>NC_064548.1:9445983-9759798 GCF_023856365.1 Brienomyrus brachyistius | reverse complement strand
GGCGGTGAAAGTCACAGACTCCCAGGGCGTGCCTGTGTTCAGGTTCAGCATCTGCTTTTCCCTGGTTCTCTCTACCCTGATCCATTTGTGCTTGTACCTGATGCAGGACAGTGGGGGCCTCTACAGTTAAGCAGCTGCGACCACAAATATTAGATACACAAATACCAACACACAGTTCACATCGGGAAATGCTGATACCGCGGCATCAAAAAAAAAAAGAATCATCCTCGACGGTTTAGAACGGTTCCCTTCTTACGGACACGTCCCCCTCACCAGATGATATGGTTCCCGGGACTGGGGTGGAAGTCAAACTGCGTGTGGATACGCCCACTCTCATGCTGCATGTAAGACGTCTCCACGCTGAGGTGCTGCGTGTGCCGCGCGTGCTTGGTGATCCAGTTCAATAGCCAATGGTAGCTCTTGTCACGACTGGGCACCTCCAAGGTAATCATGTAGTGACGCCGAAAGAAAACCATCCCCACCTGAGCCCCCTTCCTGGCCAAAGCGAGTGCCGTACCCACACCAACCAAGCCAAAGCCAGCCCCGAAGTAGGGGTTGTCCTTCAGAGCCCCCAGAAAATCCGCTAAAGGCATGGCAAGATTGCCAAGGAATCAAAGACACAACTCAGAGATCCAGTTTAAAAAACAACCTTAACGTCAAACGCAGGAGAGAGTCCAAAGCATATTCTGAATTGGTATCTTCTACGATCTCCACGTGGCATGTGTTTATACGATCCCTACGTTGTGTCGTTCAGATATTTAGATAATCTACAGAATGTGTTGTTCACGTACCGATTTCGCTTTGGTAACTATAGTGTTATGGTCCCTGCGATTCTTACGTCTAGCTAGGAGACTTAACGTGGTTGAATACGTTGTCTTCATCACCAGTGACATTGCTGCAAAAGCTATTCGAAACAACGACAGTCTTCAGAACTCCAATACAGCGCAGCCGGCATCTTTCACATTCAATCGGAGTCATGTGGCGACCTCTATTGTACTTCCGGTGTTCTGCAGCCAAGGTCCTCCGTCTCCTACACTGACGACTCAATAGTTCCTAGGTTTCAATAAGCGTAATTGAATACTAGCACCTGCCTTTATGCTATTTAGAATATTTTTGATTGTGCAAAACATCGACTTAGTACTAATTATTCTAACTCAAATATTTAATATTTCTTAAGTCTTTCGTAAATTGATAAATAAATTAAAACTATCATTCTGGTTTCGAATATGAGTAATTACAGTTATGTTTTCAGACGTATAACTGTTGCGATGTTACGTGATAGTAAATCCTCCTGAATGTGACTATTATGTGACGTCTATATTCTGCCACTGAACAAGTACCCATTAACCAAGTAAACAGTGGTGAAAGAGCGGGGACTATAAAAATAGTTGTTTAGTTATCTTGGGAAATATATAGTTTTCCCTTAACGTAAACAATTTTCATGACGATGGCAGGTATGGAAAATGGATGGATGGTGCAACAAACAGAATTAACTTTCTGTGATGAGGTGTTTACCACGCTGACTTCCGTCAGCTGAAAATACCTACAGCATGCAGCCTAACAGGTCACTACCACCACCTAGTGGTTAGAGTAACTATCAGCACTTAAAATGCTATCCAAAGCACAGTATGTCAAATGTTGATTATCTTCATCCAGCTCTTCGTTTCACGTAAAGATTAAGTTCGAGTTAGATCTTTGTCACGTGATAAAGTCGTGCCTCTAAAATGTTGGGATGAACCCAGTAATCAATTAATAGTCAGTCCTGGATTATCTGTTATACATTCAGCTGCTACAGAACAACCACCAGCTGCAGCCCCTTGTGAAATTTAATCTTGTATGGTACCTTCAGCGCCCCCCCCCCCCCCCCCCCCAAGGCAAGATAATTTATGTATCTCCCAAACCTGCCCCCCTGCATGAAAAAAAACACCATTCACCCCTGTCATTTTTATTAGGAAATCTGGAACAATATATATAAATAATGATAAATTTAAAACTGATTTTATTAATTGCATTAGTACTGTATAAAGTTAGTGGTGCGCTATTTGATAGATTCCCCCACTCCCCCTACCTGAGGTCAGCCCAACCCCACACCCCTCCCCATCTCATACTTCTGATATGGTAGCTGCCTAGCTCACAATCTACAATCAATGGGTGGCTGCCCACGTCGTCCAGGCCTAAATCCAGGATTAAGCCGTGTCACAATACCACCACTCCGCATTGACACGGACTGACGTAGCCTAATACTGCATCCCACCCTTGGTCACTCAAGCATTTATAACCCCGCTAGGTTCTCCGAAGAACATCTGGAAAAGTAGGGCCGGATCCACACTGTCCAGCTGTGCCGTGACATTAACCGTCTGTGGCTCCACCGTTCCCGTTCAGGTGTTCTTAGAGGTATTTTTCCCAAACTCATTATTCTTACTCTACATCTACACCCTGACCAGTCTCTGAACCAGAGGGTTAAAGGCTTCACCTGATGAACATTCTTCAAACCCTGCAGATGGCAGCTGAAGAACATGGATGGGAAGCTAACCAGCAACAGAACATCAGACTACATTAAATCTGTGCTTAAGTCTCTATTTCTCAGATTTTTTTCAAAAATGTACATGATTTTTTACTCCAAACTCTCTTGTTGCATAGCTACAGAATATTTACAGTAAAGGATCTTATTCTGTATTCTTCTTCATTCTTTCAGCCCTGCACAAGAGGGACTTTACCTGCAGACGAGCAAGTGCGTTGGAAGGAGCCCACCTCTACAAGAGACCACATACAACTGTGGCCTTTGTGGCAGAGACGGTCACTCCTGCATTGGTGTCTTTAGCCACAATCAGCGTTGCTCCAGCTGAGCAGACAATCAGGAAACTTTGGATGCATCACCATGGTCAGCCCTGAGTGACAGAGGCCTATATAGAGCCACTGCTCCTCCGCATCGAAAGGAGCCAGCTGAGGTGTTTCGGGCATCTATGTAGGATGCCTCCTGGACGGCTCCCTGGGGAGGTTTCGGGCATGTCCAGTTGGGAGGAGGCCCCAGGGCAGACCCAGGACACACTGCTGAGATTATTTCACTCAGCTAGTCTGGGAACGTCTTGGTATTCCCCCCGGAGGAGCTGGAGGAGGTGGCTGGTGAGAGGGAGGACTGGGCATTTCTGCTTAGACCTCTGACCCCGTGACCCGACCCTGATGATGGATGGATGGATGGATGGATGGATGGATGGATGGGGTAAGGTTTTTGCCAACAAGGGAGCTGAAGCTAATTTTAAGGGGAGCTTAACCTCGTTAGTTAAAATAGACTAGAACTATTTTACCACTGGTTACATGCCCAACTGATAACAAAATCATCAATTGGGCATGTAACCAGTGTTTTGGGGAGGAGTTATACCCATATTTTTACCATGCGGTTACATTCCTGATTCTGATAAATATTTAGGATGACTGAAATGAACCAAAATGACTTTAAATGAACAATTAAGTAGAAATGTTGAACTTGTCTACTTCTCGCTGTATGAGTTTGCTGTGGTGTCTCATAGTGGTAGATTCAATGTAACAGAAAAACAACAGCACTTTCACATCTTGTGAAAGGTTAGAATATCTTGATTGAGTCATTTTGCTGAGATATATTAATCTCTACAATCTAACAATTTTTAAATTATTTTTATTTGAAAACAGAGATTAGATACATAGATACATGTATACAGAGAAATAACTGATCAGCTGTTAATGCAGGAATTCTCTGATAGGGTGGATGTCAGTGGATTCAGGTTCTGTGTCTAGAAGATTGTGGGTTCAAAACCCATGTCTGACAGAGACATCACATGACCTCTGGGCTCTTAAACAAGTGCCTTAACCCCAACAGCTCCAAGGATGTCGGGTGACCTCAGGCCTTCCTCACCTGTGTGATGCTTCAGACAAAAATGTCTGCTAAATAAATGAGTATAACATAATACCTTAGAGGTCGATATAAATAATATACAAGGAGCGCATAATAAAAGTATAAAATATTTAATATGAAAACACTAGCAGCAAAATGGATGTTTTATATAAAATCATTACGGTCAGATACCACACTCAGAAAAGGTGTTCAGTGCGTACCAGAGAATTCAAGGTTATTCTGGAATGTTGATGTTAAAGCACATAGTAATGCAGGATAACATGTGGATCGCTTTGGTGAAAAGTGAAAATGATGAGTAATAGAAAGCCAACGACTGATATTTAATTTTTCATGTCTTGCTAGTAAGCTAAGGTACCACATGATGGCGCCCATGAGCCAGACAGAACTGACCATTAGATGATACCCAGCACTACATGACAGGGACACTGGTTTTTAACTTGTGTCCTTAGTCAGTCAGTTTGGTTTCAGTTGTAGTAGTTGCAAAATCGTTATTTTTCTGCCATCTAGTGGCACACTGATTTAAATGATTTAAATTACACATCATAATTTTGAGTGCTCTAATTATATGCTTAAGCATCATAATTGATTATGTGAAGTACAATATACATATATTTCATAGCAGTATAGTGATCTCAACCAAATTAACCATCCCCCCAAAGGTATTAAATACTAGAGATTAGCAAAGTAGAAACCGATTCCCAAGACAATAAAACTGCGTTAAGCTCGCTAAACAGGCTGAACTCCTCAGTGCAATTTTTGGCGCACTAATACTTCGTAACCAACATTTAAATTTGCTGATTCGGTGGTATAAGAAGTGTCCATAGTGTGGATCCAGAAACAAATTCTCTGGTGGATTGAGGCCAGGTGAGAAGTCCACACCTCTCATTTGACCTCTCGTCTGAAGGTTAAGTTTAACGAGTCTCACTTCAGAAGTGCCATGACAACAACTGCTGGAATGTCTCATGTCATGGTCCATTAGATGTCCCGTCTCTTCTCGGCGATGTCATCTTTCTCCCGTAAGCCTGTTCACATTGTCTCATGCAAAATGTCACAACCGAAGCGCCATTAAATATTTAATACGTTTGTTACATCATAGGTTCTTTAAGCACTGCCATATACAGAAGTTTCCCTTATCTGTCCGCTTGGCCATAATTTGAAGGCTACTAATGTGGTCCCATCAACAAATAATGTCATTTTTTGCACGTGAAACTGGAATAAATAGCACAGCAATTCGCACATATACTGTATCTTAATAACAGATTCATAGAGACTTTTGTACAATGTCAGCCTAATAAATGTGTTTCTCCCGGTTGCAGACACGGCTGCTGGGATTTATCTGCCTCTCGGCCGCGTGTCACACTATGTTCGTTATCCTGACGTGAACAAACAGCGATGATGGTGGAATGGTGGTCCCATCTTTGGACAGCAGGTGGATATGACGATATCCTGGGCACGGAAGGATAAAATATTGTAAACGAACAAACAAACAAATAAATGAATAAATTGATGTGATCAAAGATAAACACTTTAGTTTAGCTACATTTACAGTCTGTGTGGCTGATGCTTCTTATGTCCTTGATCTTTAAATCTCCTTGGTTTGCATTATATGCACATGATGCCGTCTACATCATCTGTTTTATTAAATCACACACCGATGTCAGTCCTGCTTATATGGGACACCAGTTAGAAGCCAGGTTCATACTAACCTTGCTGAATGGAAGTGAAAGGGAGAGTGTACTGGCCAACAAAGTCATTCTTGGAGGTCTTGTCATAATCCTCGACTACGAAGCGCACCAGGGCGAGCTCGGGTGCGTGGATAGTGAACTGCAGAGTGTCGTTCCACACCGGGTTGAAGCCTGCCCAGGAGACAGCAGTCAGTGGCCCAGATATGAGAGCCCATGGCCCACGCATTGGCATGGCTTGTGTGGTGGACGAAGGTGAATGAAGGTGCCCCTGACCATTGTTGTCGATGTATTTGGTTTCCTGCTTCGCCTGGTCCACTGGCACACCATGGATCTCCACTCTCACCAGGGGGTCCACGATAGAGCCTTCCTTGATGTTCACTTTGGGAAGCTGCTGTCCACTGATCACCTGGGAAGGTGGACATGCACATGCACTTCAAGCCATTACCGGAGGAGTGGACCTTTCCGCACACTGGATCGATAGTCCACATGACATGTATGCTGCCAGAGTACTGGATTTTGCATGACTTATTGGATAAACAGCTATTGAATAGACGGATCCTATTTTCCCATACAACCCATTATTTTATTATTACATTGTAAGCAAAGAGCATATTTTTCTCAGGGGCCTGATCCAAGGACTGCTTTTGCAGTACCATTTATCCTTTACTGCTTAATAGAACTCTGGCTATACACATTAATATTGAAGAACAGGCAAGCCGTAAGCTCACAGAAGACAGAGAGTAACAAACATCCAAGTTCCTCTGATGTTCATCTAAACAATACAACAGGCAGAACAATAGCATTGAGTGTCGGGTCGTGCTGACAGGTGTGGAAGGGCCTCCGGCCGGCAGCACAGGCAGGCCTCTGTACCTGGACAGAGAGGCTGACAGGCCGATAGCCTTCGCGTTCGTGGGCGTTCTCCGGCTCATAGTGCCTCTCGCAGATCCTCATGAACTCGGGCTTCAGGATGTAGCCGCAGTGGCCATTCTGGCTGAAAAGGCCGTCGTTGAGGTCCATCTCCACTCCTGCCGTCTGGAAGTTCAGAGCGACTGGGGGGAAAACAGATTAGGCCAAAATGAAAGATTTTTGTGGTTGCGGCTCATGAAAATTCAGGGCCCAACGTCTATGTTTGTGAGCCTTAGCTATTACACTGTATTTATCTATACATTCAAAATTCAACTATTATACATAGTCTACTACCTTGACCAAAATAAGTAGTTTGATGTTGGATGGATGAATGAATATTACAATGTATGCATTACATGAATTAATTTCATTTCATTAATATAGGGACAGAAGTCCCTAAGTCAGGAAGGCCTTTACCTATTTGGCATCCCACGTTCCACATCTCCTGTGGGTTAAAATTAGACGAGTCTGTTCTCAGACCACTGGGGTACACTCTGCTGAGCTGCCTGGCATTGTGCTGCACAAACTCTACCCCTGGTGGACAAAGCGATACACGGTTACCACCGCAGACCAGCGCCAAATTCCACAGGCAACCACTACAGGTCCCCCTGTATTTATTTTTGGAAAAGTGGAAGCGCCGTGAGTACAGTCGCAGATTTCTTTGGCTTACCTGCCTCCTTGATGTACTTCCGGGCTTTGGACTCGGCGAAAGAGGAGATCTCGTAGAATTTGGAATAAAGGCGTGAATGCTTGAAACTACTGAAGTGGACACTCTTGCAGTACACCACACATTCAGACAGCTCCTTGGAGAGACGCTGCTTTGATTTCTGAGAAAGGAACATCACGCATGCCAAACGGGAAGCTCAAAATTAGCTTACTACTGCAACTCATGAATGATTGATGTGCGAGTGGGATGCAGCATAAAAGGGATTCGTCCTAATGCCGAAAGTTAGTATGTGATGACGCTGTACTACTGGAAAGATTTCAGATGGGAGTCACTTAGACGATTGCAGTATACTGCAGTGTAATTGTAAAAAATTACATTTTCAAGCTTGCAGTTCCTTGATTTACTGGCCCCAAACTAATCTTAAGAGAGCGTCTGATACCTTAACAGAAGGCTGTTTACATGGAAGTGGCACGGATCATAGCCTGCCAGTCAAGCTCCAGTCACTGTGGTGCCAAACTTATTAGCGATGCTATCAGGGCTCCCAGTCGACACCCGCCCTTTAGGAAACTTAATCCCCATCACTCCAAACGGACCAGGACTCAGAACTAGTGCCCACAGACACATGGGCCACCTTCGGGGTCAATTACACCAAGCCCTCTGGCAGCACTTGGCTACAGTTTGCGGCAGATGGCTTTACTGATAAAACAGAAGGACCAACCTGCTACCACTAGTTTACAAAGTGTTGTTGTCTTTGAAATGGACCCACCAAAAATGCCTATCATCAGCCACTACAACTGTTATTAAAAACATACAAAGAAAAATAGTCAATAATATGTAAAAATTCAGGGTCAATCTATTATTACAATTTCCAGGTTTTGGAAGGCTTATTTTCTTCCAAGAAAATTAGTATCAGTTACGCTCTTTAACAAGGAATGACCTTCTCACTCTGCCTGAACGCAGCCAGTGTATGCATGTATCTTTGATGAGGGATGAAAGATTACGCAATATGTGTCAGGCAGCGGTAAAAGATAGAAGACGATTCACCTTTACCTAGCTTGGTGACAATGGTGACCTTCTTTGAACAGGCCTAATTATTAGCTGGTTTGTCTTTCAAACCCAGAAATCAGCCGTGGATTGAAACCCCAAACTTGGAGACCATAATGAATAGCTTAAATGTCGCATTACATCAAGTTATGATGGAATCCCCAATGACGCCTTTAACAGAATGAGTTTGAAACCAGGGCTCCAGCAGACTGTATGCAAGCTGGGCATGTAGCATGATGCTGTATTTGAAGCATACAAGCCTTTCAATTTTATTGATGTGGTTGTTACACCTCAACGGACTTTAAGTGTCTAGAAGTTCCCAAAGTTCTGTCCCTAACCTTTCCCTTTCGCCGAATGCTCTCAGCATGTGGGTGGTCCTCGTCGATGTCAGCGACCTCGTCCTCGTCGCTCACCTCCCCCGTCATGGAGTCCTCTACTGCCCCATTCAGACTCGCCTCCAGTCCTCCGATCTTCTTCCCCTTCACCAATATCTTTCCCCTCAGCTCCTGTAAAGGGAATCGAGCAGAAATGGCATGGAATGGCGCCCTTTTCTGACATCACAAGAAAATATATTGGCATTCCTTAAGGATAATAGCATTTATTTGACTCATTTCCTGTTTAAATTAAACATTACAGGTTAGATCTTATTGCAAGATGCAGCTCACATAGCATTTCATCGATCTCCCTAAGTGCCTTTATGGGAAAATGGACAACGAATATCTAAATCACGGAAGCCTGCTTTCCAGATAACAGCTAAAGATAAGCTATCCAAACCTTTTATACTGTCCATCATTACCCAGCCATGTGATTAGTTGCTTGTCTTTATTACATATGAGAATGTTCATGGTTTTTAGCTTGTTTGTTATCCACGTATAACATTTGTAATAGACATCACGTTTATGCAGGGCCCTGCAGCCCCAAAGCCTGACATGACTGGTCCCCAGGACAAATAAGTTTAAGAAACACTGAACTAGTTCACATTCATCTCTTCCAGGCTTTTTATAAGCTGCTCTGAATCCAAAGTGAAATTTTTGATCATCAATTAAAATATGACTAGCGTCACCTCAGAAAACTCTTGCCATTTACTTTACTGATATATCGTCAAATCATCGGAGCACATCAACACTTAATTAACATAAGGCACATATGACAAAATCAAGATCATCATTCGAATTTTTCAAGGTACGGTTCTGAGACATCGTAACACATCGAATTTCATATCGCAATATGAGAGTTAATTTTTTGCCTAATATTGCTACTTCTGGTGCGTGAGCGTCGTTCACTCTCGCCAGGGTGAACGGCACTCATGTTCACCTTCATTGCTTGCAAACTGATTAGTTCAGTTCACCATTCACCAAAAGTTCATGCCCACTCACTGATTTCACCGCGGCTCGGCTGACATACAACCAGCGGCCTCACCTCAGGAGAAGGCAGCCTGTACTGATTCGGGCTGCCCACTGTACTCCTCAGCAGCTTGTCGTCCAGGATGTGGTTGAGGTGCTGGGCCATAACTCTCTGTTGCTCTAAACTGCAATGGTTCTCAATGGACAGTATGACGGGGTAGTCGGATATCTGTAAGAGGGGACAGTGTGCTTCACAAATGGGAGCTCATCATCTGAGGGAAAAACCCTAGGACAGGGATCTCCATCTCTGATGAGCCACACATACCGGGAACAAGTGAAGCTCATTAAAAGCCAGGTAGGATAGAAAACCTACTGGATAGTAGCTCTACAGGACCGGAGTTGGAGACACCTGCACTAACAGGTCATCTGTAACCCAGGTCACGCCGAAAACAGACAGCATGGAGGTTTACACGCTAACACTGGTGCTGTAGATGCTGCCGGAACCATCTACACCTCTGCCCCCTCACCTTGAAGGCGTAGTTCCCCAGTGCAGTGACAACGTCCTTGAAGAGGATCTTGGACGTGAAGGTGTGTCCATGGTACACGATGGGCTCCCCATTGGGTCCGTCCCAGCAGTCCACCTCTACGCAGCGACAGCCCCGCTTCAAGGCCCTACAGAAGCCAAACCAAGAGAAGCACCCATGTAGCCTTGTCCTTTACTTGAGTTCTAGAATGTTCTAATTCTTCCATCAGCAGGAGATCAAAAGAGCTCCTACCTGAAACAGCTACAATAGCAAACATTCAGTTAAAATCACCTTCATTAAAAATGACTAATAGTTAATTAACTAAGTATGTGGTCATGATCATTGATTGGAATGTGCATGGGTGAGCTGTGGTAATTACTGAATTAAGTAGAAGCATGCCTGTAAGTTTGTAGGCCAACGAGGGTTTAAGCAGAAAGTTTTGAAGAAAGAAAAGGAGAGGAGACTAGAGGAAAAAATGCAATAGTATAGTGCCTCATTAAATATGGTGCCCTACCGGATGTAGCCCTCCACACTGCTCTGGCCCCGTAGTTGGTCCTCCAGAAGGTAGGTGTTATGGGAGGAGGAGATGAAGTAGTGGCACAAAGGTTGGGTCATGTCCTGGTAGACACCCCGATGCTGAGGGTTGAAGATGGAGCCCTCTGGCGAGACCAGGTACATCAGAAAGCCATCGATGGACATGGCGTTGAGCATCTTGGCTGTTGACCAATTACACAACAATTAGATGACCAAAATATTATGATTTTTATGCACATATTCTTTTAGTTTAAAGAATCCCAGTTACTGCACATCCAAAAAATGTTGTGCAACTGATTACACTTTTTTTTTGGGTCCAATTCAAGCAAGTTGTCCAGCCTCACATATTAATGAGTCTTCAAATAAGTCACCTGGCATTAATCCTGATATAGTGAAGTGCCTTCCATAGCAATATAATTGATTGCCATCAGTACAGAAAACAAATAACTGTTGTCAGGGCCCATTTCAATATATCTAGTCAATACTTGCATTTCTTACTGTAACTAGCAGTAATTAGCTAATTATATGTGTTACTAGCTAATATATTCATCTACCATATTTTCAGTAATAATACAGTTCTCATATGGCTATATCCAAATACCATATTTACTGTAATATTGTAGGTCTCCGCCCCCTGTTCCCATACACAGTATACACTGTAAAAATGTATCATGCCAGTTTCTGAGGGCTCATAGCGCTCAATGAGCTCCAGGGCGCACTGCTGTCCTCCCAGGCCTTCCAGCTGCTCCTCGCACAGGAACTCCTCCAGGTCCTGCAGGGTCAGCTTCTGTCCATCTCTGGAGTACTGCTGGAATATCCTCAGCACGTCATCCCTCTGCGTGAGCATCTTGTAGAACAGCACAAATTCATCACCCTCCAGTGTGCCAGACCGGGAACGGTCTGCCATCTACAGACAGGAGACAGGAGACCTTCAGATCCTTACTGCGTTATTGGAAGTAAGCAGGGGAAACACTGCAATTTGGTCCCTGCCAATATTGTGGGAGGACCATGTGTGTTCAGGGGGGTGAAGGGGTCAGGGCTAATTGGGATCCCTACCAATGCTGAAACCAAATGTACACCTTTGTGCATTTTACATACTGTCTATGCAATATATATATATATTCTGTATTCAAACATTGGATTAGAATGAAATAATGTGAAACTTCTACTGGTTACAATCTATAAGGAGTTTTATAATTAAAATTGCATATTTGCATCTTTATATCTCTATAACCTTTTTTTATGTACTAAGAATACTTCATAACTTCGTAAGTCCTGAATTTATCAACTTGTAGCAGGAAAGGCTAATAAATGATTACTGAAACATCCACAAAAGAAAAGATAAACTTTACAAATTTTTTTTTTTTATTTTTTTTTTGGGGGGGGGGGGGGGGGTTCTTAAAGCTGTAAAAATCAAAAGCAATTACGATAGTATCCATGTTCACTTTTCTATATAGATTATGTTTCTATATAGATTACTATGGTTTTTGCCAGTGTAACTTATTTTCATTTACAAAGACTAATTGTGCTCCAGCTATGGCAAAACCTGCCATGTGATTATATACTTGTGTCGTCGTATACTTGTGGAAGTGAGAGACTGATTGGACAGAAAACCAGGAAATGCCCGGAAACGCAACTGTGAAAAGGCGGCGAGCGTGGTCCTCGTTCATGTCCACGTTCATCATCTTGAGTAGATCCTGCACCTCTTTAAAGTTCATTCTTCCATCCCTGTTTTTGTCTGCCTTCTTGAACCAGTCACAGATCCACCTAGAAGCTCACTTAAGGCAAATGACTGTTGTTAATCATGTAAAACCATCTGAAACATAAACTCCTCACACACGTATTTCTTCAGTTATTCTTCTACATGTTAAAACTAAGGGACCGGGTTCTTTTCGCCACGATGTCTATCCATGAACTTTAGAACTAAGCACTTAATAGGTACCATATATCTGTGACTGAAAGGTTGCCGGTTAAAATCCTAGGACTAGCAGACTGATGCCGCCATCGGACCCCTAAGCAAGTTCCTTAACCCTCTGATAGGGGCATTGCACATTGGCTGATCCTGCATTCAGACCCCAAACTTTGCTCTCACCTGTGTGTGTAGGTCTCACAGCAAAGCAAGATGCCATATACACTTGTGCAAATGGCAAATAAAGCATCACCTTTGAATAATAAGGCTTCTGCAGATTTAAGAACGAATGAACTACTCAGTGGACCTAAGTCAGGGGTGGCCAATCTTATCCAGAAAGGGCCGGTGTATATGTGGATTTTCGCTGCAACTCCCTAATTAGATTACTAATTAGAGGACTGATTAGATGAAGAGTCCTCACACCTGGGTTTGAACAGCTGACCTAAAGGTTATCCCAAAAACCCTCATACACACTGGCCCTTTGCGGATATGATTGCCCACCCCTGAAATATATGGTAAAAGTTCTACCCTATGAAGAGTGTCTCAGGTGATGAATGCAGTGAAGGATACTGGTCAAGCTTCTCCCGCTGGCCCATGTTTTCCACATTCTCGATTAACTTCCTCATGCCCTTGATCCAGGACTGAGCCTCCTCTGCTGACTCAGCCACCAGGTCCAGGTTGCCGCGACGCCCACGGAAGACGAGCGTGAAGCAGCGGTCGGCAGGGAACTCGTCGGCGATGCTCAGCAGTACTTCTGATTGGTGTCCCTCTCTCACTGCCTCCACGTCACTCACAGAAACTAGGAAGGGAGCAGGGAAGATTGCCAATAATGGCTATTGGTAACCTCATGAGTCCCAGTTCCGTATAAGGATCTTTCTAGAATATTTCAAATCTGCCTTGAATGGCGGAAAGCAGGAACTACGCACATGTAGAGTGGGCGTTCCCAGCCTTCTTGGACTTGTACCAGATGGTCATGCAATCCTCCTGCAGCTTGAAGTAGCGCTGCTTCTTCCACGTCCGTGACTTGATCTTCCTCATGACTGTCCCCACGATCATGGACTGCAGGTTGTCATCTCCCTGGATACCTGACAAATTGGTGTGAAAACACTATTATGACCTCATCTTTTCCCATTATTATTTTTTGAATGATCTGTATGAGCTGCTCTATAGATAACCGAACAATGTCATTTGATGGATCTCCGCCAAACAAACTTACGTAGGCTGCTTTGAGTTGAGGCCATTTGTTGTTTGGTCACACTTCTGGCATTTGCTATAGACAAAATAATAGCAGCACTGTTAAGCTAAATGTAAACAAACTCTAAACAAACACTAGCGTCACGTTAGCATCAGAAATCCACAACTGGCCTCATCCCATCCAGACTTCTACCCCAGCTTGGTGCCCTGTGCTACTTGGGGTAGATTCCAGGTCTCCCTGCAACCATAACCAGGATAAGCAGTTAGAGGATGAACAGATGCATGGATGGATGGATGGATGGATGGATATTCTTAGCCCGAGAGAAAACTGTCCAGTCTTGTATCATATGGTCTATGTGACTTTTCTGGTGTGAAGTCTTTAGTTGTTCCTCACATATACATTTCCCCATATATATTTATAAGTTTGTCCTGCTGCAAAGGAATTTTGTCCACTTTGATGGACACCTATGGGAATGCTGTCCACTGACCACTAACAGCAGTGTTGTGGTGACCCGATGTGTATTTGGGCGGTGGCTACCGCAGCCTTATTCTCGCCTGCCTGATCTAATCTAAACAAGCTGTGCTGGCTGCCTGAACACCGCCTAAACAAATCACGAGTCATTATCTCTGTGCTCTGACTGCTGGCTCATGACCGCTAACGTCTGGACAAGGCCATGCCTTCCTGCTTTCACGTTTATTGGATCTGGATCATCTCCCCCCTGATTCTCATCGGCAGGCATTCTCGGAAACTGAAGGATGGGCTAAAAAAAGGAATCACAGGCAAGCTCTTTTCCTCCTGTAGGGAGTGACCACTTTGTCCCCGGTCTCAGTCGGCCTGCTTTAGGAGGAGGGCTGACTTTAATGGCTGTATCACTCTCTTCTTTTCATTTCTTCTCCATCTTTATGCATGTGTTTTTCTAGTCGTTGTAGCAGCTAATTAGAAAGCAAGAAATCGATAACTCCTCTGTGAATCTTTCATGCCCCTCTTTAACAAAACTGAAATGTATTTCACTGTCTCATGGAATACTATAACCTTTTTCAAAATAAATTTACACACAAACAATCTGCTAAATTGAAAAAAATGTGAAAATACCATAAAGCACGCAGCAAATGATTTCCATTTGTGAACACAGGCCACATTAAATCATCGCCCAAAATGTTTTTTGCTTACATCCTTGGAAAAGTCCATCACTAAACATCCTTGCTTTGACTACACAACCAGACATGAACAAAAAAAGAAGCAATCCTGTCCCAAGCAGATACAGACACTGTCTCCATAAAGGCCTTTTCACAAGGAGCTGCTCCTGGGACTTAGAGCCATGTGCTCCGACCCTTTCTGTCCCTTCATAAAGGATCCAGACCAGAGGCAAATCCTGCTGTCAGCTGACATCACGTCTGAAAAAGAGGGACTCAGTCCCTCTGCCAGGAAAACAGCACACGAAGCCTAGTAAGGATGTTTATTCACAAAAGCTTCATTGCTGTAAAGCTGAAATAGGCCACTTTATAAACACATGTAGCATCAGCAAGACAAGAGACACCTGTGCCCTTATCACAGGTGTCCTGAGTTCCAGGAAAGAGAAACAGTTTATCTTTCATGATAAAAATAAGCAAAAATGTTTAAGCTAAATACTTCCCCTGTCTGTGTTAGATAAGCAGCAGGAAGATTGATGGATGGATGGATGGATGGGTCGTATCTCGAAGGTTCTTGCCTGTTTTCATACAGTGATTCACAAACTTATTTAAAATCCATGTTTGACTTATTATGCCAAACAAACAGCATGACAAGACCAGTGAAAAAATACAAGCACGGCAACCATTAACTGCCTGACACCTAAAGGCTAATCAAAGATGTGATCAAGCAACCTCCTTAGCCATTCTAATAATGAAAAAAAATGACAACCTTAGCAAGCAGCCTCATGCGCCATGCACTACTGTCAAAGTTCCTATTACATTCTGCGGACAATCTTCACATTGGACATAAGCCCTGGAAACCGATGCTGGTTATAGCTTATCACACCTACCGCTGTCACACTCACCTGCGCTGCGACGCACAACCGCGACTCGTAGAGACAGGATGGGGACTGAGACCTTAGTGCACCACCCATGTGACAGGACACTGAGAAATCTCAGGGTGGGGAGGGCAGGAGACACTCACCGGCTGGAAGTACATTCCCCACGTCCGTGCTGCTGTGGAGCTGTAGGGTCCGGGAGTGGCGCAGGAGAGGCAGCCCAGTGTGCAGCACAGGCTGAGCGCCCCCCTCTCCACTGGGCTCAGTCCAACAGGCTGCTGGCGCTCTGGGAAAGCCGATCCTCAGCGACAGCACTCCTTCACTCTCACGCGGTCGGCCTCCTCCTCCTCCTCATCTCTATCTCTCTCTCTCTCTCTCACGTCCTTGTCTGACTTTTGACTCGTCCCCCCATATTCTTCACTTTCCATTCTCACCATTTGCATACTTTGCAGGGTCCCCCGGTCCCTAAAATTCCTTTGGGATCGGAATTGGTTATCATCCACCTTCGACTGAATCATGTTTTGCTCCATGAGGATAAAAATGCTTTTTGATTAAAATAATGTTGTTTGCACTGTACTCTGTACAGTTTTCACATGACCATACTTAAACTGATGTAACAGTGCAAATAAACATGCCGTGTGAGATATGGAAATGACATCTATGCTTTAGATTTTAGACAAGACTCTGCTTAACATTTACCAAGTATTAACAGCCAGGATAGAAGGCTACATTAACAAGGGAGAGTTTGGAGAGTTTTGTATTAGACAATCAAGGCTTGAATGTCTATATTGGATGAATAACAATATAGACATTTATGGAGGACACAGGTC
Organism: Brienomyrus brachyistius; assembly: GCF_023856365.1. Lineage (NCBI taxonomy): Eukaryota > Metazoa > Chordata > Actinopteri > Osteoglossiformes > Mormyridae > Brienomyrus > Brienomyrus brachyistius. The sequence goes on along the minus strand of NC_064548.1, from coordinate 9,743,264 downwards.
TGTGCAGTCAGAGCGCTGGCTAGACGCTTTCTCTCCCGCGGTTCTGGTCCAGTCCGAGCCTCCGTCGACAGCCCTGTGCACGTTCCGACCTCCCAGTCTCGGGTTACTAAGCCGATGCCATGAAACATTAATCCCTCCAGTTCGCCTGCTGGGGCGGTATCCAAAAGAGCAAGAAACGGGGAGAGAGAAAGAGTGAGAGAGCGAGAGAAAGAGCAAAGGAGCAGAGGTAAGTGAAATGAAAGCGTCGCTCTCCTTACATGGAGCCATTAGATCAGCCCCATTCCCAGCAGGGCTGGGATCCTGGGCTCGCTTTCCAACAACAGACCACATAACACAGACTGTTTTGGAGGGGTACAGACGCCTCTGTGGGTCAGGGTGGTCTTGTTAATTCATTTTCCTTTGGGGAGTCTTCCCCTCCTCAGATTTCCGATCATTAATAATCCACAATGCTGGCTCAGCTTCCCGGCTCAGCTTTCAGTAGGTGCATGGGAAGGCTGGAGTAAGGGGGTCCCCATCACCCCGTGCTGGCATCAAGCATAGTTCCAACCCGCAACGTCAAGCGATAAGCATGGGAGTGAAAGAGGCATCCAAGATGTTCTGCTGACTGGGGTCTATCTTTACACAGCAGGTTTCAATTGAATACAAAACAATTACACTAGAAAATATCAACCCGTTACATCAAAACCAATCACATATTGACATTTTATTTATTTAGCAGATACTTTTAAAGCACCTTGCAATTGAGAAAGCAAGGTCACCAAGTTCCTGGAGCAGATTGGGGGTTAAGGGCCTTGCTCAGGGTCTCAACCATGAGATCACTCTACTGATATTGGAATTAGAAGCAGCCACCTTCCTATCATAGGCACAGCAGCCTAACAACATCTCCACTAATGTGCTAATCTTCACATTCTTCAGTCTAATTTCAGTATATGTGCTGCCACAGCAGGCACACATTACCGCAGCATGTGTTTCATTCACATAGATTACAATTAAGAAAAAATATATAGTTCACCCTATTTCACTAAATAAGTTATTCTGAAGGGTCTTCTTCGCTTCATACATGGGAAAATTGAACTTGAGTCCGCCGTTTCAAAAGCCATTTTTAAAAGACCAGGTTTTATATTTCTCTAAGCAAATTAAGCTCCTCCAGAGAGCTTAAGAAAGTGCCTAAAAGCCACTCACTTTCAATGCCACTCGGAACGGCCCCACATTACTGTACACTGAAGATAAAGCTTGGTCTGACAGTGGGTAGAGAATAAGGGGCCCACATCTAATAGACATTTGCAAGTGACCTTAAACTGGTGTCAGCCTTTAATTCCAGAAGTGAGCTGCATTTGGTGAATAGTCCTAATTGCTTATTCAAAACTGATGGGTTTCTCCAATATAGACCTTGATCAATAGAAGTTTACTTGACCACCAATTCTGTCATGCAATTGAAACACTGCATTTAGAACCTTAAAACTTTAAACAAATCATATTACGTATAGAAAAGCTCCCCAGTCAAACTGCAACTTTCACTCAATACAGGCGCAGGAGAGAGGACTCATTTTGGGTTATGCAATGCTTTCTGTTAAGGTTAAGAAGCCTAAGAGGGCTCATCAGGAGTATAACGAAAATCAATATACAGATTAGCGATTCCCAGAACAGTGGCCTATTACATTTGGGGCTGCAGGAGACAATTTATAAATATTTTACCAATTAATAATAATAAATTATTAATATTTAATTTATAAATATTAGGATGGGACCACAAAGCACCGGACATAAAAGGGCTGTTCTGTAAACATGGAGAGCCACAAGAAAGGTAGGTAGAGAACACTGGAGGTTTTATTCAGACCTGTGTAATTACATTTCTAAGAGACTGGGCTCATCTTAGACATGAGTAAGAGCAGCACACACTCACAGCTGCTTTCATCATTAATGTGAAAAACATGAATGGTTCAAAAACAATATTTTTTTTCAGGCTTTATGGCTTCAATGCCATAAACTTTGCCTGCATGTATTACAAGTTAGGAAGGTGGCACTTTTTTGTACAGTATTTTACAGTAAATTTACAGTCACTCATACAGAAACGTGATAAATGAATCCCTCCTGAGGGTCTCCCAAACCAAACAGCATCCTGAAATGGCTTCTTTGCCTTTGCTTCCCCATAAAAGGAACACTGCAAGTTGCAGGGGAAGCAGTTAACTTAGCTGCACGCTATCAGTCCAAAGCCTTGAGTGCTTGCCTACAGAATAAAATTAAATTTAAAACCCCTTTCTGTTAAGCCACACCCAGAAAACATAAAGCACGAGACATCAGAAGTGCATTCAGGTGTTAAAGAGACCAGCTGGGGATCAAGTGACCGCAATCTCCGCGCTGCTGGGACCTTACGGGACTACTGTGGAGGTAAAGGGATGCCCCGGGGGTCTGTGACCTGGCCCTCCTGCAGGTTCTTCACCAGCTGTGCCAGCCAGCGCTTGGTGGTGGTGTCGTCCTTCAGCACCTGGGCGAACGTGGTGTCCTTCAGCTGATCCGGAAGACACTGCCGGAGGGCTTCCCGCGCCCTGGAACAGAATGTTACGTAGGTGTGATAAACCAATGAGAGTGTCTTAACACTGCCAATGCAGAGCTCCTCCTAGAGGGCAAACAGCGTTATTACTTAGGGACAAAAAGAAAAAGCGACAATGGCCACAGAGCCATCTCATACCTTGGATTGTCGGAAAGACGGAGGTAACAGCGCACCACATGCTTCAGCAGCCGGGCAGATGGCTCTTTAGAAAGCTGCAGGACCATCTTCCCCTGCAAGCAAAGAGCTGTTCAATACAAACTGGACGACAGGTGATTGGGCGTGCCAACAGAGCTCTGCATTTGTGCAACTTACAAGGATCATGGCCACATGGGAGAACCGCTCATAGGTCTGACAGATATATGCTAGGCCCGTGTCATCCAAGAGGATTTTCTGTAGTATAAACGTAGCAACCTGTCACAAAGGAAAAAGCAAAGGATATACGGAGATCAGCGAGTGACACAAAGCAAAAGGAATGCGAGTATGTTGCCATAATTCCCAGGAGGGGGCGCACCGTTTTGGAAAGCTCGCTGCCTGACTCCATGATCCGAAGGCAGAGGGGAATAATCTCTGTGGTTAACAGGAAGTTGATCACTTCTTGTTCATCAGTTTTTACCAGTGCTCCTATAGACAGAAGGGCAAGAATGGGCGAAATGGGGAATACAGACATAAGCTTTAGATTAACCGTCAGTGGTAACCAGACTGAGAATTACAAAGCTTCTACTGAAAACGGCTTGACTTCACAGATGACTGCTATACACTCAAGCAGCAAGGGAGGTGACAGTCACAGTACCTATTACTCCTAAACTGGTCAGCCGCAGGTACTCGAACGGACGCGTTTTGCTCACAGTGTGCAGGAAGGGGTAGAGGAACAGTGGAATGTGCGCTGCCAGAAACGCCGATCTGCAACAAAACCATGGAAGGGAGCACATCAGCCATGACTTCACACAAATGTGGAGGAACAAAGTTCAAGGCGTACACAGAGGGGATGCTCACCTCGTCTCTGGATGGGAGGCGACACACTGCAAAAGTGCTAGAGCGTTACACACCCTGTTGGACTGGTGTGCTGTTAGCGTGGGGGGGTTGATAGAAGGATAGATATTGACAATTTCCTTTAAAAAAATAAAACAAAAAAGATATGAGACGGATACATACATTCAATTTTACTCATTTACAGTCTTTTTAGTAAGATTTCAATATATCCTTCAGACAAATGCAACTAACAGACAATTAGAATAAGTATCAGCAAGTAAGTGCATTGCCAGGAGAAACGTGTAAAATTTGGCCTACAACACTCCATATTCAACCTATCATCTGTCCAGAAATGTCATTTCAATAATTAATGCACAATAGCAAAGATTTCTCACTCTTTTTGCCAACCTATTTCAATGAGTCAGCCTAACATACACATAAAAATGTAGTATGCATGTGGTATAAGTGAGTTGATGGACTGGAAAAACAGCAGCAAAACACAAACATAAAATGCGAAACTGCGAGGACTGACACAATAAGTCACCACTGTCAGCTCCCACAATGAGTCACTCTTTGTAGCTATACAGTACCAAAAGCTTGGACACACCAAGGCGCCTACAAAGGAGTTACAGAGTGTCACATCACATGACCTGGCCGCCTGACAAACACAGCAGAAATGGCTTTGGAGGAGTTTGACCATGGAGTGAAGGAATAGCAGCCAATGAGAGCTCAGCATATATGTGGGCCCTCCTACAGGACAACTGGAAAAGCATTGTAGGATACCACTTCATGAAACTGGCATAGAGGATAAAGTAGAATCAGCCAGCTAATGGAGCAAATGGGGTTAAGCTTTTTGAGTCCCAAACCACTGCGCTACACCATAAAAAATTATAAATTTTTTTAGGTCAGTGCATGGTTCTATGGCTTTTTGATGTTGTTATAATTACTATAAATGCAGAGAAAGGTGCTAATAAACCTAAAGGTAGACCTGCGTCCAGACTGGTGTGAAAGTACAGTGGAATTCTTTAGTTTTCACACAGCCCAGCTCACTCCCCTATGGGTGAGAGCGAGGGGTCTCAGGCTGCCATGACTAGTCAATGTCCTTTTGGGCATCACAATATGCATCTCATTAATATATTAGGCATACTACTAATCTGCTTATCGAATTGCAGTCGAAAATAATGTCCATATAGTGCAAAGATCTAAAGCCCTGCAATGACAAATGGTTTGTTGTCAAAATAAAATAGACTGTCAACTTGATATTCTGGAAGAAAGTTAATCATTTAGATTAATCAACCAATTGAAATAATTGCCGACAGATTAACCAGTAGAAAAACAGTTGTTAGTGGCAGCCCTAAAAGGGTCATCCATTTATGCGGATCCCCTCAAGCAGTATTTTAGGGTAAAAGGCCTTGCTTGAGGGCCCAACAGAGACATGATCACTGTCAGACACAGGATTTGGGGGACCTTCCATCACAAAACACTAACCTACAGAGACACACAACACCCAAGGGACCCCAAAGAAGTGTGTTAGACGGCTTACAGTTCACCCTGACAACAAACAGCAGGTGACTGGTACCTGCAGGAGGGCAGCGATGGTGCCACAGGAGTGCCAAAGCATGGGTGCCAGGTCCGGCACGGACTCGCGCTTCTTACTGAGCTCCAGGAGGGCATTCTCACGGGTCTCCGGGCTAGACAGCTCATTGATCCACTGGTAAATTTTCTCCCGGTCCACCTGCGCCAGCGCTGTGGTTACAGCCTACAAGCACAAAAACATGACATATTCGCAAAAAAAAATCGCATTAAGGAACAACAGATTGGTCGGAAACTTATGCAAAATGCACAATTACTTAATTCCCTTATTTCCCATTCATAACCATTAAATTCCTCTGCCATATATGAAAGCATATACAGTCGTTATGGAGCAAACTTCAATACAATGTTCAGTTGCGTTGTTTCAATATCTGATCTGATGGCTCCCAGATCTAAACGGAAGCTGTGTCCGCCGGGCAGACTGACTGCTGTTCAACTACTTGGGACCTGTTGGAAGGTTTACTAGCTTCTATATTAGACTGCTAAGTAAATATATAAAATGCAAGAACATACATTCAACCACCAAATGCAAACTTTTTTTTTTAATACTAACGTTACAGGTAAAGCCGTTCTAAACGACGTAAATGGCACCATAGGACATTTCGCTTACGAAGCATGGAACTTTCGCGTCAGGACAAAAACTCGCGGGATGCACGACAAAAAAGTACGTTGTGCCTTATTGTAAACGATAAATGTACATAAAACATCAAATCTGCTTTACCACAAGTTGACTCAAATTGGTAATCCATCACAATTTTGCGAATCGCAACCAAGTACTGCTACTACTAACCCAAAACATGAACTAGCTAAGAGTTTATCCAGCATAATAATTACTAAATGAGAACCATCAAACAAGTAACTACTCGGACAGACTCAGCGAACCACCAAACCCAACTGGGATCACACACAAAAAACTCCCAAAATAACAAACAGGCGCCTAAAACCTTTTAACGTCACCAATGCTAGCGGCTCGCGCGGGCCTCACATCCCAACGAGGGGAGACAAGCTCAAGCAAAACGACACATCCTTACCGCCCCTGTAGCCAGCATTCTCCGAAGCGCCTAGATATGATCTCCCAGAGGCTGTCGACGACCTTTTTTAAACTAATACGAACTAAAAGCTCAACTTTAAAACGCTCCCTGTCTCACCAACAGAGAGGAGCCAAGCGCAGACGCAGAAGCGCTGACCTATGAACCATGACCCCGCCTGCGCACGCTTTTTTTTAAAATGTGAAATGCATCCGTTTCGCATAGTTCAATCTTACCCTAAGGCTAGAGTATGTTTAAGCGCTGGTACTTGGGTAATATGTTGAATTCGCACAATATTTTGGCGTTTGAATCGTACTATGATTTGCTGCATCGTCAGACTTGTGCAGAACCCATGTAATGTCGAATACTGCTTAATCCTATATTGATGGCTTGTGAGTTGCGTTCTCTTAAAATGCTACAGTCAATTGCTTGAATGATTCATGCACATTACAGGTCCATTTAATATGCTGTTTTCCATACAGCATGCTTTGCTAACTGATTTCTAAACATCTCTGATCTTTTTTTTTACAATCCATATACGTACTGAATTAAAAGTTCTACAGTGTGACGAGATCGGCCTGGTGTTTCTAACTATGGCAGAATCTCAAAAGCATTAGATTGCCGAAAATCTTATTTATTAATTACTGAGCACGACACTTAAACGCGTTATTTTAACTATAAAGAACTAATTAGCATCCCAGTTGCTACAACAGAAACGCGTGGAGGGCTGCACAGGCTTGCATTATAATGGGGGGAGGGGCGAGCTTCTCGCGAGAGGACAAGGCCGCGCGGCTCTCGTGCGCTGTTTCCGCTGTAAATTTTCACATTCCCGCCATCGCCGTGCGCCGCACTGTCAACAACGCATGCCGGCTACGCGGACACCCATCCCTGCGCGTATCACGGAAGAGCTGGGTTCCCCTTCTAAAGTCCACGAAGTACCCCGTTTACTTTCCTAAGTAAGCCGCTATTCTCGCTCTCCGGTTCCCGGTCGACCCGTCTTCGGAGGTCGCGTGCAGCTGTTTCTCTGGCCTTGGGGATGCCAGCACGTTAGCTTGTGATGCTATCTGGCTAACCAGCTCGTCGGCATGTTGGTCAACTTGACGGGAAATACATTTAGGGCGTACATTCACGGGTTATACTTATTATGAACTGCTGGGGTCAGCGTTAGTGTCGGGGGCCGGCTTGCGGGCTGTCACCGCGCTGGCTAACGGTTCAGTGGTATCCTCGCTTCGTCCCGTCCAGCAAAGTCCGTCACTCTCTTGCCTTCTAGTAAAAACCCGTTAAACTCCAGTTCTCTCAGTGAGGCGGGTGACGGATTGCTGTTTCGATTGGTTTTCTGACGCTTCGTTCCTTTTCTCCGTCGCGGAGAGAGTGAATGAGTGGGTCAGTCCGGCCGTGGGTGTGTGCTGCACGCTGATTTCTGCTCAACTAACTAACTGGCCTGCAAGTCCGCTGGCTTGTCTTCTAAGCGCACGTTTTTTTTTCTTCCATTACGTAGTTACTGCCTTAGTAAAACAAAATAAAGGGGCAAATGTGAGTATTAGTTAACATCCACCTATCTTAACTAGTTAGACGCAAATGACTAACTCCCTAACCTTAAATTAGTTTGGACAGCAGGGTCAAACGATGTCTCCTGTTAATCAATGACATGAAAATGGGGAGGGTCGGGATTCGCACCGTTTATATGGTTTGACATGGCTTTCTGATTTATTCCTAAACCGCGTAGAAGGTTGCTTATTTGTAGAAGTAACATTTCTGATTCTTGCGTTGGGGTATGTGAGAGAAATCGATTTAAATGCCTGCTCTTATTAGTATTTTAAAAGCACGTTTCTGAGAAATATAATGTCAGTATCTCCTTTGTGTGTGTGTGTGTGTGTGTGTGTGTGTGTGTGTGTGTGTGTGTGGACATTTCCATATTTGTTTCCATTGATTATTCTCTAAATCTCTGTAATTCTCTTCATTCTGTAACTGCAGTTCTCAGTTGCTTGTTCTTATTTTTTTCTTGGGAACTTGGTCCAAAGAGAATCTATTTGATACTTGTCTTTTAATAGATTCAGTTCTGTCGCCAAACCCAGGACTGGAAACATTTCATTGTGACAACCACCCATGGCCAGCACAGTGCCCAAGCTTCCCTCTGGTGGTGCCGTTCGCATCCGTATCAACAGCTTGGAGCAGGGAACCACGAAGTGGAAAGAGGGCAGCTTCGAGATTCACGAGAAGGAAAGCAAAGTCAACCTTTGTTTGAAGTTCAACAGTGGGGGTGCTCCCAAAATCTTCCAGGTAAGGTGCTGCAGTATTCCTTAATGGAGTATCTTTTAGCATGTCTAGTTGGAAAAACACTCTGGTTTCAGATTTGCAACTTGACTTATGCAGGTTTTTAGCATAAAACAAGTAAAACAAAACGAGGATTAATTTTCATTTAATCTGTTTGGGATTTGTGACAGTTAACAGAGAACTTCTTCGTTTTCATGTTGTAGCTAAACCAAAATGTGAAGAGTGTGGTGTTGGGTCCCATGCAGAATCAGATTCGAATCGTGGTTAACCTAAAGGACTCAAGTGCTGTCTCCTTCGACAAAGTCCCTCTTGCATTGGCTCAGAAATTAAAGGAGTACCTGGAGAAACTAAAGCAGGGTAAATCTACAGGTATGCTCAGTTCAGTAAGGTAAATTTACAGGTATGCTTAGTTCAGTAACGTAAATCTACAGGTATGCTCTGTTCAATAACGTAAATCTACAGGTTTTTTAAATGTCTGTTGTGTTTGAGTATTGTTAGACTTTATGTTGTGTAACTGATTTGGACTGTAATTTGGGACACTTTTCCTTTCAGTCCTAAAGACAACCCAGGCGAGTGTGAGTTTCGGTAGTGTTCTGGGAAACCGCTCAATTAAGAATGACTCCAGCCAACACTTACCATCCATGGACAGACAGGTATAAAGTGCCTCTAACTGAAACCATATGAATCTCAAGGGAGTGAAACTCTAGTTATTCTGAGGACTGTGTGTGGATGTGTGTGTGTTTCTGTGTGGTCCAGGTATACATTACATTGTGGGAACCAAATGTTCCCACAACGTGATAAACCTGTTATTTTGATGTCGTGGGAGCCATAAGGTCCCCACAAGGGAAAACTAAATTTTATAAAAATCTATGACTGCAGTCAAAAACTAAAAATGCTACAAGTCTTTCGTTTGTCTTTTGTTTTGGTTACTTATGGTTAAGGTTAGGGCTGGGTCGGGGATTCAGACTGTCATTGTTGGGATTAGGGTTTTCTTGTACAAATGAGTTTACGATCCCCACAAAGATATGAGTCTGTGCGTGTGTGTTTTAATGGTAAAATAAAACATATCTTTTTTTTTTTTTCTTTTAAACTCATTTTAAGTTTTATAAGTTTATATCGTAGTATATATTATAAGTTATTAGGCCAAGACAAGTGCATATACCGTGCATGTTAATAATGCTCTCAGGCCACACCAAGACGAGCGAGCCTGGAGAATCGAGAGGAGGGTACCCTTCGCAAGCCCCTGGGCAGCCCCAGCCGCGCAACAGCTGCGCCCATCCGGAGTGGGCTTTCGGAGAACAGGTAGGCATGCTTCGCCCCCAGTATCACCGGGTGCATGTAGAGGCTTTTTCAGAAAACCATAAGCGTGGCTTTTAAATGTCCGTCATGCTCCACAGGAGCGAGAAAAGGAAAAGATTAATGACACCTGAGAGCGACATGAACGAGGACTATCCCAAGGAGAACGACTCCTCTAGGTGGGTAGCATCCAGCCTTAAATTTTATCGATGTGACGTCATAGTATCTATGACACGTTTCCTCCGCGCCATGTACTGCCATGTTTGAAACTTGAGCACGCGATTTAAATGTAATTACAGCATTGTAGCAATTATATGACCAAAACGCTATCATGTATATAAGCCGATGAGATTTCCCTGAAAGTGCAATTATCGATTGTTGTAGGACTGTGCAGATGGGTGTTGGTGTAGTAATTTGCAACAAGCTGTGCTTGTTTGTTTGTCAGCAATAACAAGGCCACCTCAGATCCCTCCCGAAAATTCCTCCTCAGCTGCAAAGAGAAACTGAAGCAGTCTGAAGAGAACAGGAGCTCAGGTTGGTGTCTGTTGCCTGCTTCCCCCCACCCACCCAATGGAAAAGTAGAGGAGTTTAACTGCAGGCAGTTCACATAAAACATCAGCTGGAAATGACATGTATAGGGGGTGTGTGTCCGCGTGGGTCAGTGCAAGGTCACATCCCATGGCTGATGATCATATCATTGTTGGTCTTAACCCTGAGAACAGGGATGCCACATAAACGCCTCACTCTGCCCAAGCTTTGCTCTCATCTGTGAGTCTAAAAAAAAAAAAAATACAGGATATGGAAAGCTAAAGAATTCCAATATACATGTAGACATGCTGGTACAAATGGCAATAGAAGCACCATTCATTTTATATAGTATATTCAAAAGCTGCCTTTGAACTTTCTTTCACCAGGTCCAGCACCGCTTCAGCCTTCGTCCTTTTACAGCAGCCGCTCGGTGACAAAAGAATATTCACAGAGCCACTCTTACCTGGACAGGTAATTTAGCATGTGCTTGCCTCAGGGAACCGTAACTGTGATAGTCAGTCCTGAGTGAGGTGCTTTCCTAGCGTGTTCAGCTACCGGGGACACAAGGCTCTTGTATTTAGCCCCTGCTTCAGCCTCAGCATTTAACTGCTATGTTTATATTTTTCAAAAGGTCAGCCAGTGCTAGCCAGTCTCCCTCCTCTAAGAGAAGCCTGGTGTTCCCCAGTCACTCAACCCCCTTTAAGAAAGTGCGCCCCACTGTGGACTACACTGGATGGAACAAGCCAAAACCCTCTTTCCTGACTCCAACACAGGCCCCACTACAGGGGTGAGAAAGAAGATCTTTTCCCGACTTTGTTAGTCTGTTATTAGCCCATTTTAACACTGACAGATGATTTTTGAAACAGATTCTCCAACCTGGGCAACACCTGCTACATGAATGCTATTCTCCAGTCCCTCTTCAGCCTGCCGTCCTTTTCTAATGACCTGCTCAAGCAGGGCATCCCTTGGAAGAAGGTTCCAGCAAATGCATTACTCAGGTATTGTGGTCTCTGGCTAATCTATGCCCATGGGACCTTCTTCTTTCTTGTTGGAGATGTGTAGCTGCATGTCGGTTTTCTGGTGTCCCTCTATTGAAGGCGATTTGCACACCTTCTGGCCAAGAAGGACATCTGCAGCCCAGAGCTAAAGAAAGACCTATTGAGAAGGGTCAAGAGCTCCATCTCCTCCACGGCAGAGCGCTTCTCTGGATACACACAGAACGTAAGCCGTCTTTGGAGTTTTGTCGGGTCTTTCACTGGGCGTGGGCAGGGTTTGATGTTCAGCCTGCATATTTTGAAGGTGTTTTTATTGGAGGTTGACTGAGCTTTCCTTTAGGACGCCCACGAGTTTCTGAGCCAGTGTTTGGATCAGCTGAAGGAGGACGTGGAAAAAATGAACAAGAGCTGGAAGAATGAGCCCCACTCATGGGAGGACCCCCAGGCGGGGCGGCCTGGGCAGGAGGTGGAGGCCTCTCGTGTTTACACCTGTCCCGTGGGTGCTAATATGGAATTTGAAGTACAGCACACTATTACCTGTAAAGGGTAAGGCTTGGGGAACCTTCCTGTCATGTTTTGCCTGTTCCCTAGCAGTTAAGAATAGTAACTGCTGTTAATGCTAGCTTGATTAATTGTAGCACTTGATTTCAGGTGTGGGGAGGTTGTCACCAAGAGGGAGCAGTTCAACGACCTCTCCATCGACCTGCCCCGGAGGAAGAAGACCATGCCTTTGCGGTCCATGCAGGACTCCCTGGATCTCTTCTTCAGGGTGCGCGCCCATGTGGTTCCGGGCCCTTGGTCAGAGGCTCGCGGTACACTCTCACACAGATGATGGGCTGCTTACATGTTTTGTTTTTTTTCTTCTTCTTCTCCAGATGGAGGAAATCGAGTACTCGTGCGAGAAGTGCTCTGGAAAATCAGCCACCGTCACTCACAAGTTCAGCAAACTGCCCAGGTTTGTGGCTACGGTGGCCGTTGACTTGCCGCTGAGCGCAGCATTGCTGCATCGTCCGTCAGCCCGCCCACGGTGCGACCTGAGCTGCACCTCTCTCTTGCCCAGGGTACTGATCCTTCACCTGAAGCGGTACAGTTACAACGCTCAGCTGTCCCTCAACAGCAAGCTAGGCCAGCAGGTCCTGATACCCCGATACCTCACCCTGCTGTCCCACTGCACAGATGCCACACGGCCTCCCCTCGGCCTGGGCTGGAGTGCGCACACAGCCATGTATGTCCTACGGCGCCCCTTATCAACTGTCCCTCTCCTTTCGCGACCTGTCTCCATGCTGGCTTTGAATGGAGATGCCCTCTGTGTTTTCTCAGGTCTCGAACACTCAAGTCCTCTCAGTCTGTGAACTCCCCTTCCGTGTCACTGCGGTGAGCCGGCCGTTTGTTTGGATTTGCCCGATTTTTCTCTGGGCCGCGACACGTCTCACACTCCTAGTGCTGCTGCCTCCTCCTGCTGATTTAACTGTGGGGAATATGTCACCTGCAGAAAAGGCCCGGTGAAGTCCAGCACTTGCAGCAGCCTCCTTTTAGACTCCGACAGCGAGGAGGAACTGACCCGAAAGACCGTGTGCCGGCGACGTAGGCTGAGTGATTCTCTTGCTGACGAGGAGCGGAGCGAGAAGGTGAGTGGGCTGTTGTGGCACGGGGCGGCCCAGCAGCGTGTCGCTGGCGGTCTGGTTTGGCTCATGATGGTGCTACCGGGTCATTTTAAGCATGTTCTGGGCCCACGAGGTCCTCATGCGCTGCCTGCCACCTTCTCTGGCAGGTTCCACGGGCCACGCAGCCGGAGCCTCTGGACTACAACGCTATCAACGACGACGAGATGCTAGCGGCAGTACTGGAGATGAGCCGGCAGGATGCTGCGCTTTCCGGGCCTCCGGACGACGAGCCCACCAGCAGTCCTGACACGGGCTTCGGGGACACCGACGGCCAGGACCTCAGCCATCGCCCGGATCCCCTCGATGCAGACAAGCCATCAACAGGTACCAGGATGGCATCCAGAGGGTGGATTCTTGCTTTATACACCTCTGGAACGCCACGTCCCTCTTACTAATGCCGATTTTTCCACTGCCACCAAGAACTGAGTTATACCCAGGCCAAACTGCAGAGATGGTCTTGTAAATTACGCGAGCTACACCCGACCTATACCTACCCTGACATGGTCCTGCTTACTAACAGGGCCGAAAGCGTAAATAAACGGAGCTGGTTACGTCACCGCCATCTGATTGGTCGAAATGCATGGCGATATCGGAGTTCTGCATCAATATGCATGGATTATGTGAAGGGGAAAAAAGGGCTTATTCTAATTTGTTCATTATTGGTAGTATCGCACATCCCAAAGTTTTGAAGCATTTCTGGTTTAGGTGAAACTTTCTAATCGGGTTGAAAATTATTATAGAACAGCTGAATGGAATGAGTTCGTAATGCATATTCACGCCAGGTCTGCTAGCATTTCATGCGAACATAAAACAAGATTCTCACAGACGTGCTGGCAGAAATTAGCAGCCTGGTTTCTGTATGCTAGCAGAAAAGTGCCAGGAGGAACATAGTTGTGTTCTATGTTGTACATACATGGGCTTGGGGATGGTGTTTTTGAGAGGAAACGGAAGACAAAATCTATCGATTACCTACTGGCAAGCCTCTTGATTTGCTTACTTTCCTGCATTACTTGCATGCATGTTTTAAAATTTTAGTAGACCTATCCAAAGCCTCATACATACAATCAGTGTCTCTGGAGCAATTAGGGTCATGGACCTTGCTCAAAGAGCCCAATAGGGGCCAACAATGATCGCTAAACCAATTGAGCTGACGAGTTGTAACATTAATAAGATTTGAGAGGTGAGTTTTTGTGTGGAGGTACACATTAATGCGTTCATATTAAAGGGTGTGTGTGTCTGTGTGTGTGTGTGCGTGCATGGCTGAACAGATGTTTTGGAGTCTCTGGACCTGACGAAGGACCTGGACGAGAACAAGGAGAACCAGACTCCGGATGGGCTACAGGGCGAGCTGGACTGGGCACAGCAGTACAGTCTCGACCAGGAGCGGGAAGAACAGGAACTGCAACAAGCGCTGGCCCAGAGTCTGCAGGAGCATGTAAGACAGCCCCCCCCCCCCCCCCCCCCCCCGTGCTGCCTCCCGTGCCCCTCGTCCACCTAGAGGCAGCGTCCTCATGTCCCATGTCCTCTGCAGGAGGCTCGTGAAATGAAGGAGGACGATGATCTGAAGAGAGCCACTGAGCTCAGCCTGCAAGGTAAGGTTTGGGCGGCGGCTGGCCATGTGCGTAGCTGGGAAGGTGCTGCGGCGACTTGGGATTTTAGCGGGTCACACAATGCCTGGCTAGTGGAGAAATGTCATTTTAGCGGCATTATAGAGCCCGACTGATTAAAGTTCTGTCTCTGGTACAGACATTAAGGCCCTAAAAATGCTGATGATTTATTTGGTCAAACGTTAGACAGCCACCAATAGTTTTAATCAGTGCTGGTGTGTATTATTGTCAGTTTCCCAAAATAAAACAGATCAAACTCATAAACAACGTCCTTATAATACAAATTTAAAACAAGCCACACACACACACATACATACATACACATACATACACACACACACACACACACACACACACATATATATATATATATAATATAAAAAACATTACCACCTAACCATAAACCAAGTGAACATGAACTTTATCAACACTGAACTCTCAAGCAAGCAAATTGAAAGTACAAGTCTGTTCTTAAGCCGTGTTCACATACCTTTGTCAGTCCCAGAGGGCGTGTATGTTGCAGTTTCTTTTCCCTTCCTTTTTCCATTCCCAGGCAATCACCAGACACTCTGGGCTTGATGATAATTCCAGCCTAAGGGTGGCAAGTCGTCATACGAGAATCGTAGCTTCTCTGTACTTTCCCCTATGAGGACTCAAATATTTAAAGTCATTACCAATAATAATCCTGGAACCTTAGTATCGCCCATTTTATTTCCTGCCAGTAAAAGCCCTATTGCTAAGAAAGAATAACATGAGAGCAAACATTGTCAAATGAAAGCGGCAGATGTACGAAGCAAAAGTTATTTGGTTGTGTTATAAACATTTAAAGCTGCAGTTTATTCATTTGGATGGCTAGGGCATCTTAAATTTCATGGATTTAAAATTTTTTGCTCTGCAAGGGCAACCGATATCAGTAACATCACTCACATTAAGCTGTATGTTAAAGTTTGCTAGTTGATTGTTGTTCTCTTGTAATAACATGTTTATGTTCACTATCTGTAATAAAGTGCTAATAGTACCCAGTTATTAATGAGGTAGAGTTATTAACCATCTGCTTGTGTTCTTCTGGCCTTCTCAGAATTCAACAACTCTTTACCTGAGCTCTTGTGCTCCGACGAGGACTCTGGGAACGAGGATGTCTTTGATATGGAGTATAGTGAAGCTGAAGCAGAAGACCTGAAGAGAAATGCAGAGGTTAGGATGTTAGCCTGGACTTTACCCTGATGTTCTTTTGTTTGTGTTTCTCTGTGGTCTGCTGACTTTCATGCCCTTCATACCCAAATTGTGTTTGCCTCCTTCCCCAGAATGGAGAGCTGGCCAACTCATTCAGACTCATCAGTGTGGTCAGTCACATTGGCAGCAGCTCGTCATCCGGTTAGACCTTTCAAAAAACTTTTGTTGTTTTTCATTATTAAATGGAAATACCACCTGCATCTGGAGTTCCATAATCCATGGGGTCACAGTGTTCTACTTTCCCACGCAGGGCATTACATCAGCGACATCTACGACATAAAGAAGCAGTCATGGCTGACGTACAACGACCTTGACGTGTCACGCACGCAGGAGTCTATGGTGCAGAGAGACAGGGACAGGAGCGGCTACATCTTTTTCTACATGCACAAGTGCGTTGATTCAGACCCCCTCCCCATGCTAGCAGGGCTGGATGAATGCGTGGTGATAAGTGGCCATGCACCGAGTCTTCATCGTGCATTGTCTTGTAGGGACGTGTTCGAGGAGCTGTCAGAGCTGGAGAGGAGTGGGGCGGTTGTCGAGGCTGGGAGGACCGTCCTGCAGCCCCTCTGAGGGAGAGGCTGCTGGACTCGACACGCACCCTTCCACACCCAGGTGGGGGATGGGCCCCTGCTATGAACGGATGTGTAGAGTTCGGGGTAACGGTGAAACGTCCTTCTAATACTACTGATCACCAAACCCTTTGCCTCCCTCCAAGCACTTTCTGCCTCCTAAATAAAATGTTATGCCTGCTTGCATTACTGTAGCAGGTTGTTCTGTGGGACTCTCAATTTTTTTTTTTCCTCCTTTAGACCCCTAAGCACTCGGCCACATAACAAAATGTGGATTTTTATTTTTAATAGAAATTTTACATTTGCTTGAATTTAATGAGCCAAACCTTTCCCCTCAGTGAAATACATTAAATTTAGTTCCTCTAAAATGCAATGCAATAAAACGGACCGCCTTGACCTGCAGTGGACAATCTGTCCATTAGCACCTCCCTGTCAATTTCACCATTCTTGTGAAAGATTTTCCCCCCTGTATACATTAAAGAACGGGGTCATTTTTAAGTTCTGTTGTTTTGATTATATGCAGCCTGAAGAGGTGCAATATTTATGGAGTAATTTGCCACTTGGCTTTTATTTGTTTTACGTTTTTCAATTCGAGTTGGGTATGGGCAGGATTCAGTAATTTGTAAGGTCTTTGTGTGGCATTTTTGTTTTTGTTTCTTACTGTTTTATTCATGTTTCTAAACCTTTTTGAAGATGCCTGATGAGGTAGCTTTCCTGCTTACTCCTAGGGGTTGATTATTTCCTCGTTGCCCCCACTGGATGCCCTGGTGCCTTTCACTCTTAGCCCCTACATAAAGTATGAGTAGTTTACTTTTTCCCTGATTCTCTCAGCATTACTTCAAAGGTTGCACAGCCGAATCGGTTAGAATGTATCCTTCAAACCTCAGAAAGCAACTTTACATGTAAAGAGACAGAGAAATCTACAGATTTATTTATTGTAGAGTAAGTCCTCGTTTGGCTTTTGTGTTTGCCGCCCTGCTTGCACTGAGCGTCAGGAGTTGTGCTGCCAGGCCAGCCGTGCTGCACACACAGCTGCAGACGCTGTGCGGCTGTGTACAGACCTAGGCCCCCATTGCTTGCCAAGCATCCAGTAATTGACTCTTAAAGCGAATTTTAAAATAAAATAACTTTGGAAAACTTTAACGGCTTCTGCACATCCTTCTGCTTTATCAGACGCCATGATTGTGTCTTATGATGGTGTACATTATACTTGGTTCCCTGTATCCACATTTTATTTTGCCATACTTTAAGTGAATGGTGTGGATATTATTTTTGTTTTAACAAAATTACTTGTATATATTATACAGTTGAACCTCGTTACTACGTACCCCGGATACAACGTTTTCACCTTTTCAACGTACAGGTTTCTAATTCCCGTTTTTAGCCTATGGATTATTCCAATAGCAGCCATTGTTTACAGCGTACACCCTTACAGCGTAAACTTCGATACAACATCCAAATTTCTAGAGAAAATATGAAAACTAACCACCGTTACAATGTACAGCGCTCTCCCCGCCCACCACAACTTGTGTCGCTACATCTATCTGATCTTCGCCCGACAATGCACATTTGTCTATTGCGTTGATTTAATTTAACTAATATTTCATTAATATTTTCAGGCCAAATGCCAATTTGGATGCAAATGTTTATTTTAAAAATCCATTTTGACCAGCCGTTGTGTATTTTCGTTGCCGTTTATCGCCGGCCGGCACTAAGCAATCGTGAGTAATTTAAGGAAAATTTCAAGGATCCAAATGAGCTTTGTTGAATTATTTAACAAGTAATAATGTATTTGTTTTGTAGTCAATTTAAGGGTATGTTCTATTAAAGTTTTATCATTTACATGGATATTTTGAGAGTTCTTTCATCCATCTTGCACTAAGTGGTTACAACGTTCTATGCTTATAACGTACATGTTTTTGATATCCCGTCTTGTACGTAGTAACGAGGTTCGACTGTATGTATATAAAATATAAAGGGGCGGCGTGGTGGTGCAGTGGTTAGCACTGTTGCCTCACACCTCTGGGACCCGGGTTCGAGTCGCCGCCTGGGTCACGTGTGTGGAGTTTGCATGTTGTCATGTCATCATGGGGTTTCCTCCGGGTACTCCGGTTTCCCCCCACAGTCCAAAAACATGCTGAGGCTAATTGGAGTTACTAAATTGCCCGTAGGTGTGCATGTGTGAGTGCATGGTGTGTGAGTGTGCCCTGCAATGGGCTGGCCCCCCATCCTGGGTTGTTCCCTGCCTCATGCCCATTGCTTCCGGAATAGGTTCCGGACCCCCCGCGACCCAGTAGGATAAGAGGTTTGGAAAATGGAGAGATATATAAAAAGACACGCACACATTGCACATTCACTGACCACTAATTGAAGCAAATATCTAATCAGCCAATCATATGTCAGGATCACAATGTATCCAATGTGTCCTTTAGCTAAATAGCTAGATAATATTCACATCAAACACCAGAATAGTGAAGAAAAGTGATTTTAAGTAACCTTGAACATGACACTATTTGGTGGTGCCAGACAAGCTAATATGAGTATTTCGGAAACTTGACTAAAATTTCAAGAATTTAAAGAACAGCTCACCAAAATAGGACAATGGAAGACTGGAAAAAATATTGCCTGGTCAGATGACTCTCAGCTTCTGCTGCGACATGCAGGTGGCAGTAGGGTTGCCAAATATGGTCAGCGGGCTGGAATGAGTTTCAATTCGAGATAACTGCGCACACATGCATACGCATTTACACGTAACAGTTTCATTACCTCGTCAATTGTAGGGTTTGCAAACAACCCACCGCTTTTGATGTAGCTAATTTTAGGTCTATAGTGCAATAATAAAGATTTACCGTAAGGTTTCTTGTGTCACCGTGCCAGTCAGAAAGCGTCAGAGTGTCACACCAGAAGCATGACATTTGACATCCCTGTGGCAGGGTCAGAATTTGGCGTGAACAACATGAAAGCATGGATCCGTCCTGCCTTGTATCAACAATTCAGACTGCTGCTGCCGATAGCACACTTTGATGCATCGTTTAAATGCAACAACATTAAAATGTCCAGTGCCTCCAATTTGTTTTACTTAAAAAAAAATCCAAAACATAACAGCGAAACCGTATCTAATTAATATTCATGATCAATCGGTCAATCAGTAGTTTCCAAAGCGGCCCGCCTCCTTACCTGCCCTGCGAATTTGCCATTGGACGGTCTCTCCTCGGCTCATGTCTCTCCACTCCACATGCCGCTCGGAAGGGAACACTTGGAATTATGGGATTTGTCGTCATCTTTAAAACGAAGAAGCGTTGTGTATTGCGAAGTCTATTAAGATTTGCAACTACATTTCCCTGTCAACAACGGAAATAGGCCGATCGCTGAGATATAGAGAGCTGAAACTTAAATGAATTGAACGTCGCACAGTTGTTTTTGAGGGATTTCATGATGACAGAAGGAACGTGAGTATTTGAAATGATGTATTTTCATATCGAGTTTTGATGTTAGAAAAATAACTTGAAATTGCAAACAGTGTGAAACTGCAATAATTGCCAACAGAAAAGTTTATATTTGGAAAATGTATATTTGCCACAGATTTCTTAAAAGGCTAGTTATCTTGCACGACACCCATTACTGTCACCCTGTATGGAGTCAGAATAGTGCCATGTATACTTGTATGAATACTTTCCAATTTGCACCCGTAAAATGAAATTTGCTCACACTGAACACAATTTTCATTCGCAAAATACTGAATAGAAATACATGTCCCCTGATCTGATCTAAGTTGCTAAATTCAGCTTTTGGGAGGCATGTCTCAGGACAGGCTCTTAAAAACAATTCAGAAGTAATCGAAGACTTGACATTGTCATAAATTAAGTCAGAAGTTCTTCACAACTATGAAATACGAATCATTTCATGAGTCCTATGGGATGTGATTTCTTTACCTGTCATCTTGTTAAGAGCTGTGTAGATACAAGTTTATAACGTTTCTGGCAGAACTTCCAACTGATGATTGTTATTAAAAATGAAGAGGTTTCGTGAGTTTTACTGAAATCACGCTCAGGTGTGTTTTGCAACGGCTACGATAAATCTGTGTTGTTTGAGTGTAAACCACAGGTAAATCCGCCCGTGTTGCGCTCAGGTACCTGCGGAGACGGGGTGGGCCGTATAAAACGGCTCCGGCCACAGACCTAAGCCGCTGGAGGCTGTCAAATGTGGAGGGCAGGCAGGTCTGGCGTTACCTGGAGGATCAGGACCATGCTGATAGAGCGCAGACCATGCTGGAAGCCCACTCTGTGGGCTTGGATACGGTGAGACTGCGACCACGCTGCTAACAGGTGATTTTCTTGAGACTGTTGTAGTTTAAACTTGTTCACTTCTGTCTCTTGCCACAGAGCAAGTTTGTCGCAGATTCCCTTGCTGCAGGAAATGCCAAGGAGGCGGCACTAAAGGGCATGGAATTCTACCGCCTCCTGCAGGCTGAGGACGGGCACTGGGCTGGAGACTATGGGGGGCCCCTTTTTCTGCTACCAGGTGCTGAACACCTGATAGTCTGTACACCCCCACTCAAAGCACCCATGTCATAGTTTCCATATAAAATAAAGACACCTCCATGTGTTTACTTGTTTCCCTCTGTCTGTTGACATGTAGGCCTGCTGATCACATGCTATGTAACGAAGATCACTCTCCCAGAGGCGTGGAAGAAGGAAATGGTGCGGTACCTGCGCTCTGTGCAGCTGGTGGACGGGGGATGGGGTCTGTAAGTGCAGCGTCAGCCTCTCGCACGTGTGTGTCAGGGTGGTGAGGAGTAGTTAAAACTGTAACATGGAAAATTGTAGAGAATGAGATTGAGTCCTGTAGCTGAATATGAGGCTACATGATAAGGAAGCTATGGTAGAGGGAAAGAAAGTGAAATAAATGATATCGAAGAGAGCTGAGATTAGAACCAGCACAATACTGGGGCTTCTATAGCTCTAGTTACAATGTTATTTAATATGAAAGGGCATGTAGGGTGGTGTGGCTCAGCTCATTAAGCCCCTGTGCCTGTGATCAGAAGGTCGTCAGTTCATATCCCATGTTTGGCAAAACAAAGCAAGGCCCTAACTCTTCTAACCCTAACCCCCCCCCCCCCCCCCCCAAAAAAAAAAAAAAAAAAGTTCCAGGGGTGTTGGGAAAATGGCCTGACTCTGCTCAGACCCCAAGATTCACTCTCACCTGTATTTGCAAAAACTAAACTAAACTTAATGGTTTCTGTGTACTTGTACTTGTGTGCAAATGGCAGTGATAGTCCTTGGCTGTTCATTTTTCTTTGGTCTCGTGTGTTTCCAGCCACGTGGAAGACAAGTCGACGGTGTTCGGCACAGCTCTGAACTACACCACTCTCAGGATCCTGGGCCTGGAGCCAGACGACCCGGACATGGTGCGGGCCAGGAACAACCTGCACAGCAAAGGTCAGCAGTCGGGTTTCTGGAATTCTCACACTGAGGACCAGGGTTCCTTTCTCTACCCAGCTCTTTCCAATGTGCTTTTTCAGGAGGAGCAGCTGGAATTCCATCCTGGGGTAAATTCTGGTTGGCTGTGATGAACGTGTACAGCTGGGAGGGAATGAACACCCTCCTGCCAGAGATGTGGTATGTGGAACAGGCTATAGAACAGGCTACTTAAAGCATGAATGATCTTTGATACCTTATTATTAAATATTTAATATTTGTGTTCAGTGTTGAGAAAGGTTACTTTTCAAATGTATTAGGTTACAGATTACTAGTTACTCTGTTAAAAATGTAATAAGTAATGTAACTGCTTTAATTACTTTGTCAAAGTAGTGTAACTTATCAAATGTGATCACTTTTCTTACAAATGATTTAAACTGGACAATAAAGCTGTAAACAAATGCTTTGCTGACTCAGTGTCCGGAAATATGCCAAAAGTAGGCAAAAGTAGGCATATCTGCGCGGTGAAAAGACACAAATCAATAAAATGAATGTTATGTTCTACATGTAAGAACCGAAGTACCTAGAATGCCTCTTGATCTCGTAATTTCATTATGTGACGCTGTTACGTGTAACTAGTTCCTTCCCAACACCGCTTGTATTTAATTGGCTGATGCGGATGGCCACGCTTTTGGGACACTATGGCGAGAGGCTCGTTTCGTCTTCCTCCTCAGGCTCTTCCCTACCTGGATGCCAGCACACCCGTCCACTCTGTGGTGTCACTGTCGCCAGGTTTACCTGCCCATGAGTTACTGCTATGCTGTGAGACTCACTGCTCAGGAGGACCCGCTGGTGCTCAGCCTCAGACAGGTGCAGCGCCCTTTCTCTCCACTAGGGGTGAATCTCTTTTTTTTTTTTTTTTTTTTTCCCTTGTCGTTTACAATCTGATTGGTTCTGTTATAGGAGCTGTACATCCAGGATTATTCGAGAATCAACTGGCCGGCTCAGCGGAACAACGTGGCTGCGTGCGACTTGTATACCCGTCACAGCACGTTGCTGACCGTTGCTTACAGTGAGTGTCGTCCGTGCGAGCAGCTGTGCTAGTCCCACAGAGTACTAAAAGCCAACATCTGTTTGCTCCCCCTAGTGGTCATGAATGTGTACGAAGCCCATCACAGCACAGCCTTACGAGCCAAGGCGGTGAAGGAGCTCTATGACCACATCAAGGCCGACGACCGCTTCACAAAGTGCATCAGCATCGGTCCGGTGAGAAGCGGCCATATTAACTCTCACACATCATTACACCCGTGTAACCAGGTTGCCCAGATGTCACGTAGACATTGTTAGAATGTCGTTAGACCCTGACACGCGAATCACCAGGGCCCTGGTGTGCTCCTAGATCTCCAAGACCATCAACATGTTGGTGCGCTGGCACGTGGATGGGCCCAGCTCAGCCGCTTTCCAGGAGCATGTGTCCCGTATCCCGGACTACCTCTGGTTGGTGTTTCATTGCATCACAATGCCCTCTAGTGGTCTCTCTGTAGCATAACACAGAGCATTCATTTTTCTGGAGTCTTCGTCTATACTATACGTTTACGTACAGGCACATGTTGCCTTTGTGCATTAGTGCTACAGTAAACTCTACGTATCTCAGATATTTTTTGTTACCTAAGTCACATAAATTTCACATAAATCAAGAGCTACAACTGTATGGATTTCTGAACTAGTCTGCCTTAAACCTGTCTATTTGTATTTAACAAAGACTCCTTAACCACATTCTTGCTTTGTGGTTGAGCCTAGTAATCTGAGCTGAGACCTGTGCTTTGTCCCAGGCTGGGCCTTGATGGTTTGAAGATGCAGGTCAGTTTTCATGCTGAATGCTTGTGCAGTTGGTTCACTGTCAGAAATCAACTATCCCCTAAGTGTAAATGGCACTAACTCTGTATATCGCCTGCTGCCTTACAGGGGACCAACGGATCACAGCTGTGGGACACAGCCTTTGCTGCACAGGCCTTCTTGGAGGTGAAGGACTCCGGGTTAATCTGAGGTCATATGCTAAGAGGCTTCAGTCAGAGATTTCTTGATACATTAACTATTAAGTCATCTATCCGTCTTCCATATCTGTTATTTACCAGATCAGATGGACTCTGGGCGCTTATCCCAGGACTGATGAGGCACACAGAAAACTCAAATTCTCTTTTCACCTTTAATCAGTCAGTCAGTCAGTCAGTCGATAATAAGTAAAACTTTATTTATAAAGTGCTTTTCACAAACAAAAGTCACAACGTGCTTTACAAGAGTCCAAAGCAGTCAGCCTTACAGTACGTAAAGAATAAAATATATAACAAAAATTAAATAAGAAAATCTAGCCAAAAGCTTGTTTAAATAAAACTGTTTTAAAAGAATCAAGAGACTCAGCTGCACGTATTGAATGAGGTAGATCATTCCATAACCTCGGGCAGCAAACTGGAAGGCTCGGTAGCCGGTAGTCTTTCACTTGGTGCGTGGAACGACTGACAGCCCTTTCTCCTGATATCTCAGCAATCGAGTGGTTTCGTGATTTTTAAGGAGTTCGGTTAAATACTTTGGGGCTTGACTATTCAGGGCCCCATAGGTAATCACAATGATCTTAAACATTATCCTAAAATCAACAGGATTATGACAATATAAGTGTGTGAAAACAAAGCATTACAGTTGTCCATTAATCAAAGTTTTGTCACACACAGAGTTATACTCGGGGTATACTCACTATTTGCAGTGAAATGGGGACATGCATGTAAAGAGACAAAACATGAAACATTAAACAATAGAAGTTAAATGCTAATCATAAATGTCCCTTTAGGGTTCTGGGTTCGAATACCACCCCACCCTGTGTGTCTGGAGTTTGCATATTCTACAGTCATGTGGGTTTCCTTCCCAGGTCTCTGGTTTCCCCCTGTAGGGTGTGGCCCAGCCCTCTGCCACATACTCTCTGGGGTGGCTCTCCTTGATTCTCCCCCCACCACGATATTGTAAATCATGTTGTCTATTCTGTCCTTCCTTCAGGCCGGGGCGGAGGACAGCCCCAAGTTTACAGAGTGCCTTCAGCACGCCCATCAGTTCCTAGCTTGCACCCAGGTAAGACCAGTGGGTGGGGGGTCGTCCAGCATTCCTGTCCCGCCACGCAGTCGGTTAATGCTGAACAGGCTGGTGTTGCATCTCAAGTTTTGCTTCATGTCGTCGCTGCGATGGTTAGTCTGCCAGCTGACACACATACTTTCTCTTAGATACCAGAAAACCCACCTGAGTACAAAAAATACTACAGACAGATGAACAAGGTATGTCCCGCACGAAGGTCAAAGGTCACACTTACCAGCCTCATGCAGGCCAGGATCTGCAGGCATCCTCCCCTAGTACCAGCATTTCATACAGCTTTGGCACATATTGCCATGGTCAGCAGAGTGATGTCACCACCGGGACCCTCAGCAAGGCCCCTAACCCCTAATTACTCCAGGGACTGGCCGACCCCACTTCTGCAAAAAAGATACGTCACTTGGGATAAAGGCATATTCTAAATATATTGAAATCGAAATACCGTGCATGCATTTATACAGTTTTTCTATTGTGATGCATCGATATGCATGTGTCAATGCATGTCCTGTGTCACATTCGTGGGTATGTCATAGCCTTGTGGTATTTCAGCATCAGAATGACTGAGAATCCCACAGTTTTAGGTAAACACTAGGGGTGTAACACTACACAAAAATCGCGGTACGTACCTCAGTTTTGAAGTCACTGTTCAAAACATAAATGGCTTCATTTTTTCCTTTATTTAACAGTGGTTTTACCGAACGAAGTATTACAAGGTGTTAGTACGTCTTTCATAAATAAAAAGTCTCTTCGATACTGCTGCAACCTACTAATAAAATCTAAAATTTACTTGCTTACTTACTTCAAGTAAATGAAAATATACATGAAAGTGCATGTTTAGAAAATTAACTGGACCTGATCTATACTGTGTATTCGTGCAACACAAATATTGTCCCAAAAAATGCAACGCGTAGCAAAATTAATATCCATTATGGTGCAGCATTTAATGAATACCTGGGCTGTACTTGTATTCACTTTAACATCCAGCTTCACATTAGGACTTGCACACACATCCGCCCCTTTCCGAGTGTCGCTCAGGGGAATCACACAAACACACAAAGCTTCCACGTTCTTGCGTTCGTTTGGCACGTTTGCGAGTCAAGCTCTGCAAAACTTTCAGTACGAATACGTGAACCGTTACACTCCTAGTGTGTCCATGCGTGCTCTCGCCGCCAATGGCGTGACCCCTGCACGCTCCCTCGCCCCCCCAGGGCGGCTTCCCGTTCAGCACGCGTGACTGCGGCTGGGTCGTGGCCGACTGCACCGCCGAGGGGCTCAAGGCGCTGATGCTGCTGCAGGAGCGCTGTCCCTTCGTCAGGTGCCATGTCGCCAGCGAGCGCCTCTGCGATGCCGTCAATGTGGTGAGGGGCAGTGGTACTGGGGGGGGGCAGGGCTTAAGCCTTCAGCGTAATGGATCTGAGTGTACAATGTGGGCCAGCCGTTACCTACCTATTTGTAGTTATCGGATCCCTGGCCCTGACCTCTCGTGTCTCTCACCCCCCCCGCCCACCCCCCAGCTCCTGAGCATGAGGAACGGTGACGGCGGATTTGCCACCTATGAGACCAAACGTGGAGGGAGGCTTCTGGAGCTACTGAATCCCTCTGAGGTGTTTGGTGCGTCTCCGCATCGTGCAGATCCAGACGCATGGCCGACAGGGCCTGCCACCCCCCCGCTAGTGGGGTTCGGTATTGGTTACTGGTTCGGCGCTGCTATCTCAGGTCGTGTCCCAGTGACGCTCCTGCTCCCCAGGTGACATCATGATCGACTACACCTACGTGGAGTGCACGTCGGCTGTGATGCAGGCTCTGAAGCACTTCCAGCAGGCTTTCCCCGAGCACAGGGCACAGGAGGTCAGGTAGCTATGTCAGCACCCTTCCATCATCCAGCTTTCTGTCTTGGTCAGGAGGAGTGGAGGATCTGCAGCTTGTCCCAGGTCGCACAGGACACATGCAGAAGGGTCGGGCAGAGATTCGACCTTGGACCCCTAGACTTAGGGGTTTTTGGTTCCTCTCTTCCTTCTTTCATTCTTTGTCATCCCTTCTTTTTGTATTATTCTGTATGAATGGTGTAGTGATGTGTTATAACTCCCACATAAAGCGCCTTGCGGTGACTGTTGTAAAAGACACAATGTAGAACTGAATCAAATCATATCCTGGATTTTAAGTGCAGTGACTGGACAAGACTTGGCAAAGCTGAACAGTTCAACGATTCTTCCCACTTGGTGTCATCCCTGTTAACCTCAGCCAGCTGTGCTGAATCTGCTCTCCCTCCTAGATCTACACTGGACCAGGGCCTCGAGTACTGCAGGAGGTTGCAGAGGCCTGATGGATCATGGGAAGGGTGGGTTATGAACACCGCGATGAGACTTGACGTGCCCTTAACCTTCATGCGTGCATGTAGCTACCTGCTCACAGACTGAAGCCTGTGACCCCCGCCCCAGGTCCTGGGGAGTGTGCTTCACGTACGGTACCTGGTTTGGACTCGAGGCCTTCGCCTGCATGGGCCATGTCTTCCAGAATGGGTAAGCAGGTGGAGCCGTGGGAGACCGGGTCAGGCCCAGGTCAGCCAGACAATGTCAGACATGTGGCATGATTCCCCCCCCCCCCAGGATGGCGCGTCCTGAGGTACAGAGTGCTTGCGACTTCCTGCTGGCCCGGCAAATGGAGGACGGTGGCTGGGGGGAGGACTTTGAGTCGTGCGAGCAGCGGCGATACGTACAGAGCGAGTGCTCGCAGATCCACAGCACCTGCTGGGCCCTGCTGGGCCTCATGGCCGTCAGGTAGATACCTGCTGATGATGTCACTGTGCCGGAAGGTCAAGGCACCTCTCATTAAGGAACAGGCGAGCCAATCGTCCTACTGGATTTTTTACTTCAGAAAGTTTATTGATCCCTGTGGGGATAATTCTCTTTTTGCCTCCCATCATGCTCTCTGTAAGTGAAGGGCAGCTACCCGTAGCTAAGCTTGAATGATCAGAGCATAGTCTAGGGATGCTGTGATTTTATTTTTAGCAAGCGTGATCAAATGTCCAGTGATTCACAACAGATGACAAAGGGACACCTGAGGCTTTATCTGTCCTGGTGGTTTTAGGATTTACCTGCAGTGCCAAAGAGGTCCAGTAGGTGGTGCAGTACACATATACATTTGGGTACGAGGAACATTATTTATCCAAATTCGTGCATCACCAATTTAGATTTTTGTTTTTCTATGATCAACACTGTCCTGTTTTACATATGAAAAGAGAAACATTCACTGCTTCATGGTAACAGTCCCACCAGCTCTGGTGCTATAAGCCTTGCTTCTCTCAACTGGAAATAATCATGCTTCTGTGCCAAAATGGCCGGCTTCCCTGCCTTAACGGGCCGTTTTTACCCTTCTTATTAGGTACCCGGATACCAAGGTGATAGAGCGAGGGATTCAGATCTTGATAGATAAGCAGCTCCCTAATGGAGACTGGCCTCAAGTGAGTTTCCTATCTATTCTTATAGCATTTCTATAAGATGTTACCCTTATAGACACAGGAAAACATCTCTATGCTGTGGTCTTCAGGAGAACATCTCTGGGGTCTTCAACAAGAGCTGCGCCATCAGCTACACCTCTTACAGGAACATCTTCCCGGTTTGGGCCCTGGGCCGCTTCTCCCGGCTGTACCCCTCCAGCCCTCGTGCCGGGAAGCTGAAACAGTGAGGGGTGCGTGGGCCGTGGCGGGGCGGGGGCCAGCCAGGGGCCCCGGGATCCACTGGCTCAGCACCCGCTGCTGGATGGATGGGCAGGGTCACGGCTGCCTTTACTGCCCTCTACTAGACAAACTCAGACGTCTTTGGTTGTGAGAAGTCAAGCTGTCAAACTTGATTGATTTTTGGAATACTATAGATGTTCATGGTGTGTAATCACTGTTAATACTGAAAATATAGAATGAATTAGTTTTATAATGCATCCTGTGAATGGGTTATTGTCTTTTAGCTACTATAGGTGTCAATGGTTTGCATTTTTACTGTCCTGATAACCGTGGTAATGAAATCATTCAGGTCCAAGAGAAAAAGAAAATATGAAGCTGATTATGCACAAGAGAGCAGAAAGTAAAACATATAGGAGATTCTCACTGTATAACTGAGGTTTGCTATGAAAGTATCCTAACTACAAACACGTACTTTTGCTAATAGAATATTCAGTATAGCATCATTTCCTTTTGGCTGGTTGTTTTATTTTTCATATTCAGTTTAGCTCGCTACAAAGATCCGGATGGTTCTGTAAAATCCAGGTTCAGCCTGACACCTGCTGAGGAGCTTTCTGTGGTTAGACCCACTGTCCTCCTCTGCTGATATTGTCACAGTTTTTGGATTGATCCCCCCCCTCCAGTGACCAATGAAAGGAGGCGTTCCTCTCAACCAATCGGTGCACTGGGATCTTGCAGTCTACTGTTATCTTTCCTCTGTATATCCAGTCAAGTTGGAGCCCCACTCTGCAGTTACTGATTCACTGCCACCGGCGGTGTATCATTTTTAATGATGCAATCAGTGTTTATTTATGTAAAAAAAAAAAAAATCACCTAATGCAAACAGTTAGTGAAAATCAGCTAAGACCATGTACACAACAACGGACTTTGTTTTCTTTTCTCTTATCGATGTGTTATGAAGTTTGTCCCAGACCTCCCCTCGCACGCCATTGTTGTTTGTTTATACATTCCTCCTCGGCCACACAGTGTGATGTCATCCACTCGACTATCACGAGACTACGAACACAACACCCCGGACACTTCATTGTGATCTCAGGTGACTTCAGCCACGTCACACTAGACTCGATCCTCCGTGCCTTTTATCAGTATGAAGATCACCACGCCAAGAAGAACAGGACAATAGGCTCATGTTTGCTAAAGTGAGACATGCATACAGTGCCAACCCCCGCTGGGGAATTTCGATCATAAGCGGGTCCTCCTCCAGTCCTAGTACAAGCCACCCATAACCCCATGCTCCTTCAGGAAATGGTCTCCTGCAGTAGAGGGAGCTCTGAAGGACTGCTCTGAGTCTACCGATTGGAGTCATCAAGGAGGTCAGACACTGCACCCCTAACCCTACCTCAACTTCTGTATTGACATTGTTACTTCCGTAAAAACCTGTTTTTTGCTTTTACAAGATCTGGATTACCAGTGATGTCAAGGACCTCCTTAACAAGAAAAAGAGGGCATTGAAAAATGGAGAGCAGACAGAGCTGAAGCACGGGCAGGGGGAACTTGGGGTCTGGCTGGGGGGCAAAGGGGACATACAGAAGAAAGGTGGGGCAGAGGAAAGCAGCATAAGGGAGGTCTGGGAGGGAGACTGTAAGAGGACGTTGCATGGCAGATGGGGATGTGGTAAGAGCGAACCAGTTCGACCAGTTCTTCAACAGGTTAGATAGTTCTGCTCCTGCTGCTACTACAGTGTCGTTCCTGGCTGACTTCCACTGCCAGCCCCTGGAGGATGGGCTCCCCCAAGGTGTCTTCCT
Organism: Brienomyrus brachyistius; assembly: GCF_023856365.1. Classification (NCBI taxonomy): domain Eukaryota; kingdom Metazoa; phylum Chordata; class Actinopteri; order Osteoglossiformes; family Mormyridae; genus Brienomyrus; species Brienomyrus brachyistius. The sequence continues at coordinate 9,712,930 of NC_064548.1, read as the reverse complement.
TCTAGGGAATTTTCGCCACTGGCTTGCTCACTGGGGGCTTTGGGCAAGGATAATATAATGCGCTTTGAGGCGTATGTAATGCTGTGAAAATGCGCTAAAAAAATTGAATTGAAGTGAACTACAGCATGCCAAGTCAGAGGCCCCGTACCGCCCCCTCCCATCACTGCTAAAACCTGTCCTCTCACGCCCTCACCTCCCCGATCAGAGCTACAGACACCCTACCTTCCCCTCTGGGCTGCCATCACGGACATTGCAGCCCCCCCCCCCCCAGAATGCCTGTGCTGCTGACCTGGAGGAACTCCTCCAACAAGCCTTCAAGCCGTGCCTGTGGCTGGGGAGGGTCCCTACACTGCGGAAGACATTGCGCCCTATCCCAGTGCCCAAGAAGCCACACCCCAGCGTGCCGAACGACTTCAGGCCAGTGGCCCTTACATCACACATAATGAAGACTTTGGAACGGCTGCCGCTTCATCTCCTCAGACCTCAGGCCCTCCATGGACTCAACCCTCTGCAGTTTGCTTACAGTGAGAAGGTGGGTATGGAGGATGCCATCGTCTATCTGTTGCACAGGGCTTACTCTCTGCTGGACAAGGGGAGCAGAGCACCTTCAACACCATCCACTTTCTCCTACTGAGAGACCAGCTGACAGAGATGAGGGTTCATTCTTTCCTGCTGTCCTGAATCACAGGCTACCTCACAGGGAGGCCACAGTACGTTAGGCTGAGGGACTGCTCCTCTGAGACTGTGGTCAGTAGCACTGGTGCACCACAGAGGACTGTGCTCTCCCGTGTTGTTCACCCTACACTTCAGGCTTCAAGTGTAACTCAGAGTCATGCCACATGCGACACTGCAATCGTGGAGTGTATTTGGGATGGGCAGCAGGGGGGAGTGCAGATGCCTGGTGATGTAGGATGAATCATCTGCAGCTCTCCTTCCTGAGAAGGCTGGGGTTCTTCAACATCTGTATGAAACTCTTGCTGGTATTCTACCCATTGGTGCCTCTGGCTTTTATGACACCCTGGGCGAACCCCTTCTTCAGCCCACCCAACAAAAATTGCCTCTATCTCCCCCCCAACCCCCCAGCAACAAAAAAGAGCACCATTCAACACTAGCTTATTTGGAGTAAAATAAATATATAATGATAAAAATTTCAAACATGAAAATAAATAAATATGAAAAATACACTAACAAGTAGTATATACAGACACTCCTCTACTTATGAATGAGATATGTTCCAAATGGCCGTTCGTTATTTGAAATGTTCGTAAATCCTTATGCTGGGAGTACGCACACTATGCTGCTGCGTGGCGGGAGTAGCGGGCAGAAGTCGTACTGGGCGGAATTGGCGAACAGGAAAAAAAATTGATGTTACAGACAGGAAACGGGAGCCCAATGAACACAATTTGGACTTACAGTCCTCTTCGTTCGTATGTCTGAAAGTTCGTAAGTTGAAAGTTCATAAGTAGAGGAGCGTCTGCATAAAAAAGTATATAAAAAATGAAGTATAAACAATTAGAATAAGCGAAAATAAAGAGAATAAAGTAATTACACTATTACCCGATTGACTAAAAAATAAACTACTGTCATGCTGGCCTGTTTCATTACATGCATAATATCATATTCATATAGAGATGAAATATCTGCTTTCCTTTATCTTTTGCACGTTTCTCCTCCTCCTCTTTCCCTTCTTTCTAAACTGGGCACCTGATGACTCAGACGTTTTCTTGTCCATTTCTGTTAATTTTCCACTTGAGCTTCATTACGTCACCCATCCTCCAACACTGTCAGCCAAGAGTCAAAACTCAACAAATTCACCTTGGGGGTGTGCAGACTGGCGTTATATTATTCTGAAGGATTTCACATAAACCAGAAAAATGCATCAATATGTCTGTAAAACTGTATATTCACAGTACTATAAGTGAATTGTGGTCTATTTGGTAGATTCCCCTGCTCCCCATACTGTACCTCAGGCTTCCAGTGGGGTGACCTGAGGTCAGCTCAGCCCCGCCCCCCTCCGCATCTCATACGTCTGAGTGGGAGCTGCCTAGCTCACAATCTAGGATCAGGGCACCCACTACTACAAGGCTAATTGACTCACATTTTGATACCATTGACATGACATGCATATGAGCGATAGAAACCCGATCATGCAAATGTCACCATTCCTTTTTTGTGCTGGTGTCCCCTTGCTGTCCTCAGCAAGATCCCGCCCTGGACTGCTGCTCATGTCACTTATAGCTGTCAAAATCAGTCCCTGTCCTATGTCTGTTCCGCGTTTGGCCAGCAGGTGTCACTGGCTATCCCATATCCTTAGCCCCTACTGTTCTCCTGTTCCCTAGGTTGCTGCATGGCTCAGTGAACGGAGTGGCTGGCTGTGTTATTCAGGCTTGTCTTTTGTTGTGGGTTTGAGGTCAGCCATAGGCCAGCTTTAGCTATGTTTATAATATGACATTTACATTTCTTTGTCAATACTGGTTTTTTTATGCGTTTGCATTATGCTTTCTTGTTTTGTAGCTTTGTTTATTCCTGCTTGTGCTATAATTTTGTAAGTATTATTTTCTTGTTATCATCTAGTGTTTGAACCCTTAAGTATTTGTGAATAACCCTCACCTATGTCTTGTTCCCAGTTCTAATGTTTGGTTAATTGTTCTGGTCTGCACCTACCCCTCATGTAGCCCCCATTATCTGCATTTAAGTGCCTGCCCTCATTCGGTTACTTTCTGTTTCTTTGTGTTTTGTGCCCTGCTTTGCTGTAGTTGTTACAGCAGAGCCAGAGGCGAAATGTTACATGTCGTGTGTGGGTTTTGAACAAAGCTTTCTTTTGGTACTTGGGGCATAGTAAAAAATAGTAAATTTTTGTATCTTTTGCATGAGGCCCTGGAGTAAAACTAACCACAGAAGGAGAAGTAGGAGAACAGGAAGCAGAAGAACTAGTTATACTTCATACAAATGTGGGGCGATCTACAGAGGTACACAATACAGGCACCTTCTGCATACGCCACAAAGACAAAAGCTGATGTCGCTTGGAATATACAACGCAGGTCTCTGAGGGGCAAAGATTATCCAGTTAATGTAATGGTAGATTTTGTTAATCAGTACAGACATTTTTTTACCAGGCAAGAGAGGATCTGAGTCCTAAAGTCATGTTATTCAACAGCTGAGAGATGCCAAGGGGGATGGATGGAGGGGGGGCAAACGTGGAGCACAGCCACAGTCTGGGACCTCTTGAATACGACTGAGTGCCTGGAAATATACCAGATTTTTTTCAGCTCTGAATGCACAGTTTGCTTAACCCCGCTGGAGAGTGTTTGTGTTTGGGTCAAAGCACTGAGCCCCGGTCCTCTGAATAAACTTGTGCATGCTGGTCTCGACGACTGGCTGTCCTCTTTGTCCTGTTAATGCCCTGTTAATGTTTTTGTCCTGTTAATGCATGTCAAAGGTCCCCATCCAGAGTACTGGATCAGGGGTCCTCTTTTCTCTACTCAAGCTGTTTTTAACAGACAGGAGACTCATTGCCAGGTGACCTATGTACGGGGAATGGAACAGGTTAATGATTCCTCAGGCATGTTTCGGGGGCGGGATCACCTCTTTAAAGGTGCTGTGTCTACAGTGTGGTGGGGGAGTTTAAGGGGTCCAGAGGGCTGTCTACTCTTATTGGACTCACTGTATGTTCTGAGCCACTCTGAATCCTGGGACAGCCCATGGCAAAGCTGGTGGAGTGCGTGCCCAACTTTTCTGAGGGCAGAAACAAGGAGGTAGGAAGCAGGCCTGGGTGGGTGGGGTGACTGGACTACAGGAAATTGTCAGCGGAGCAGAGGTACAAAAATAAACAGTCCATGGGTAGCAACGTGTGACGTATGGTTATGTGCAACTTTTTAGTGAAGACAAGTAGTAGTCTGTCATTGTGCAGGCATGTGAAGGTCATTCTAAGTGTGGTGTCACATCGCGTGCAGGTGATTGACGCCATCGCGCACGCCATCTCTGGCACTGATGGCTGCAGCCTGCTGGATGTGGACCCGGGCTCCTCCACCAACCGCACGGTGTATACCTTTGTGGGCTCGCCACAGGCCGTGGTGGAGGGGGCTCTGAATGCAGCGCGTGTGGTGTTCGAGCGCATTGACATGGCCAAGCACTCGGGTGAGCAGTTGCTGCAGACAATCCGTCATGTGACCTTCTCTCTGTGATCAGCCGCTATTGCAACATGTCCCGTTGCATGGTCCCTGAGGACAGTTAACAATTGTCAAAAGTGACAGATGGGGGATTGAGATTGTGGGGTTAGGACATCAGAAGGTCGTTGGTTCAAATCCCAGGATTGGCTGAGTGATTTCATTGCTGGGCCCGTGGTTAAGGCCCTTAACCCCCAGTTGCCTTGGAGACTGTCTGACCCTGCTTTCTCAAAAAAAACATGATGCTTTAGATATAAGAGTCTGCTAAATAAATGTAAAAATATGTGCAGTGGCCACGGGTGGCTTTATAATAAAGGGGTATTTTCATTAATGCCTCCCAGGTGGGAAATATTGGTCTAGAGTTACTATGATCCTCAATCTACTTCAGGATCTTCCAGCAGGGAGTTACTGTACCTGCCTAGCTAGCACATTATAATCATCCATTTATACAGAGAGTTACTGTAATGAGCTTTAGCTCGATGTTCAGCTTTAAAGTTATTAGTTCCTTGCATTTTGCATTTCAGGGGAACATCCCAGGATGGGGGCTATGGACGTGTGTCCCTTCATCCCTGTGCAGAACGTGACCATGACTGAGTGCGTGGACTGTGCCAATGCCTTTGGTGGGCGACTCGCTGACATGCTACAGATTCCTGGTGAGCCCTGAGACTCCTGCCCCATTGAAGGAGACTAGGTGGTTCATCAACCTCATGAGATGTTCCCCAAAACCCAAGCTGACAGCTTGTGATACCCCCTGGCAGTGTACCTTTACGGAGAGGCTGCCCGTGAGGTCAATCGGAGGTCTCTACCTACGATCCGTGCGGGAGAATATGAGGCTCTTCCTGAGAAGGTGAGGCCCAGTGTTTAACCTGTGCTCATTCACCACTTCCTGATAGGCTAGACCTTTTTATCAAGTCTAACATCTAATGATGGCCAAATGAATCTTCATGAACCATTTGATGTATTTTTTTTCCCCACTAGATGGCGCTCTTGGTTTGCTTTGCAGCATGCTTTGAGCCCTTTTCTGAACAGAGAACACCTTCTAGTTGGGTCAGAAAATATAGCAAATGGAGTATTATCTCACTATAAGAATGAGATATAATTTTGAGTTGCGGGATGCTGCATAAGGTTTCCTGTCTAAGTATTAATCATGTCTCAGCTGAAAAAGACAGAGTGGACCCCTGACTACGGCCCCGCTGCTTTCGTCCCCTCCTGGGGGGCCACAGTGACGGGTGCTCGCAAGTTTCTCATCGCCTACAACGTGAACCTCCTGAGCACCAAGGAGCAGGCCCATCGCATTGCCCTGGACATCCGGGAACAGGGGCGCGGTGTGGGTCAGGTGAGCGGCTGGCGGCCATTTCTGCTCTCAGATGGACCTCCTGGTAGACCTGTGCACATTAAGTGCCTTTGACAATATCCAGGTTTTCAATGACGGTGTCATTTTAAAAATTTTTCTGGGAAATGTCAATCTTCATGGGAGAAACCTAAACAGTGCAGATTTTTTGCTACTAATCCTGACAGAATGAGTTGGATTTGCTTAAGCAAATGTGCATGATGTGCTTTCACTTAGGGTTGGGGTTGGGGGTGGGGATAGTTCTCCGTAACATTTTACACTATGATCCAGGTTCTTCCAATATTATTGCTGCATCTTTGTAATCCTGTATCGTGTTATTCTTTCTCATCTAAATATTACATGTTAAGCTGTAGCAATCAAGTGAATAATGACATAAGTTCAATAAGGAAGTACCCTACTGAGTGGGACTGGGTGTGTCCTGCAGCCAGGCCTCCTAAAGAAGGTCCAGGGCATGGGCTGGTACCTGGAAGAGGCCAACTTGGCACAGGTGTCCACCAACATCCTGGACTTTGAGGTGACCCCCGTCCACGCAGTCTACGAAGAGGTCTGCAGGGACGCTAAGGTGAAAGGAAAAAATACGCAGCAAAAAATAATCAATTTCAATTACAATTGTCCAATTACACTACACCAATCTCCTACTGTTCTACAGACTACAATACTTACCATGCAAACCTATGCTTTGATGATCCTATACACAAACAAAAGTAGTAGGTGGCACCTCTAGCGAGGATGTGATATTACTGTGAAACTACATGAACTACTTTTTAGCAGTGACTCAAAAGCAGTAAGTATTGATAGCCAAATGACGTTTTATGAAACATTTGCTGTATTTTATAACCCCACTAGATGTGGCTCCAAGCATAGCCCAAAGCTAACCAAGAGCACCATCTAGTGGAGGCAAAAATACAGCAAATGGTTCATGAAGCTTCATTTGGCCATCACGAGCAATAAAGCATCACCTAAGGCAGGGGTGGCCAGTCTTATCTGCAAAGGGCCAGAGTGTATGCAGGTTATTGGGATAACTTGTAGTTCAGCTGTTCAAACCCAGGTGTGAGGACTCTTCAGCCAATCAGTCCTCTAATTAGTGACCTAATTAGGAAGTTGCAGTGAAAACCCGCATACACTGCAGCCCTTTGCAGATAAGATTGCCCACCCTGACCTAAGGGAAGACTGACATTTAGAAAATACTGCTTTTTTTTAGTATTTTCAGAACTGCATCCAAACATAATCCCATATTGAATTTATTTTATACTATTGCATTTGATTACATTTTAAAGTAAAAGTCAGGAAAACACTTCTGTAAATTTAGAACCTTCTAAGGTTCTCATGCAGATTTAGAATGAGATTTAACATTATATTGCTGCAAGCCATCATACTCCTGGATTCTGGGTGAAACAGTCTGAGTGTGAGTACAGATACACCATCCATCCACCTTCTAACCGTGTATTCTGGTCAGGGTCACGGTGGGCCTAGAACCTAACATGCATATGGTACACATAAAAACAGACGTAGGTAATTCATAAAGTATTTAACCTATAATAAAAGGACAGTAGAAGGTAGAGATCGTAATGTAAATGATCTGAAGTGGTGGTCATCATTCATTCATTCATTCATTCTCACACCACGATAGGACTTCAAACTCCCAGTGGTGGGGTCTCAAATTGTAGGCCTAATCCCTCTGAAGGCCATGTTGGATTGTGCGGACTTCTACATTCAGAGGGACAAGCTTTTCGTTATTGAGGAGGAGCACAAAGTGAGACTGGTGAGCACCCACGTTCCACCAGTAACCTGCCTCTGGTAACCTGCCCCCAGTGAATGGGATCTCTCCCTCCATTCAGGTCATTAGCAAACTGGGTCTGGACTCCCTAGGACCGTTTGTGCCCAAGGAGAGGATTATAGAGTGAGTGCTCATTAGCCGTGTCTGCCGAAGACTCCGCCCACGAGCCAGGCCGCATGCTGATTGGTCCGTGTTGCAGATACATGGTGACGGGCACGCAGGACCATCAGCGGCTGGTGTCGCTGCCCCTGCAGCAGTTTGTCCGCAGCGTGGGAGCCAGGACGGCCGCACCCGGGGGAGGGTCCGTGTCGGCGGCTATTGCTGCAATGGTGCGAATGCGAGTTTGGTGGGCGATGCTGATCAGGGCTTAATTTTCATTGGTGAATGTCAATAGCTGGGAGTCAAGTCAGCATTTCAGCTCAGGAATGTCTGATGCTCACTGTGTCTGTGAGGGCATATGTGCAGGATAACAAATTAATATCCAGATTTCTTTATGTTCCTGAAGCATAATAGGAGGAGTCAGTGCATGCCTGACTGGGCTGGGTGTTGTTTCCAGGGAGCCGCTTTGGGCTGCATGGTGGGGCAGATGACTTATGGGAAGAAGCAGTTTGAGAGCCTCGACACCGTCATGAGGAGGCTCATCCCCCCCTTCCATCAAGCCATGGGTGAGCTCCTGCTCATGGTGGACACCGACTCCAACGCCTTCAATGACTACATGGTGAGGCCAGACGGGGCTCCACTTCATTGGTCAGGGTGGGCAGTAGTCATGTAGATTTAAATCAGGTAACAGTGCATTATGGGAGTTCTGGGGTGTCTTAAAGTGAGTCTCGATAATGACCCCCATGGCTTAAATACCTTTGTCTTATTCATAAGTCTGCTGCCCCACCTAAGCTAAGCATTGCCTATGACATTTTGACCTTTTTAACCAAAACTTCATTTTCCTGCTCAGCTTTAGCTGAAAAAACTCCTTACATGGTTTGAGCAACTCGATAATTTTAATCCCACCTGTTTTTTTTTCTTCATGGCTGTTAGGTGCCAGGAAGCCCTAAGAGGCCTTATTTTCCTTCTTTTGGTGCTTTTACATAGGAAAGGGTGCAACTTTCCAGGCAACAAGGTCACGTGTTCCTACTCAGCCATGCTTAGTGGGATTCTGCACCAATGTCTCATGTTCTTGAAATCACATGTGCTCATGCACACACACCCCAGTTTGACTGATAGTTGGTGGTTCCAGTTGCCTGAGCACCTTTAGGAACCAGATTGCTAAGTGTGGTGCCACTCAAGAACATCAACAGTGCTGCTTTGATGTATTGGGGAGGTATGTGTCCGCAGCCGAGGGCAGAGAAGCTGTCAGGCTGCATTCTATCGCGTGACAAGGCTGTCATCATGTCTGCCCCACCTTCACAACCCCTGTGCCCTAGCTGCTTTGTCGTGGGAGGTGTGACACAGGGCTGCTGTGGGGATGTCTTTCAGTTCTCGGTTCTGGCTAGTCCTCCTTTTCAAAAATCAAGGCCAAACAAAACAGCAATAACATGATATGCAGATTCCCCAGCATGGCACAAGTGACTGTTTTATCTGCTTTCAGGCTGCGCTCAAAATGCCAAAGAACACCCAAGACGAAGTGAAGAGGTACCATGGAAACACAAGAAAATCCGTGTTTATTTTCCCATTTATCCTGAACTGGAAAATTATTTGGTTAATGGATGGTTGGTCTGCCAGTGCCACAGCTGTTTAAAACGCCTTGTATTAAAGGCTTTCATTCCAGATAAAGTGCATAAGTAATGTTTAACCCTCACTATCTCACTTCTGACCTGTGGTGAGGAGTCAGATCATGCCGGCATAGAATTCATCACCATTTGAACAGCTTTAATTCCTGAGCTTGGATCCAGATGTTTTTTCATACACTGTTCCTCTGCCAAGGAGGGACGTGGCCATACAGGAAGGCCTGAAGAAAGCGGTGGGGGTCCCCTTGTCCCTTGCTGAGAAGGTCAGCCAGCTCTGGCCTTCCCTGAAAGAGATGATCCTCTACGGCAACATGGCATGCAAGTCCGACCTGCAGGTGAGCAGGATTGGGTGTCAATGGGACCTCAATGTTAGACAAGGCAGGAGTCTGGTGCCATGCTGGTGGAATTTCATTTTGTAAACATCTGTTGGACTTTGGGGTAGGAGTAAGGGGGGCACTGAGTATGCATGACATCCTGTCCCTGAAAACCTGGGGAGTAAACCCCCTTCCCTTCTTCTCTGTCTGCACTTAACGGGCAAAGGAGCAATTCATTGCAAGTAAAATGGCACATTAATCTGCTACAGGAGCAAGGAGAGAATTCCATATTTGTTGACAGCTGTTGACAGTTTCAAGGGAAAAAAACAGTGTTTAAGGGGGATGAATTAATGAATGTTCTTGTTATGTTGCGAATGGTAAAGCCTCTTAAATACACAAATGTCTGTTGGATGGTTTTGAGTCTACTGGGTCATACAGCGTAATGGTCTGTCATTTCTGTGATGTTGAGGTGGCGGCCAAAGCTCTTGAGACGGCAGTCTTTGGAGCCTACTACAATGTTCTCATCAACCTGAAGGACATCACAGATGAGTCCTTCAAGTCCACAGTAAGTCACTAGGTCTTTGCACGAAAATCATAGGAGAGACAAATTCCCCTGCAGTTTTTGTTCTGTAATATTCTTATTTGTCTGTGCAGACTCAGCAGAGGGTTTCAGCGCTGCTGCTGGAGGCCAGACAGAGCATGGCTGCAGTGTTAGACGTGGCTGAGAAGAGGGAGTGAAGAACCGCGTGGCTGGCTCAGGCGAGCCCCAGGCTTCAAGTTTGGCCTGCACAGACAGCACATAAACTCAATAAATACCATCTTTAATGGAGCTACTTCAGTCTGCCTGCTTCTTCTTGTCATCCATAATGTTTTCGGGGTCTGTTTCATGGTACTGAATTATGCACAGGGCTCTCAAGTCTCACGCATTGACCGTGAGACACACGCATTTCGACCAGTTCACACGATCACCAGACACGCCTTGTGTTTCTCACGCTGAGAAGTAAAGGATAACGCCTCCAAGCTGTCTTGTTATATAGGATTAATGGACGAGGAGCAAGATTACAGAGCGGAATTTTACACCGAGTTCATAGCTGTCCCGAATTATACAGAGTTAATAGCCACCTGTCAGCCAATCAGAAAATAGCATTTGTTGTTTCCGGGTTAATTCCAAAATAAGTTACATGTGATCCCACTGCAAACACATCATTACATGGATGATCAGATCAGACAAGGTGTGAGTGGAGCGAGATCCCATGAATGCAGTAGGCAGGGCTCTCAAGTCCCACACACTGACCGTGAGACACGCACTGCGCCCCCAACAGATGTAATCTCACTCCAAACTTTTAATGAAACTTGAGAGTCCTGGTTATGCAAGTAGCTGAAGGTCCACAGTAGAGCTCCAAAACAGGATTTTTGCCCCTGTTGTCCCACCTACCAGTCGGCCACTGACTGGGATGTATTACAGGTGGGATGGTGATTCAGAGGGTATCACTGTGGGCTCAGTTCTGGTCCATGTTTTGCTTCATGTTGGTTTCGCTGTCTGAAAAAAAAACCCCAAAGGCATTATTTCCTATTGCTCCCACTTGAAAAACACTTTCAACTTCGGTTCCGCTCAGAACATGTGAGCGGAGCGAGCGCAGAAGGATTTTGGCCGAAACGGGAGCATCCCCTTATCTCTCGTTCTTTCTCGTTCCACTTTCGCAGGGATTCCAACTCACTCATCTGGCGTGACACGCAAGAAATCTTATATTAGTTTATGATAAACTTAAAATTAGCTACGTCAAAAGCGTTGGGGTAATCTGCAAACCCAACAGTTTATTTACAAAATAATAAAACTATTACATACATGTACATGTATGTGCAGACTGAGCGGTACGCTCCCCCGCTTCCCCGTTCACAGCCGTTGCAAACCGCTTCGCTCATTATCGCTCCCCGCTTCAGTCCGTTTTCACCACATTCCAATGAAATCGCTCACCGCTCGTTCCAAAAAAAGAAAACAATTTGCATTAAGCTTTAATTTTAGCTTAAATTGTTTTCTACTCTGCTCACGTACTCTAGGTCCGCTACACATGTTAGCACACCCTCAACTTGAGATTTGTGTTTCGTGCCCCCCTGCAGTGCCACTGCACGCCCCATGGGGGGGGGCGCGCCGCACACTTTGAGGATCATAGGGTTAGGTGAACTCCTGTCTATATATAGCCCACATACACAATTTAACAAGAACAACAAGAATGGCCACAATAATAATCATATCAATAACCTTACAAATAATAAATAAGAATAATAATACCCAAAGTCGTTAAAACACGAAATGTTCCACAGCTATGTCCCCTTTCAGACACTTCCTCACCACGATCGCGGTGGGAGGAATCTTGAAGTGGCCAGGAGTGGCATTGCACTCATAAACACCAGAGAGGCTCCGTCTCTCTGGAATCTGCGAGGAGCGCTGTGGACACACTCTGCTAGTAGGCTGTAAGTACACCGTCTCTGATTACTCACTGTGTATCTACACAGAGCTCAGTGTGCTGCTGACTTTAAAGGAAAAACTGCTGTTTTTTAACAATCGTTTCTAAAGTGGGCTGATTTGCATCACTGTGCACCTGGCTTGGCTGTTATGTTTCACTCAGTGTACGCTGAGTACAGTCTAGTGTTTAAAGATTGCTTTTCTGTGTTTTAACTAAACATTGACTAAAACTACTTTTTGGCTTTTGGCAAATTCATTTAATAAAAAATTGGATTAAGATTCACTGTATTTTGCTGTCTGAAGTGTCCAGTGGTTTCAGTTCTGAGTCAGCATAAGCTCACAATGAACCCAGTGAACAGACCAGACTGGTTTGAGCACTCTGGTGTTCTTTAGCGACCACAATGGGCAGCACTCATGAAGTACACTTTAGGGTGGGATGTATTTGAGTTGGGCTGATAGTAGAAACTCCAGCTATTCCCTTCACACATGCTGGACTCTATGCAACCTGATACATGTTCACCTATCTGACTCCGTTCTGATCCTCTGCTATTGGTTACTATTAAACGGGACAGAGACAATTTCTGATATACTATCTTCATTAGCAGAAAGAGACATACAAAGGATTAAAAGGGAGGAAGCAGGTAAGAAGGAAAAGGGAGTGGCTAGGGTTAGCAGTGGCTATCGGTCACTCACTGCTGCGATCCTATTGTGTGCTGTCAGAGAAGCCCGTCATGTTTGTAAGGTAATGACTGCTCTCTCTCTCCCCCTTTCAGCTTTCACATCTGAACATGTCTGGTTTTAATCAAGGTAATTCTTATTTACTGTCAATCATTGTACAGTGGACCCTTCCACATTGTGGGTTAGGGGTGCAGGCTTCAAGGTTAATGTGGAAAAACCACATAAAAGTTTTTAGTCCTTTTGATGGATAAAGTGAGGATCTGCAGCACGGGGGTTCAGTGGGTAGCTGGCGGTAAAGTTGTGAATTTGTTCTTTTTTGGGGGCGATATTTTTAGTGCCATTTGGGGTGGGTGTTTGGTTATATATGAAGGGCATTTTTAAGTAAAAATATGACAGAATTATAAAAAATATATGTATGAAATAAATATGAAAAGTATAGAAGCCGAGAACGGCTGTGCTTGCAATTATTTTTTATGCCATTTTCCCGAGTACAAAAGACAGTTATCGTGACATATCAAATCTCATTTTCTTATGATAACTGAATCATTTAGCGATGTGGCTACGTAAGATACGTGTTTTCAAAGGACTTGCAGCTTATATACTGTTCATTTTACATTAATATCTAAGCATAGCTCTGTATGTCTGCCATTGCGTAGATGGAACACCATAGCACATTTCCTTAAGTGGAATATCCCCCAAGGATTCAGACAATTTGTTTAGATTTTGGATGTGGGTGTGAAGGTTTGTTTATATCAAATTTCAGTGTTTCAATATCGTATTATCTGCACGTTGTGTACAGTGATATGACGTAGCATTTCTCAGGACCACAGCGAGAGACAGGACATGACATGCACCTCATGGTAAAACACAGCACTGGTACAACAGTTCAACGTTAAATACACCGATGCACATATTAAATAATATAGTTATATGTACGAGCATCTCTGTACAGCATGACAGTCCCATGGCGTCACAGTAGGCGCTTGCACACTGCTGGAACTTTTTTCTGGAACCAGAACCTTTTTCCCCCCCATAATTTGCCACCATGTAGTGATGGAGGGGTTTGCGTGCCTCTAAGATCCTAGGAGGTATGATATTGGGGGCAATTGGCCCTGGTAGGGTCTCCCAAAGTAAACTGGTCCTAGGTGAGAGGCCAGACTAAGTGAAGTTCATATTAACCAGTATGATGAAACCAAGGAATATGTTACCCAGCCGGGTATAGCCCAAGGGGGTAACATGGGTTCACCCTCCTGTAGGCCCACCACCTGCAGGGGGAGCGATGAGGGTTGGGTGCAGTATAGATAAGGTGGCAGTCGTGGGCAGGGGTCTCCCTGCTTAGACTGCTGCCCTCGTGACCCAACCCTGGATAAGCAGCATAAAATGGATGGATGGATGGCAGAACCTTTTTCCAGAACCTGGTTCTGGTTTACGAGTCCCTGGGCTGTCTCGACTTTTGTCGTGTTCACACCACAGGACCTCAGCCCGATTGTAGTTCCTCGGAGTTCCAGAATCCTTTTTAGTACCTACTCTAGACGAGGTACTTTTCTTTCAAACATGAACTGCTGGGGCGGCGCTTACAGCCTTAGCTTGCTGATGGGTTGACCACAAGTACCACGGTTAACGAAAGTGTAAGAAAATCGAGTAGAAGGAATTATTTTTATACCTCAATTACATTTAATGCATCAATTAATAAATTTTGCTTGCCCCTCCATATTTCTGCATTGGAAAATTAGATCGGTAACCGATATACTTTTGTCTAATATCGCCACTGCTAGTGTTGAAACTTGCTAGTGCTTATTAGGGGGATAACATTACATAATTTTTTTATCCTGCGGAAAAGATCGATCTCTGGTCAGAATTAATAAGGATCATGAACATATCATGAGACGTGTAAGTAAAATATAAACAAAAAGCTGTTTCGTTTGATCTTGATACTGAGACCTAATAACTAACAAATAACGAACAAAACAATTTATTTATCCTGCATTGTATCGGAGTGGCGGTGTAGTATCATTTGAAATTATATGTGAAGTTTAACCTACGAGCTTTTTGCATCTCCTATGCCTATTTAGCGTTAAGGTCCCGGTTGTGTTGTGCTGTGTGAAACTAACACACGAAAGTGTCCAGGAGTTCCAGAAGTGCCCCCGCGAGACAGCACAGGGCCTTGTAAACCGGGACCAGGGTGTGTGAAACTAACACACGAAAGTGTCCAGGAGTTCCAGAAGTGCCCCCGCGAGACAGCACAGGGCCTTGTAAACCGGGACCAGGGTGTGTGAAACTAACACACGAAAGTGTCCAGGAGTTCCAGAAGTGCCCCCGCGAGACAGCACAGGGCCTTGTAAACCGGGACCAGGGTGTGTGAAACTAACACACGAAAGTGTCCAGGAGTTCCAGAAGTGCCCCCGCGAGACAGCACAGGGCCTTGTAAACCGGGACCAGGGTGTGTGAAACTAACACACGAAAGTGTCCAGGAGTTCCAGAAGTGCCCCCGCGAGACAGCACAGGGCCTTGTAAACCGGGACCAGGGTGTGTGAAACTAACACACGAAAGTGTCCAGGAGTTCCAGAAGTGCCCCCGCGAGACAGCACAGGGCCTTGTAAACCGGGACCAGGGTGTGTGGAACTTCGGTGCGAAAGCACCTAATATGTTTATCCTTGTAATTATTCACAGAAAATTCTCTCTTTATCTTGTGAAAACAAGGCTTGCTATCTCGATATATCGCCATAAAAGAAAATTTCAAGCACCGCTGTTCTCGGCTTCCGTAGAGAAGAATAATACTACGACAAAACACAGTAAAAATAACCTTTTATACTCATACAAATATAGAGTACAGTGTCTGTTCATACAGTACAGTGTTCTGTATCAAGGTTACTGTAAAGTAAACATACTTGGCATCCTCCAAACCGGCACTGCATATATATTTTATGCCTGTATGAGTTGCTTTTGTGTGACATTTGGTGGCTTTCATGTGCCGTCAGCAGCTTTTACCAAACCCTTGATAGGTAAAGCTGCAATGCAGTAGGTTCAACTTTAATGTTTTCACTTTCTTGGAAGTGAAGTTTAGAAATGATCAGGCCTGTTTCGCCTTTTCCCCCCTGACCTTGTGTTGGTGTCCTGCAGGCTACAATTCTGGTCTGCCACCAGGCAGCTATCCGGCACCCGGATACGGCCCCCCGCCTGGATCCTGGCCTCAGTCTGGGCCCAATGGTCCACCAAGGCCCTACCCTCCACCTGGACCAGGGGGGTATCCCCCAGGGACCGTCCTACCACCGGGGACCATCCTACCACCAGGCACTATGCCACCACCAGGGACAGTCCCACCACCAGCTTACCCTCCTCCCCCATACCAACCAGGTGGTTTTCCAGCTTCTGGTCTGACTGTTCAATGTGAACGGAGGCACCATCATTGCCATGGTCGCGGTCGCGGTCGTGGTCGTGGGCACCTTTTTGGTCACCGTCACCATCATTGTCAGCATCAGGTAAATCAGGAATTCGAAGGTACAGGAATTAACATGCACTGGCAGTAGCCCTGGCAGTGTGTGATTTGTCATGTGATGTGTTTTTCTGTAGCATTGCGGCTGCTGCAGTGACTCAGACTAGACCGTAAGAGGAACTCAAGAGGACAGATGAGGCTGCTTAACTCAGGGACCATCCAGAGAAACTCTTCTGCTTTTAATACTTCTAACACTTCCTCTTTGATTTATTACAAAGCCTCTTACTGAACATAGAAGTGAATTTTACTGCTCTGTCATTTGTCATTTACAGGCAGCTGTGTTACTGCACTGGTTGTCAAACTGGTGTCAGGCTGATGCACTGAACCTCTTACTTACAGTGATTTATGGGGCTGCTATTATATTATGATCAGGGCATTGCAGTTATTAACAGCTAAACATCATTTAATGGACATCAGGGGTTCAGCTGTGAAGATAAAAATGAAAATGTGTTATCCCAACTTTATTAGTTTAATGTATCTTCCTAAAACAAAAGTAGATTCTGTATACTGCTTAATCAGTTTTTAATTTGTTTGTTTATTTTGACAGAATAAAGAGAATTAGAAAGAAATGTAAAACGGAATCCACAGACCTTTCATTCAACTATTAAAAGTATTACCTCTGAGACACACCATGGACCCCAGTGTTTAGAGACAGCTGAAACTATGATGATCAAATAGGATAATTTAAATTTTTGAGAAGCACTACTTCTAATATTCGTATGTATTAAAGTTCCAAAACATCTTACACAGTGCAGGGTCATGGTTGGCCTGCAGCCTGTCCCAGGAAGCACAGGCCTCACACTCACATGCTACAGGGAATATAAAGACACCAGCTCACCAAACTTCATGGGGGGAGAAACCCGCAGAACACAGGGAGAACATGCAGACTGCAAAGAAAGAGGCAATCGATACCCAACCACAGGTGATTATAGGGACTCTGGGGGCCCAAGGCAAAAAACTCCACAGGGCCCTCCAACTCACCCTCCGCCTATATGGTTAATTTAGACATCACACTAATTTTATTATATCAGCAAAGAGAATTTAATAAACACAAATCCGTTCATGTCACTATTGTAAAAACTATACACAAATAAAGCAGTTTTGTCATTGCAATGTAACATGTAATCACTGCCCTTGGGGACCCCCTCCCAGCTCGGCACCCCAGGAAAAATGTCTGGCCTGCCTGCCTTGTCACTTCGCCTCCGACACTGAAGGTAAAAGGCTACAATGATTCACCATGGAAGCTCTACTTTGCTAAAACAGGTTCTGATTATATTTAAGGAAAGTCAAGGACTTAATTCTGCAGAACATATTGCAAGGTTTTAGCAAACCCTGCTGTGGGACACCAAAGTAACACCAATCCGATGGCTTGTTTCAATCAGCCCAGGCGCCAGAAATTAAACATTATTATGAAATACAATTTAAGGATTATACATAGAAAATAAACGTTATTAAGAAATATAATAGTCTTTATAGAATTCTTTAAAAATGAAAGAACACATTATTTGTTGAAATAATTATTCATTTATTTATTTGTAGATATATTTATTTATTTCATTTTGAGTATTATGGCGTTCATTACAAACATCTTAGGCAGTTTGTTTACCCTGGAATTCAGCAATGGCTTTTGATTTCTTCTTCCCCTTCTTTTAATGTTCAGCAGATTCTGCAAACGGAAGTGATTTACATGCTTATTTAAATAAGCTGCGGGAAAGTGATCCGATTACAAATGGTCAGTCGAGATGCGCGCAGAGACGCATGTTAATACCAAGTGTGAGCAGGACCTTAGAAGCTGGCAGCCCCTGAAATGGGGCACAGCTATTGATAAACACCCATAAACGTAGGACACAGTACATCAGTGCCATTCAGATGAAAGTTCAGTACTAAATAAACAAATAACTATAAATGGGTCCTATCCATCAGGTTTCGAGTCAAGTCTCAAGTCATGATTCTTAAGTCACGGACTTGGTCAAGCAAGTCATGGTCAATCCCTAAAGTACTTTCACCATCTGTAACCATGATAAATGTAATAGTAATTAGTCACGCACAATCCACACAAGCACCGATATGAGCAATTTGGAAACTCCAATTAACCACGGCATGCTTTTGGACTGTAGGGGGTTAACCAGAGTACCCATAGGAAACCACACAATGAGACGGGGAGAACATGCAAACTTCCCACACATGTAGCCATGGCAGAGACTTCAAGCCTGATCCCAGAGGTGTGAGGTACATAGTGTGTCTGTGCGCAAACACTACGAGTTTTACGGTAGTAAGTTTATTTGCTCCAGTCTATGTGACGTGGCACATTATGTCTCCCATTTTCACTAGAGAATATTCTTCTAAATTCGGCAAGTAGCCACACAACGTACATCCAGCTTTCATTGTACTCTAAATACCTTTCAGCGTTGATACTCCACACCTCCCCCTCTACACACAACTTGGTACTTCTATTGAACAGGTCTTGTTTGTCTGTCTGCTCATTTGTTTGCCCCAGCTGCTCAATCATATCAGTGTGCAGAAAACACGAGCACCCCGGCGATATCTTCTGTGCAGTGATTCGATCGGTGTATGCAGTTTGGTAGAAGAAAATGGTTCCTCCATTAAACTGAACTCCACCACGGACTACTTCATATATTTTGCACAGAACATTACTTTATACTTACATTCATATGTATAATTTATTATGATTTTAAAAATTTCTTTTCAATCTGAACCTGATTAGATGTTAACTGCGTTTCACTGACTATGTACCTGGACACTGACAATAAAGTTAAGTTCTATGGTCATTCAAGCCTGCAGTTTACTATAATAGCAAATGCATGTATATACCACTGAGCTACCATGGAACGTTTTTCTCGTTATAACGAAATACGTATCTCATAATAACGAGATAAGTATCAAGTTACAATGAGAAAGTGTAAATTTAATTTAACATGGTGGCAGCAATAGGTTGCTGTATTTTTTCTTGTTTCGTTCACTGTTCAGTATGAAACTACTTTTTAATATTAACATGGAATTAATTCATTGATAAAACTTCAGTTAAGCTTTTTGTCTACTATATTTACTTTTGGAAACTTGTCATCCCATCTTAATATTACTGACCAGTCTTTTTTATATTGTAAGTAGACTTTGTATATCGACTAATAACTATAACACTGAATGAGACAGACAAGTTCAGTGACTTGTGGTTTAAGCAATGGACTGTGGGAGACAATGCACAATGCACAATGCACGTACATTAATTGATTTATAGATAATGTATTTCTACATCTCTTTTTTAATAAGTGCACTGGATTCCATTCACCACTAGTTATTGGACGTGAAATGTACATACGAACATTCAAACATTAATTAATATTTGGCAGTAAAATAATAGGCCTATGGAAAACCAATGGGTGTGTAAGTATCATTACGGCAGAGATCGCCTCTTACAGGCAGAGATGGGCACAAATAGGCCTACATCAAAAAGTATTTTGTTACAAATTACAAATACTTACTCGTCAGATGTTGCGAAATTAAATACATAATACTGGTGTGAGAAAATTAAAATACAAGTAATTTGTAATCTGAAAATACAAAAATACACATAAAAGAATGTAATGTACCATTACAGCCTAAGTAATGTGTAGCATTTGCAAAATATACAGGTTGCCCTAACTTATAGAGAAACTATTCTGTCATTTATGTGCATGTGTTATGCATTCACTGTGAAATTAAAATTGAGCTTTGTAATATTAGTAACGTTCAGGATCTTGTATTGCGGTTTCGATCTTGGATTCAGAACCACTAATAATTATACCCAGTGCCAATGGCTGACAGGGGGACCGGTGGGGGCTTGTGCACATGCAAGAAGACACACTAACTCTTTCTTAAATGAATTACTATAATGCGCAAATTTCCCGCTTTGTTTTACAGTACGGTGCCGAACATGCGCAAACTCGAATAAACCGTTTTAGATGTACGCTCAGAAAAAAGAAGAATAACCTGACCAGCGGCTATGACTCATGTAAAATTCAATGTGAATTTTCACCAGTCATTTCTCCCTTCCACACAGGCTCAGTGTCACGTCCTGCCCGCCACGTTTGCCTGACCCTCATGGTCTCTCCTTCACGTGGCCCTAAAGGGCCACACCTCATGTTGCCGCTCCTTGTTAGTCCAGGAATTTAAGTACCTTTTTATTTTACAGTTGCTAGTCCGGTTTTTGACGTCAAACCTTGTGTTGGCTGGAGGATCAGCTCTTGTCATTTTCAGAGCTACTTTCCATAATTGATGGAATGAGGTGTATGTAATACAGACCACATAGCAATCTCTTCAGCCGGCAAAAAAACAAATTTTGAAAAGTTTAGTAAAGCTGACAGGATTCTAATCCTCTGACACCTCAGGATGAGTTGGATGTCATTGGTCATGTGACATTGCATAAATGAAGCAAGCTTTGGCTCCCAGCTTTGATACCCGCATATCTAATTTTTCATTTCAAATTTTTTTCTAGTAGGTTGTACATACATACACACAACGATCTGTGAATGCAATAAATAAACTAAAAATGCCAAAAGTCCTGTATTTTGTTTGATTACTTATGGGTATGGTTAGGGCTGTGTAGGTGTTAAGGTCATCATATTTGGATTAGAGCTTCCCCCATAGAAATTAATGGAGAGTCCCCACAGAGATAGAATGACAAACCTGTGTGTGTGGGTGTGTCTGTGTGTGTAAGCAAGATAAGGCACTTTCCCACCATAGGAATTTTTTTTACAGAATCAGGAACTTCTGTCGTGTTTCCACTGCAGGAACTCAATCCGATTGTTGTATCTCGGAGGCACTACTGTGGAGGTGCTTACAGTGATGTCTTGCTGATTGGTTTACCACAAGCACCAGTGCTATATGGAGAGGATTTCGTGCCACCTTTAAATGTAAACGTGACTTTGGCATGTGGGGAAAAACAATCAGCACGATGTATTGTTTTACAGTGCACAGAACACAGAAACTGTGCCATGTGGAAATGCATTGCACAAGAGGCTTTGCTTATCAGTGACTGGCGTGAAGAGAACGTGCCACGAAGCAAAGCCATCATTCCATTGCTTTGCATCTTATTTAACTACCATGCAGAAAAGCAAATTGACGGGTTTATATTACACACAATTTAATGATGAAGTTGTGCGACATGAAACTGAAATGCAATGGTCATCTTTGCTCTGCTCCATCGGCTCTTTTTCATTTTCAAAAAGGACAAACTAAAATCAGGCCACCTGGAAATGTAATCACTGTTCAATTACAGCTCTAGCAAGCAGGGATGTGATCGCAGAACAACGACTGAGATGATCACTTGAGATGTAATCGATGAGGCGACAGTCACTACACCCCAGCTGTGCCTCTCTTACCCCATGTACTTCACTTCAGAATGTCTTTCAGAGCAATAGTAAGGCAGGAAATACCCTCTTTGCTCCTGCGGGTAGAAAGTGATGCTGTCAGTGAGGATTTTGTCATTTATAAAGTAGAGGCAGTGGCTGCAACTGGCCAAGGTTCCTGGACATCACAGTACCTTTCATGTCTATTCTGGAGCAGTTTCAAACAAGGTATCCCAGGCAAGGAAGTCAGTCTAAGATCCACATCCCTAGGTGGCATCATTCGTCGTGTTCCATATGCTAACTTGGAAGTTACGTGGAAGCGAAGGAAAAAAGACATATAATTTTTTTTGTACATCAATTACATTGAATATAGTAACGAATACCTTTTTGCTTGCATATCCATATTTCTTCATAGGAAACTTCATTGATAACCGATATACTTTTGTGCAATAGCAGCAGTACTTAGAGTTCTCAAGTTTCATCAAAAGCATTAAACAAACAAAACAAGCAAAGCCAAGAACAAAAACCAAACATCAAAGACCAGGGAACAGAGGAGACAGGAAGTATCTGTCAAGATCATTTGTACAGATGATATTAATTTTCCAAACAAAATGGCCAGGCTCTGTCCAGAATTCAGGGATTTATAGGGGATGTACCTTGTATGACACATTTGCACAGGGTATGTATCTTTTCTGTTCTTTAGCTCTCCTCACATAAAAGTGTGAAAAGGCTAAATTACTGATAAACTGCACCCTGTTTCTTTTTAATTTTACTTTATTCACTAACTAAACATACTAAGAAGTATCAGGAAAAATCTAAACAATCAAATCAAATATTCCACCAAATAAGACTATCCAAATACACTACTGATAAAAAAGTCTAACCTCAAACAATATAAAAATTCAAAATGTATTAAAGACGTCGCATACTCCTTTCAAATGCAAAATCTCATTAAACCAAACACACGCACACACACACACACACAGGACATGTAGGAGAAGTTTTTTGGGCCTGTTCTGCCTGCTGCATACAGGTTATGTCCTCCATGATCAACCTCAGGAGGCTGAAGAGAATCTCTTGGATGATGGTGACTCTCTCCAGAAAGCTCTCCAGGTCCTTCTGGCGGCTCTGGTGGAAGGTTGCAGGGTTCCCGATGACGATGATGGTCCTTGGGAGCCGCCCTGTACTTCCTAGGCTTGGGCTCCAGGTTCACCAAGACCCCATAATGGGTAAATGGTTATTGCAGATAGATGGCTGTAATTTGATTTTTGTTTGTCCATTTTTTAAATCCGCTTGTCCTATGCTGGTTCGCGTGGGTCCAAAGTGTATCTAGGAAGCTACAGGCCCAAGGCAGGAAATAACCCAGGATGGGGTGCCAACCGATTGCAGAATTTTGTTTTTATTTACAACAATATTATAAAAGAAGGTCTGCCCATCGTCTTGTTCACTTGTGCTCTCGTCATATGTGGGCAACCAGCCTTTTAAGGGTATTAGAATGTTTTATTGTACAGCTTCAGTATTTGAGAAATGAAGCTCTTGGAAGGATTAACTTCTCTTCCGGCGGCCAAGAGGGTCCATCCCATCAGCCTTCATCTGCACAACCTGATGTCACATGGTCTCAGGCACCTTAGAGAGGTCCACCATCTTGCAAAATGTCTACCGAAGTTGTCAGATAGACTGGGGATGCCTGATATTTCAAGATATTTCAGACTAGATACAAGAACCGTCAAGTATAACAAATCATTCTCTGATTTTGATCTCACGTCTTTCTCAAATTTCTTATTTAAACCATATACTGTACTTTGTGATGTGGCAGTTTTCACTGTTGAAATATGATTAAAATACAGTACATCTCGTCTATTCATGTTAGAATCATTTGGGATTTGGATAAGCTGTGACTTTACAAAAACGTCTCTTGCTCTCTAATTTTGATCACCACTGCTGATTATGTATCGTAATCATGAGGAGTGGGGGCCTCCTTGGAGCCAGGATGCACACATCATGTTTCATTACACAGTATCTTTCACAGCATTTCTCTAGTTGAATGACTTCAGTAATGGGAACTATTGAGACCCATTTGATAAAACGCAGCCAGTCCAGCAGTAAAAATGGCAAACGGGATGCCCAGGGTGATAGTAATGGCACTGCGTCCAGCCAGCTGCAGCAGTGGAACATGGCAGGGGCTGAATGACACAGAAATATCTCTCTTTAAAGGCCATTCGTAATTACAATGTAACAGGAGAGCGATAGCTAGTGCTGCTTAAACGGCTGCTGGACGCTCGTGTAAAAATAGAGGTGGATATTTCAATACACTCTCTGTGGAATCCATGGGTCCGAGAAAGATGGAAATGCTCACATCACTTTGCATGTGCATGAAGGCTGCCTCTGCGTGAGGGCATGTATGTTTACGAATAACCTTCCCCCTTCATGCAGCAGTCTTGCTGATTTCCTCTTCTTCAAAATGGTATTTGGGTTGCTACTGTAATCTGACCAGTAGCCCACTAAGTAGGAAAAAATTAAATATCTCCCCAGGATAATAAAATGTCATGTGATGATCTTAAACCTGCAAGACACAGAGCATCCAAAGTCTGTTCCTAGACCTTCATTTACAGGGTGTGAGAGTGACTTCATAGTGCATGTATTATAAGCCAGCATGTGACCCTGAATGTTAGCAAGACTCTGGCTATGAAAGGATACTGGATTATGCCTCAGATGATGCTGTACCCAGGTCAGGCCAGGTCATACGTGTCACATGCAGCTGTACACTAGCAGAATGATGATACTTCTGCGTTTATTTGATCTTTCCTACTTGCCGAATGCACCTTCATGCCCACAGCTTACTTCATTACACTGGCCAGACAGTTATGTTAAGTCTGTCAAAGTTTTAAGGATTTATAGGGGATGTACCTTGTGTGACACATTTACACATTATATGTACCTTTTTTGTTCTCCTCACCTATCAGGCTAAATAACTGATAAACTACACTCGGTTACTTTTTAATTTTACTTTATTCACTAACTAAACATACTAATACATATCAAGAAAAAGATAGAAGAGGAGAGGTGACTGTCTGGCAGATCTTACTCTCACTGCAGCAAAGGGTCCACAGAACAACGGGCTGAAATCCCAGGTCATGACCTGTCCGTTGTCTTCATTAACAATCTTCAGACAAAGACAAAAACCAGTTAAAAGTAATATTTTGATGTATTTTTGCTGTAAGCATGGAAAAGCATTAGTAGCTAATAAATCGGAGTGTAAATGTACCTCATCCAGGGTGAGATCCAGGTCTGCACTGGCATCAGAGTCCTCTAATGCCAGCAGATGCTGTTGGTCTGAAACAGAATATTTAATGTCAGGACTCTGCTGTCTCCTGGCTTTTCTAACAACTTAGCTTTTAGTATCGTTTAATGACATTAGATGTCATGTCAGTTCATGATGCTGTTACTAAATGATTTGGGTCTAAGTTTTTGGGACCTAAATAAAATTAAATTCAACTGAATTGGACAAATAATGGTCCTCGAATGTTAGTACGTTTTCTCAATGAGATCAAAAATGTACATATATACACACATATTTAACCAGAACACATGAAGATTATTTTAAACTTCCGTCCGTACGCATTTTCTTATCCTCCCAATTATTTCCCACATACTAAGACGAATGCTGTTCGCGTACCTTCCTCCAGCTCCGCCGTTCTCCAGAATCGGCGAGCGAGGTACACTGTCCCGGCGGCCGCAACCACCAGTCCAGCGGCAGAGAGCAAATGGCTCGTTTGAAAGTTGCGCAAAAATCTCAAACACGCCATCATTCGGCTATCAGAGAGCAAATACACGGTGTATGCTTGTAGCGGGAGTTATAAAGCAAATTCGAAAATAAATAAATAGTAGCGCAGCAAAACGTTTCTCTCATCTTTCAAAAAGGGTGGTAAACATGTGCAGGAAGCATTCACTTAATGTTTTCATAAAATGCAAGTTTTGCCACTTGAAAAGAGACAAGCTGTTCAAGTAATGTAAACGTTATAATGTTTCAATACTCTCCTCATTTAAAGTTTACCATCATGGAATAATCACATAGAAAATATAACCTATAAATGAAATGAGTGAACAGGACATACATAATGGATATCATATGTAATCTAATATGGCAAGCAATTCCAGCTGTTGGACCAATAAATTATTATTTTCACATTGATGCATTTCGTGAGTAGCTGAGTCTCCAGTGCAGAGCAGCAAAACAGGCATGAAAAGTCATTGTATTATACATTAGGCGGTTACTGACACTCTGCTACAAGCATTTTTGCACTTCTGGCACTTATTTGCACATTTTCCATATATAACTATTATAACCTCCTCTACCTCTATCTCCAATATAGTATATATTTTTTGTATACCTTATATTTATTTACTTTGTTTACCACGTGCCTATTTGTTACATGTCTCTTTCTCTCGTCTGCACTGAAAAAAACTGGAGCCACGTCATCTCGTCTCTCTATGTACCTGTACAGTATATAGCAGAGATGACAATAAAGTTTACTTTGACTTTGACTTTTGACTACTGTATGGAAGTAGAGGTTCCATGGTGGATCATTGTTGCCTCTCACCTTCAGCGCCGTAACAGAGGCAAAGTGACAAGGCAGGCAGACCAGACAATTGTCTGGAGTTCCAATTTTGGACAGCCCCCCATGGCGGCAATTACATGCTGCATTGTAACGATAAATCTGCTTTATTTGTGTATAGTTTTTACAATAGTGAAAAGAACAGACTTGTGTTTATTAAATTCTCTTTGTCGATATAATTAATTTAGACATCACACTAATTTTACCATATCGGGGGAGGGTGAGTTGGAGGGCTCCGTGGAGTTTTTTGCCTTGGGCCCCCAGAGTCCCTATAATCACCTGTGGTTGGGTATGGATTGCCTCTTTCTTTGCAGTCTGCATGTTCTCCCAGTGTTCTGCGGGTTTCTCCCCTCATGAAGTTTGGTGAGCTGGTGTCTTTATATTCCCTGTAGCATGTGAGTGTGAGGCCTGTGCTTCCTGGGACAGGCTGCAGGCCAACCATGACCCTGCACCGTGCAAGTTATTTTGAACATGAATACATATGAATATTAGAAGTAGTGCTTCTCAAAAATTTAAATTACCCTATTTGATCATCATAGATTCAGCTGTCTCTAAACACTGGGGTCCATGGTGTGTCTCAGAGATAATTTTTTATTTCATACTTTCAATAATTGAATAAAAGATCTGTGAATTCAGTTTCATGCTTTTTTCAAATTCTCTTTATTTTGTCAAACAATAAAACATTTAACAATAGATTAAGTTGTATAAAGCTTCTCCTTTTGTTTGACGAGGACACATGAAGCAGATAAACACATTTTCATCTTCACAACTTAACCCCTGATGTTACATTTAATTAAATTCAATTTAATTTTATACAGAGCATTGTGACACTACTGTATGTCTCAAAGTGCTTTACATTCCCCAAAGGGCCCAAGATAGCAAGTCAGAGACGATAGTGGCAAAGAAAAAGCTCCCTAGTAGGAAGAAATCTTGGGAGGAACCAGACTCCAAGGGAGAGCCCAACCTCCTGAGGCTAGCAGAGAAAGTCCAAAATAACAAATAATGATGTTTAGCTGTTAATAACTGCAATGTCGTTATCATAATATGGTAGCAGCCCCATAAATCAGTATAAGCAAGAGGTTCACTGGATCAGTGATGGTGATGATGACCGTGATGGTGATGATGACCGTGATGGGGTTCATAATTCCATGTAGGGCCAACAGTTGCAAAACCGCCTGGTTGGTATGGGGCAGGAGGGTAAGTTGGTAGTACGACACCCCCTGGTGGAACCACTCCTATTCCAGGTGAGACGTAGGCCCCAGGTGAGACGTAGGCTCCAGGAGCGACATAGGCTCCGGGTGCCACGTAGCCTCCTGGCTGGTAACCCATATTGTAGCCTGCAGGATTTCAAAACAAAAACGAGGTCAAACAAGCCTGACGATCTCTAAAGTTCACTTCCAAGAAAGTGAAAACACTGCAATCACTGGCAGCAATTAAGAATTACCATGATGGTTGTGGTGGTGGTGGTGATGGGACATGTTCAGTTGTGAAAGCTGAAAAGGGGGAGAGAGAGAGCAGTCATTACCTTGCAAACATGACAGGCTTCTCTGACAGCACACAATAGGATGGCAGCAGTGAGTGACAGATAGTAGCCACTGCTAACCCTAGCCACTCCCTTTCCCTTCTTACCTGTTTCCTCCCTTTTAATCCCTTGTATGTCTCTTTCTCCTAATGTTTATTAAAAAAAAGCAGTTTTCAGTTATCAGCATACAGTCCTGTGTATGTAAAGGGAATAGCTGGAGTTCCTGTTTGAACACTGTCAGCCCAACTCAAACACGTCCCACCCCAAAGTGTACCTTATGAGTGCTGCCCCCTTGTGGTTCACACAGAACACCAAACTGATCAAACAAGTTTGGCCTGTTCACTGCTTTTAAAACCATTGTGCGTGTCACCTGACTCGGAATTGAAAGCAATACAATGAACATGAATTCCAAATTTATTTTTGTGAAACAAATTTGCCAAAGGCTAGAAAGTAGTTTCAGTCAATGTGACCACAGAAAAGCAATCTTTAAACACTAGACTGTACTCAGCGTACACTGAGTGAAACATAACAGCCAAGCCAGGTGCACAGTGATGCAAATCAGCCCACATTAGAAATAATTGTTTAAAAAGCCAGTTTTTCCTTTAAAGTCAACAGCAAACTGAGCTCTGGGTAGATACACAGAGTCGGCAGAGACGGTGCACTTACAGCCTGCTAGCAGAGTGTGTCCTCGCAGATTCTTCGGGGTCGGAAAGTCTCTGGTATTTATGAGTGCGGTGACACTCCTGGCCACACCCACATTCACCCTGGTGAAAGGTAGTGTTGTCATGGAACATTTTGGGGAAATTCTCTTCACGCCTCCCCCAACCTGCTCTCTGTAGGTGAGAGAGGAAGCTGACTGCGAAAGGCAGTCATCCATAGAAGCGCTCAGGTTGTTCGAGGGTAAGGGCCTTGCTGAAGGACCCGCAGACGTGCCGAGGCTGCGCTTGAACTGGCAACCACAGGCACAGAGGCTTAGCCCACTGAGCTACATGCTGCCCACAAGCGGTTAAGGAAGACGATGGGATGGACTTATAATTTTGGGTGACTAAGATGAATTGGTATTGGGCTTTATACTACTTATTGCTGCATATTACTGCAGATTCATCAGTGTATCTTCTATAACATGTCATCCAATACAGGGTCACCATTAGCCTGAATCCTGTCCCCGGAAGCACAGGGCATACGGTCATACACTGTGGGCTATATAGAGCAGAATGAAATATTGGTAACTGTTACGCAATATCAATACAAAACTATGTCACTGTATTCCGTTACAGTTACTGAGAAAAATGAACATAATTACATTACAATAACTTTTGTAATAAATCATTATTACTTCTAGATTATATCATCATAATTCTGAAAACGAAGAATGGATTTCCGATGCAAATGCAAAGCTGAGGTAACGCCTTTTTTTGTGCAAACAGCACCTGTCACGAGATGTGTTGACGTACCTCTTGTAATCAGTCCCTCCTATTTGCAACGTAAGTCCCTCCTACTTGCGGACGGCTGCTGGCTGCAGACATACCCTTCTCCACCACTCTGATCTTTTTTATGATTATCATCTTACCACACTACATTTGACGAGAGCTATGCCCGTCACAGTTATTTTGATTTTAAGTGGTGGTGGTGGGGGGGGGGGGGGGTGTGCAATGCACATTATGTCACCCCGCTGTGAAAACACTGGCAACATCCAAGTCAAACATTACATTTAATGAGACATTAAGAAGTGAGACTGTAAAACTAGCCACTAACATTAGCTACAAAGAAACAGTTATTGATACTCAAAGTTAGTTAGCAAAGTATTAAAGCAAAGCTGTACATGCTACCCGTATTTCAATACTACAAATTAACACAATACTGTACCGTTTATTTGTAGATCCCCAAATCACATCGAAACACACATACATCTGTTCTTGAACCCTCATACAGGATAGGACCATTTCCTCATTGCTATTATTACGACTCGGCCAAACGGCATTCCGTTGTATGAGTAGTGTTACTTGTTCTTTACCATGTCCAGAGGGGAAAAACAAATTCCATGTGGAGAAGCATTCTGGAACCCCAAGGGTGTATTATGCCATTAGAGGATATGAGGAAAAAGGTCCGATCCGTTTGATCAAACAAACATTATATGGTACTTTATCAAGATACTGATTAACATGAACAAAATACTTGCCCAGATAATGATAAGCTAAATAATGCTAAATTATTACATATTTTCTTCATTTTGTCAAATATTGGCGCTATAACAGTACATGTATTCATCATTATTTATGGTTCGGTACACAACTTGAAACAAATGAATACATCTTTTTTTTGTGATCAAATTTTTATTAGAGACTTTTTAAGAAAAAACAAAACAGAACACACTCCACCCCCCCCCCCCCCCCCCCCCCAAGAAACGAATGAATACATCTATTGACATAATAAAACTCCGAGCTAAAAGTACAAGCAATTGCAAAGATAAAAAGAAATAAGTAAGGTATTAAAAAAGAAGATGATTGAAAGTATAAAATAAAACCTTTAAAGGTTAAACAGACTCAGGTAACCTCCCCATTCTTGTTCTTCTAGATCTCAGTGCTGCCTTTGATACGGTAGACCAGGAGATTCTGCTGAACCGGTTGCATACCTGTGTCGACTTCTCTGGTATGGCCTTCGACTGATTCAGATCCTATCTAAGTGGGCGTGAATATTGTGCTGCACTTGGTACCTACAGTATGTCAAAAACCGTCCAGCTATTACAGGGATCAATCAAGCTATTGCAAGGCTCAGTTTTTGGTCCTATATTATGATGATGACACACAACAATCTGTTTCTAACTCTTGATACTCATGAGTCTATCCAATACCTGCTTGAATGCACAAATGACAAAAACTAATGTATATCAAAACACTTTCTGCAACTGAAATAGTTAAAAAAGAGATGCTTGTTAGTGACAATGAAGTACACAGGAAGGCTATACTGGTGTACTTAGAACCAATGTATCTGAAGGCTAAACAACAAATTATAAACCTAAGAATGGATTCAACATACTATGATTTTTGTAACATCGCCAAAAGTCCAGGGTATGTTGTCATATGCTGAATGTGAAAAACTGATATAAGTAGAATATATTACTGTAATGTGCTTCTGTTTGGTTAACCTAAGAAATCTAGTATAAAATCTACAACGTCCACAATGCCGCAAACCATCAATTAGCAGTTAATTCAGAAGACACTGACACTGTGCAGTCCAAATAAACATCAGTGCTATTTGTGTTTTTTAGAACAGGCATTTCACTGGGGGAGGACACTCTGGAATGTCTGAGGTGCTGTAGAAACTGGCAAGTCTGGTTCCTTTGTGACTGCAGATGACGTCTGGGCATTGCTGTCTGATGGCTCACTTTCCAGGCCTGCTATTTTAGGAATCAGTTGAAGGTGTCTCCGGTTACGACGTGTGATTTTGCCATATTCTTTCTTGACCACGTAAGACCTGGGGTCAGGTGCAAGCATTCTCCATTCTATTTCACCATCCAGCTTAACGTTCAAGTTCTATCCATGGTGTAGATCTGGTAAATCTTGCTGAATGTCTTCTCTTGCAGAAGAAACAGTAAGCCTGCTTTGTTTTATCGTCATTTTCTCTTTTCTCTCACCAACTAAGGATTGATGAGAGAGGGCAAAATATTATAAATCTTGGAAGTTTGGTCTTGATCTGACGTTCCAATGTAAGCCGAGCTGGGCTCTGGCCTGTACCAGATATTGGAGCGGCTCTGTAATGCAGAATGCAAGAGGACATGGTCTGTCTCGCTGGTCTTACAGAAGGGTGGCCCCCAAACCATAGCTGCTTTTGTCTGCGCTCCTCACCTCCATTGAGCACTGCTCTTCAGGAGCTGTGTGACTGGATGTATCAATGAAAGAGAGAAACTTTGCTGAATAATTTACTGTAGACAGCATTAAGCAATGTTCAGTAATGTTCTGTGGATTAAGCAACACTGTTATTGCTTTGACCTTGCTGCTGTCTGGCTTTATTCCATCAGCTCTGATGATATGGCCGGAATACTGGATCGCAGACTGTGCAAAGTGCCTCTTCTCCTTGTAGATTATCAGCCCTGATTTTTTGATTCTTTGCATTTCAGCTTTGAGATTTTGATCACGTTACTTCAAAGTCTTCCCAAAAACCAGGACATCATCCATCACCGTCACCGTGCCTTTATGTTCACACAAAAGTGTGCTCATCTCTCTCTGAAAAATTTCAGGAGTGGACGTGATACCAAAGGGAAGCCTCTAGAGCAGGGATCTCAAACTTTAGTCCTGGGGGGCCGGAGCCCTGCACAGTTTTTGGTTTACCCTCATTTATCACACCTGATTCAACTCCTTGTGCTAATTACCACACAGCACATTACTCTTCAGTTGAATCATTTGTGGTGGAACAGGGAAAGAACTAGGCTACACAGGGCTCCAGCCCTCCAGGACTGGCGTTTGAGACCCCTACTCTAGAAGCAGAACCCTTCCACTGGTGTTGTGATGATAGGCAGCTTTTGGCTACTGAGATCAACCTGAATCTACCAAAATATGCTGGAGGCATCAAGTGTTAAAAAAAAGACATTGTCACTGTCATATTTCAGCTCATCCATTCTCAGTGCATGACCCATGTTATAGCTACAATGCCATGGAGTCGATGGGCTGTTTACACCAAAAATCTCAGAAGTATATCTCTGTCCCTTCCACTTAGTAATAGCTACACATTTTCCCATTCACTGTAGTTTATCACCCAGGCTTCTCACATCAGCTGTAGTGCAGAGCTGGGCACTGAGGACGGCTGAAGATTGTGTTCTGTGAAATGACTGTGCTGGTATCTGTTCTCAAGCATACTAATGCACCATTCACCGGGAGCTCCACTTGCCACTTTTTATCAGCATCAGATTCACCAGCCATGGTTAGTAAGAAAAATGCACCATCCTCATCTACAGTATATATGCATTAGTACATCCCTTCCTATATTTAGTTTTGCACACTATTACAGTGTTTTCTTGCATTTTCTGCATCTTTTTCCTGAAGCAGGATAGACTCCAGCTTCATGCTCATGATTACATGCACTCATTAAATTTTCCTTTATCAAATGTCCTCTTTTCTGCCGTGCCTTTGTTAAACTTTCTGAAGTTCCTGGGGTTTTGTTTCACTCCGTCCACTTATCATTCTGTTTGCTTTTCAAGAGTCTGTTTTTTAATGAGCCCATTTATCCCATTATTAATTTATCCATTTATCATGCATTCAATTTAGCAATCACTGCCTCAAAGTATTTAGCTTCATCTGCCTATGTAAACATCAGTTGTGGAAACGTGGTTATATCATGCCATTAGAGGATATGAGAAAAAAAAGTCTGATATTTTTCATCAGACAAATGTTACATGGTTATATAATACATACCATTGAGGTGAAAGGTCTCATTTAGCTTCTGGTTGTGCAATGCAAGTTGGGTTCCATTTTGGCACATTGTCTCTTATTCCATTGTCTTCACTGGCTCCAGTGAAAGGCTCCTTTGGGGCAGGACGCTGGAGACTCAGACTAGGTGGCCCAGAGGGGCTGAGCCCTGGAGGCTCAAGTAAAGCAGGTTTCTCTGGGCCTGGGACAGGCTCTGGAGATTCTGTGGAGGCCGTTTGTGGGCCTGGAAGTGGGGGTGAGGCCGCTTCTGCATCGTCTGGAACATGGGATTCTGGGAATTGAACAGCGCAGTAAAGACAGCAAGAATGGTTTGTGGTGGAACATACAACATACTAGTTTACATGACAAAATGTACATGTATCCTTAAAACAGCTCAATCTATCCATAAAACAGCATGTTATTTTATCCATATCCAAAATACCCAATATTCACCTATATGTAAAATATCACAAAATATTAAAATATCAGCATACAAGACATTATCATCATTCAACCACTGGCTGTCTGATTGGTGCCCAGTTACATTTTTGGGGGCGAGTTTGTGGTTTTGAAGAGAGACGTCCTTCACCCTATATGGGTGGGTGCCTTGCTCCTTTCTGAAAACATAACAAATAGTCTTAGGTCAAAATGTTGATTTAAGCCCAGGCTGCACGCAGACCGGCTGTTTGCTACGTCATAGGTGCATAGAGTCGTCACCTAGAGTCCAAGAAAGTGGGAGTCTGTCTATTTCAGGGACCGACAAGTATAAAGGCACAGACCCAGACTGAAGTCTTAAGGTGGCAGTGTTTGCTGTCACATTTGAACTTATGGTCTTTAGTATAATTGACATAGAGATTAACAACACTCCTACAAATGTCACTGCGGTAAATGTTTATAGGCCTCCTGGTCCCTAGAGTGATCTCATAAAGGAATTCACTGATAGACTAAATGTCGCTTTCATTGTAATGAGGGAAATGGGGGGCAGTGGCACAGAGCAAGTACAACTGTGTGAAAACAGGCAGTGGGAGCGCGACTGTGCGATGGCGTAGGGTCATGCTATGACTTTTTCAGTTGATGATGATGATGATGATGATGATTTGGTAGCAGTGGTACTGCAGTCTTGTAAAGATATTGGGTAATTTATCTACCTTGTCTGAATGGTGCATAAGGGTGTCTGCATGGACATGTACAGTATATCCAGGTTTTTTTAACATTACACCACTGCTTGTGACGGGTGTATACATGTGACTTAGTCACATATCTGGTGATTTGTTTATTTAGAACTGAACTTTCATCTGAGCAGCAGCAGCAAAGGACTGTGCTGCTGGCCGCTCTCAGAATGTCAGGGTGCATCAAAGCGCATCTGGACGCACACGTGACACGCGTCACAGAGCATCATACATGCAGCTTGTCTTAGAGTGCCATCTGCTGGACAAGATCTGTCCGAGGGTTCCATGCTGTGGAGATATTCGGAAGAACAGATAAACAATTGAAATTCCCGCTATTCACAGCTTGTTTATAAGAAAAGGTGGAGGATGACACTTTCATATATGACGTTGCTTGGAAAAGATGGTCTGCGAAGACGTTGGAGATCCCTGGTTTGGATTGTCTGAATGTAGAAAATTATCATTTTCACATTGATGAATTTTGCAAGTAACTGAATCTCAGTGAAGAGCAGAAAAACAGGCATGAAAAGTTGTTTGTTTTTGGCTTTATACATTAGGGGGGTTACTGTAAGGAAGTAGAGTTTCCATGGTGGATCATTGTAGCTGCTCACCTTCTGTGCCGTAACAGAGGCATCTTCATCTTTTAGTACGTTTATAGACAAAGTCTGCAATTATGAGCCATTTTTCCAGTGCATCAGTAAAAATTCACGCATTGGAGGAGCTTTGTCCAGATCATATGAGTTGACTAATAGGACAAGAACCCTATTGGCATCTTCGAGATAGAAGCTTTCCCTTTATTGTATAGGTTCACATGCCCAGACCTTTGCGATGCAAGCGTTCAATCTGAGAATACCTGTGCTCCGACTCTGTCAAGGTGCACGAGCAGAAGGCAAGAGGACATAGTTTGTCTTCCTGGTCTTGCAGGAAAGTGGACCTCAAATCGTAACTGCTTGTGTCTGCGCTCATCACCATCGGTTTGTTGGCATTTATGGTGAGCTAGCACAGGTGCGGTGACCAACATCACTTTTATTTCATGGAAAGCTTCTTCCTAGGAACCTACAGTACCCACATCCACTGAGCATCGCTTTTCAACAGCTCTGTGATCAGATGTATCAATGAAAGAGAGAAACTTGAATTAAATAATTTACCATACCCAACATCTGCTGATGTTTAAGATCTGAACATCCTGAAATGACAGCATTCAGTGCCAGTGGTCGTGGTGCATGTTGCCACCAATGACGTAGGCAAGGGCAGGAGGGCTGTTCTGCAGGATGAATTTACTGTATAGAAGTCGCGGATAAACTTAGAAGCATGGTGATATTCTCTGGGATACTTCCCGTGCCACATGCAAGCCAGGCTAAGTTAGCTGAGATAAGGAGATTAAACGTGTGGCTGAAAGGGTGGTGTAGGAAAGAGGGGTTTAGGTTTATGGGGCACTGGAAGACCTTCTGGAACAGGTGGGACCTGTTCAAGCCAGACGGGTTGCATCTAAACCAGAGGGGAACCAGTGTATTGAGGAGACATATGTGTAGAGTAGTTGAAGAATGTTAAAACTAGGGATTGGAGGGGGGGAGGTTAAAAATATAGGTGGGGGGAGACAGAAAGCCCAAATTAATATTAAAAGTGGGCACTGTAAAAGGCCTACCTTTGCGGTCTGTATTTAAACGCTAGGAGTATTATAAACAAAATTCATGATTTCGAGGCTTTAATTTCATAACACACTTACGACATTATAGGAATAACAGAAACATGGATGAGTGAGAATGATGGAGAAGAATATAATATGGATGGTTACGCATTGTTCCGGAGAGACCGGATAGGCAGGAAGGCAGGTGCTGTTGCAGTATATGTAAAAGAAAACTTGCCGGTAAAGGAGCTCACTGATAAAAATAAACGTACAGAAGTTGCATGGGTAAAACTGGATGATAAAAACTCAAATGGCCTGATTGTCAGTGTTATAGAGGGTGTCTGCATGGACATGTACAGTATATCCACCTTGTTTGAATGGCGCGTAAGGGTGTCTGCATGGAGATGTACAGTATATCCACCTTGTTTGAATGGCGCGTAAGGGTGTCTGCATGGACATGTACAGTATATCCACCTTTTTTAACATTACACCACTGCTTGTGACGGGTGTATATATACTGTATGACTTAGTACCATATCTGGTGATTTGTTTATTTTGAACTGAACTTTCATCTGAACAGCACCAAAGGACTGCGCTGCCGGCCGCTCTCAGTATGTCAGGGTGTGTGAAATCGTATCAGGGCAGCTTGCTGGTGCAGTGGTTAGCACTGTTGCCTTACACTTCTGGGACCCGGGTTCGAGCCTCCACCTGGGTCACATGTGTGCGGAGTTTCCATGTTCTCCCCATGTCGTCGTGGGGTTTCCTCCGGGTACTCCGGCTTCCCCCCACAGACCAAAAACTCGTGCCCATTGCTTAGGCTCCAGACCCCCCGCGACCCAGTAGGATAAGCGGTTTGGAAAATGGATGGATGTGTGATTATTATAATTTTAGCAGCCTCCAAACACTGGGGTCCATGGTGTGTCTCAGAGGTAATATTTTATTTCATACTTCCAATAATTGAATAAAAGATCTGTGAATTCAGTTCCATGCTTTTTTCAAATTCTCTTTATTTTGTTAAACAATAAAACATTTAACAATAGATTAAGTTATATAAAGCTTCTCCTTTTGTTTTAGGAGGACACATTAAGCAGATAAAGTTATGATAACACATTTTCATTTTTATCTTCACAACTGAACTCCTGATACCCATTAAATTAAATTTGTATATAGCTTATTTCACATTATTTCATTGTCTCAAAGCACCTTACATTCCCCAAAAGTCCCCAGAGAGCAAGCCAGAGGTGACAGTGGCAAGAGAAAGCTCCCCAGTAGGAAGAAATCTTGGGAGGAACCAGACTCAAAGGAAGAGCCCAACCTCCTGAGGCCAGCAGAGGAATAACTGCAATCTCATGATCATAATATGGTAGCAGCCCCATAAATCACTGAGTAAGAGGTTCACTGGTTCGGTGTTAGTGATGATGACCATGATGGTGATGATGATGAAAACCGAGGCCCAGAAGGTTGCCCAGACCAAGACGAGGAAGACCAACAGCTGGAAGGCCAACGGCTGGAAGACCGACTGCTTGGTATGGGGTAGGAGGGTAAGCTGGTAGTACGACACCCCCTGGGAAAACCCCTCCTATTCCAGGTGAGACGTAGGGCCCAGGTGAGACGTAGGTCCCGGGTGAGACGTAGGCTCCAGGAGAGACATAGGCTCCAGGTGCCATATAGCCTCCTGATTGGAAACCCATATTGTAGCCTACAGGATTCCAAAACAAAGGTGAGGCGAAACAGGTCTGATAATCTCTAAAGTTCACTTACAAAAAAGTAAAACCACTACAATGACAAGACAGCAATTAAGAATTACCATGATGGTGGTGATGGTGGTGGTGACCGTGCATGTTCAGATGTGAAAGCTGAAAAGGGGAGAGAGAGAGCAGTCATTACCTTACAAACATGACGGGCTTCTCTGACAGCACAC
This sequence comes from Brienomyrus brachyistius, assembly GCF_023856365.1. Lineage (NCBI taxonomy): Eukaryota > Metazoa > Chordata > Actinopteri > Osteoglossiformes > Mormyridae > Brienomyrus > Brienomyrus brachyistius. The sequence continues at coordinate 9,675,367 of NC_064548.1, read as the reverse complement.
AATAGGATGGCAGCAGTGAGTGACAGATGTTAGCAGTTTTTTCCTTCTTACCTGTTTCCTCCCTTTTAATCCTTTGGATGTTTCTTTCTACTAATGATTGCTAAAAAGACAGTTTCTCCTTTAAAGTCAGCAGCACACTGAGCTCTGTGTAGATACACAGTGAGTAATCAGAGACGGTGCACTTACAGCCTGCTAGCAGAGTGTGTCCACAGCGCTCCTCGCAGATTCCTCCGGGACGGAGCCTCTCTGGTGTTTATGAGCGCGGTGCCACTCCTGACCGCGCCCACATGACTCCTGCGTGAAAGAAGGTGTTGCCACGGAACATTCCGTGTTTCCATGACTACAGGCATTATTTTATTCACTTGTTATTGGTAAGGTTATCGGTATGATTATTATTTTATGGGTTTTCTGTTCTTCTTCTTGTTGCTATTTGTCTGATTAGCAGATGCTTTTACCGGACAGTGATTTTGAAACCTGTCATGTCACACAGGGTGATGTTTCTCTAAACAAAAGCAACTTCACTAACTTCACTAAAATTTGCACATGTGCCTCTGGTACAGTATAGATCTCCTCCTGGCAACCTCAACAACTTCTCTACGAAAAAGAAAGACACAATACAGCAGAAATACATTATAATTCACTATGACCCTGTACTGGATAAGCGGTTAAGGAAGATGAAGGGATGGATCCTATCATTTTGGGTGACTAAGATGAATTGGGATTGGGCCGAGTTCATATCCCAATACAGGGTCATAATGAGCTTGGAGACACCAGTTCACCTAACCTCATCTTTTTGGATGGCAGGAAGTTACTGGAGTGTCATGAAATGGAGCAGCTTAGAGAGATAAGTTTAAAGGTTTCTGGGAACTTTATTGATTCTCTGTAGAAAGTACAATACAATGTTGAGTATCTTACATTTAGCATTCAGTGTGCCACGCCCCCTCACTACCTCATGTGGAATCCCCTTGTTACCAGCTGTTTCTCATTGTTTTTAATTAGTCCTGTGTATTTAAGTGTGTGTGTGTTATAATATGTTTCCCCAGTCGGATCATTGATGTTATTTGTGGTGTAGTTGTCTTCTGATTGTGTCCTGCCTTTGATTAAACCCTATATTAGCCCAACACTTGGAGTCCTGTCCCTGCCTCCTCACTCTGTGCCGGGGCTATCCACAAGAGTTTTTTAACAAACCATTAATTAGCTGTTAATTCTGTAGACATTGATACTGTGCAGTCCAAATAAACATCAGTGCTATTTGTGTTTTTTTAGAACAAGCATTTCCGCTGAGGACACTCTGGAATGTCTGAGGTGGAACAAGGGAAGACTGGTTCTTTTGTGACTACAGATGACGCTTGGGCATTGCTCTCTGATGGCTCATTTTCCAGGCCTGCTCTTTCAAGAATCAGTTGAAGGTGTCTCCAGTTATGACAGCAGCTGATAGGTACAGGCAGGTCAAGCAGAATGCAGCTTTCGCAATTGTTGAAACAAAAACTCAAGTGTGGGAGGAGTTTGGTGAGGCCATGGAAAATGAACTTTTGGTCAGTCTTGAAAAGATTCTGGCAAACTATGAGATGACTCAGGAGGGGAAGCAGGGCTTTAGCCATGCTGTTTATGATAGAAATTGAGAACTGTTGACTTCAAACGGGGATATAATCAGGTGGTGGGAGACATATTTTGAGGATCTCCTGAATCCCTCTGATATGCCTTACCTGGAGGAAGTAGAGCTGTAAGACTTAGAAGAGGACTTACCCATCATAGGAGCTGAGGTCACTGAAGTTGCCAAAACTCTTCAGGAGTAAGGTTCCAGGGGATGTGTTCTAACTTCAGGGAAAATCCACTCCTCAGCCTCCCTGGAAATGTCTATGCCAGGGTACAGGAGAGGAGGGTCTGTCTATTGGTTAAACCTCATGGGAGTCAGTCCAACCAGTCAACATGTGTTATGTGGATTAGGAAAAGGCATATGATCATGTCCCTCAGGGAGTCCTGTGGGGGTTCTTTAGGAGTTTGGGGTACGAGGTCCGTTGTTGCGGGCCATCAGGTCCCTGTATAAATGGAACGAGAGTTTGGTTCTCATCGGCAGCAATAAGTCAGACTTGTTCCCAGTGAGTACTGGAGACCACCAGGGCTATCCTTTGTCAATAATCCTGATCATAATTTTTGTGGACAGAATTTCTAGGCATTGCCAAGGGGCAGAGGGGGTCCAGTTCGGTGACCACAGGATCACATCTTTGCTTTTTAGAGATGATGTGGTCCTGTTGGCATCATTGTGCTATGACCTGCAGCATGCACTGGGGTAATTTGTACCTGAGTGCAAAGTGGCTGGGATGAGGAGCATCTGGTTTTCAACCAGGTGGGGGATGATGGGGGATGAAAGAATAGATTGCCCTTCTCTGATGGGGGATGAGTTACTGCCTCAAGTAGAAGAGTTTAAGTATCTCGGGGTCTTGATCATGAGTCAGGGCTGGAGAGAGCAGGAGATCAACAGGTGGATCGCTGCAGTGTCAGCAGTAATGCGGAAGCTGTACTGTTCTGTCATGATGAAGAGAGAGCTGAGCTGTAAGGCAAAACTATAGTTTTACCGGTTAATCAATGTTCCTACCCTCACCTATGGTCACGAGCTTTGGGTAGTGACCGAAGGAATGATAGCAGTAATACAAGTGGCAGAAATGAGTTTCCTATACAGGGTGCCCGGGCTGAGCCTTAGAGAGAGGATGTGGAGTTCAGACATTCAAGAGCATTTCAATGTACAGCCAGTACTCCACCTCATAAAAAGGATTCCTCCTTGACACCTCCTTCAGGAGGTGTTTTGGCCATGTCCAACCAGGACAAGACCCCAGGGCAGACCCAAGACACCTGGGAGAGATTAGTATATGTCTATAGGGATTGCGAGGCCACATCTCAGGACATCGGGTCAAGTTGGGATTGACTTCAGCCTTGCCAATTTTTCCGTTATTTCTTGTGGGTCTTTGAGTGGTGCAGTACAAGGTATGCAAATTCTCTGTTTTGGAATTTTCATTTAATTTGTGTTGCTGCAATGGAGCAATAAACGTCTGCTTAATACATCCACCTGTGTGCTCTAACCAGTGCTGTGCTGAGATCGTCTCTGGCAATAAATCAGCATCTCCATTACCCATAATCTCTCCTTTTACATGGTCCTTTGAGCCGGATATTTACAAGCTCAACACTAGCCAGGACAGAGGTAATTCCTGATCTAGCCATTCAACTTGCAGTTCACATCATCTGATGGACTATGGAGTAGGCTAGCAGCAAAGAAAGCACCTAGGACATGCCACTACTCATGGAAGGACCTGTCTGCCTGTTTAGCTAATAGAACATCCTCAATTCCTGAGCTGAATAGGATAGCATCAGTCTACCTCTGATTAATGAAGAGGCAGATGATCATGTACCTTCGTGAAATACTGAAGTGTGCTGGAACAGCCTCAGGCTACAACTCTTACAGTAATGGCAAATATCCATACACTGTTACAATAAGAGCCCTCACTGAACTGTATGGACAACACACCAACTTGCCCTATGGCACAAGCTGATGGAAGGGCCGAATATTAGAACTAAAGAAATCAGAGGCTTTAGGAGGTTTGCACTGATGGTACATGCACTTGTTAAAATGTTAGATCAGCTTTGTTGTGAGGGTTTAACAGTTGAGTCGTGGGTCTCATTGTCATGCCCGGCTCGTCCGATCCTCGTGTGTGCCACGCCCCCTGATTATCCACGTGTGCTTCACCGATCTAGCCCAGCTGTGTCTGATTATTTTCGCCCAGTCTTGTCTATTTCAGTCCATGTCTTGCCTTAGGTTTTGTCCGTCATTGATGTTAGTTAATGTCAGTGCTAGTGTTCCATCCTTCCCTGCCCGTACCTTTAATAAATCCTCATTTTCCCCGTATTCCACCTGCCTGCCTGCTCCTTGCCTGCCCGTGCGCTTACCCGCATTACCCGCTAACCCAGTGAGTTTAACACTCATATCACCAGATTATGGCCATAATTGTTACATGATCTGAGAGCTATTGTCACTCTCATACTAACCCTCCATCGCTTGTCCAAGTCGCTTGAGTATGAAGTAAGGATACAAGGTTATGGCCCATCAGTTGAGGCTGCTGGACATTGTAAAGATGACCAGACCTTCTGTAGGGAAAGGTACAGTCAGCTGCAACCTTCCTCTAAAACTGCCACTGTCCTGCAGGGGAGTTAGCAGAGAGACTACAAGCACGAGGCTCAGCCACATGACAGTTTCTCAGGCCCCTGGGAAAGACCTAAGAAGTTCTGTTCCTTCTGTAATACTGTTCAGCATTACAGCATTATATCAGTCAGTGCTGTACCTTCCATCTTCTGTCTAGTCAACAGAAGGAGACCTGGATAATAGTGGAGAAGCAGCTGCATTGATCCAGATATTCTGTGTACCTTGAGGGCTAAGAGCAAGAGGTGAGGGAGAAAGCATCCTGACATCTTGCATGAGGTTAACATCCCTGGTGAAGGCAAGGCAAGAAGTGACAACTCCACAGTACCAGAATTGACCTGTCCCAGTTCACTTTATGTAGAGGCCTACAGTGAGTAAGAATGTACTACTAAAGATAAGTCGAGTTGTGCTATGCCTCAAGACACATATGCACTCCTACTGTAAAGGATGTCTCAGACTGCCCTATCTTGTTTCATGAAGCTGCTCAGAAGCTAGGCTTCTTGAGGAGACCAGAGAACCTGATGCTTTGTTTATTAAGGTAATATCTATGCATCATTCAAGAGTCCATGGTGTCTTTCTCTGTGTCACCTGCAAGCCATCCCAGTCAGACCTTTTATATACACAAAGCTTTCACTGCTAAAGACCCGTCTTGCCCCACATACTTATCCAGTGATGGCTCTTCATAGGAAGCAAAGACACCTGAAAACCCCCTTTCGCTTCAATTAAGGAAGGCCATCCACCCCTGCTGACTGGGTCAGACTGTCCACAGCTGATAACCCCAATAAAGTCAGTGAGGCTAGGACCCCCTGATGGACTAACAGCTATGAAGACCTGCCTAGGCTGGACCCTACAGGGTCTAACATGCTTGCTGAAACAACACCACTCACTGTCTCCTGATACATGTTGTCTCTCCAGCCTCTGAATTATTTAATATATAGTGGAAACTGTTTGAAATGACTGGCATACAGAAGATCTCATACTAACATATCTGGAATTACAACTAAACCCGATATTGAAAGTGAACATCCCTTTTAGATTGTTCTAATGTTGATTTTTTGGTTATCACCAAAACGTTGCGAGCAGGGTTATTTTTTATTCCTTTTTATGTGTATATAGTTGACAGACACCCCTCCTGGAGCCGACACCTTATCGTGGTGGAGGGGTTTGCGTGTTACAATGATCCCAGGAGCTATGTTGTCTGGGGCTTTATGCCCCTGGTAGGGTCACCCACGGCTCAAAAACCCCTTATGATGAGAAAAATCTTGGATTCACGGTTTCCCTTGCCCGGACGCGGGTCACCGGGGCCCCCCCCTGGAGCCAGGCCTGGGGGTGGGGCTCGATGGCGAGCGCCTGGTGGCCAGGCCTACACCCATGGGGCCTGGTCGGGCGCAGCCCGAACAAGGCACGTGGGTCCCCCCTCCAATGGGCTCACCACCCATGGGAGGGGCCATAGGGGTCGGGTGCGAGGTGATCTGGGCGGCGGCCAAAGGCGGGGACCTTGGCGGTCCGATCCTCGGCTGCAGAAGCTAGCTCTAGGGACATGGAATGTCACCTCTCTGATGGGGAAAGAGCCTGAGCTGGTGCGCGAGGTTGTGAAGTTCCGGCTAGATATAGTCGGACTCACCTCGACGCACGGCTTGGGCTCTGGAACCAGTCTCCTTGAGGGGGGTTGGACCCTTTTCCACTCTGGAGTTGCCCGCGGGGAGAGGCGCCGAGCAGGCGTGGGCATACTTATTGCCCCCAGGCTGGGCGCCTGTACATTGGGGTTTACCGCAGTGGACGAGAGGGTAGCCTCCCTCCGCCTTCGGGTGGGGGGACGGGTCCTGACTGTTGTTTGCGCTTATGCGCCAAACAGCAGTTCGGAATACCCACCCTTTTTGGAGTCCTTGGAAGGGGTGTTGGAGAGCGCTCCTCCTGGGGACTCCCTTGTTCTGCTGGGGGACTTCAATGCTCACGTGGGCAGCGACAGTGAGACCTGGAGGGGCGTGATTGGGAGGAACGGCCCCCCCGATCTGAACCCGAGCGGTGTTTTGTTATTGGACTTCTGTGCTCGTCACGGACTGTCCATAATGAACACCATGTTCAAGCATAAGGGTGTCCATATGTGCACTTGGCACCAGGACACCCTAGGCCGCAGTTCGATGATCGACTTTGTAGTCGTGTCGTCGGACTTGCGGCCGCATGTTTTGGACACTCGGGTGAAGAGAGGGGCGGAGCTGTCAACCGATCACTACCTGGTGGTGGGTTGGCTCCGCTGGTGGGGGAGGAAGCCGGCCAGGCCTGGCAGGCCCAAGCGTATAGTGAGGGTCTGCTGGGAACGTCTGGCGGAATCCCCTGTCAGGGAGAGTTTCAACTCCTACCTCCAGCAGAACTTCTCCCATATCCCGGGGGAGGCGGGGGACATTGAGTCCGAATGGGCCATGTTCCGTGCCTCCATTGTGGAGGCGGCTGACCGGAGCTGCGGCCGCAAGGTGGTCGGTGCCTGTCGCGGCGGTAATCCCCGAACCCGCTGGTGGACACCGGTGGTAAGGGATGCCGTCAAGCTGAAGAAGGAGTCTTATCGGGCCTTTCTGGCCTGTGGGACTCCAGACGCAGCTGACGGCTACCGGCAGGCCAAGCGGAATGCGGCTTTGGCGGTCGCTGAGGCAAAAACTCGGGTGTGGGAGGAGTTTGGTGAGGCCATGGAGAACGACTTCCGGACGGCTTCGAGGAGATTCTGGTCCACCATCCGGCGGCTCCGGGCGGGAAAGCGGTGCAGCATCAACACTATTTATGGTGGGGATGGTGCACTGCTGACCTCAGCTCGGGACGTTTTGGGTCGGTGGAGGGAGTACTTTGAAGACCTCCTCAATCCCACCGACACGCCTTCCAATATGGAAGCAGAGTGTGGGGACTTGGGGGTGGACTCGCCTATCTCGGGGGTGGAGGTCACTGAGGTGGTCAAAAAGCTCCTCGGTGGCCGGGGCCCGGGGGTGGACGAGATTCGCCGACGAGTTCCTGAAGGCTCTGGATGCTGCGGGGCTGTCCTGGTTGACACGCATCTGCAGCATCGCGTGGACATCGGGGGCAGTACCTCTGGACTGGCAGACCGGGGTGGTGGTCCCCCTCTTTAAGAAGGGGGACCGGAGGGTGTGCTCCAACTACAGGGGGATCACACTCCTCAGCCTCCCTGGTAAGGTCTATTCGGGGGTCTTGGAGAGGAGGGTCCACCGGATTGTTGAACCTCGGATTCAGGAGGAGCAGTGTGGTTTTCGCCCTGGCCGTGGAACAGTGGACCAGCTCTATACTCTCAGCAGGGTTCTGGAGGGTTCATGGGAGTTTGCCCGACCAGTCTACATGTGTTTTGTGGACTTGGAAAAGGCATTCGACCGTGTCCCTCGTGGGGTCCTGTGGGGAGTGCTCCGGGAGTATGGGGTACCGGGCTCCCTTTTAAGGGCGGTTCGGTCCCTGTATGACCGGTGCCAGAGTTTGGTCCGCATGGGCGGCAATAAGTCGGACTCGTTTCCGGTGAGGGTTGGACTCCGTCAGGGCTGCCCTTTGTCACCGATTCTGTTCATAGTTTTTATGGACAGAATTTCTAGGCGCAGCCAGGGCGTTGAGGGTGTCCGGTTCGGTGACCTCAGGATTAGGTCTCTGCTTTTTGCGGATGATGTGGTTCTGTTGGCCTCATCGAGCCGTGACCTTCAGCTCTCACTGGAGCAGTTCGCAGCCGAGTGCGAAGCGGCTGGGATGAGAATCAGCACCTCCAAATCCGAGACCATGGTTCTCAGCCGGAAAAGGGTAGAGTGCTCTCTCCGGGTTGGGGATGGGGTCCTCCCCCAAGTGGAGGAGTTTAAGTATCTCGGGATCTTGTTCACAAGTGGGGGAACGATGGAGCGGGAGATTGACAGGCGGATCGGTGCGGCGTCAGCAGTCATGCGGGCGCTGCATCGGTCTGTCATGGTGAAGAGAAAGCTGAGCCAAAAGGCGAAGCTCTCGATTTACCAGTCGATCTACGTTCCTACCCTCACCTATGGTCATGAGCTTTGGGTAGTGACCGAAAGAACGAGATCGCGAGTACAAGCGGCCGAAATGAGTTTCCTCCGCAGGGTGGCTGGGCTCTCCCTTAGAGATAGGGTGAGGAGCTCAGTCATTCGGGAGGGACTCAGAGTAGAGCCGCTGCTCCTCCGCATCGAGAGGAGCCAGATGAGGTGGCTCGGGCATCTGATCAGGATGCCTCCGGGACGCCTCCCTGGGGAGGTATTCCGGGCATGTCCCACTGGGAGGAGGCCCCGGGGAAGATCCAGGACACGCTGGAGAGACTATGTCTCTCGGCTGGCCTGGGAACACCTCGGGGTCCCCCCAGAAGAGCTAGACGAAGTGGCCGGGGAGAGGGAAGTCTGGGTCTCCCTGCTGAGGCTGCTGCCCCCGCGACCCGACTTCGGATTAAGCGGGAGATGATGGATGGATGGATGGATAGTTGACAGACATTAAAATATTTTACCTAACTGCCCTGTTCTATATAAGGCTGATCGTGACGTTTCTCCAGTGTGCCACATCCCCTCGGTTACCTCGAGTGTAATCCTCCTGACTACCAGCTACCTCTAGTCTTGTCTAATTGATTCTGTGTATTTAAATGCTTTCTTGTGAGTCTTTCCCCAGTCTGGTCATTAATGTCATACATTCCTAGTGCTGTGTGTTCTGGAGTGTGTTTGCCCTCAATAAATCCCTTGTTTTACCCTGACCTGTGGACTCCCGCGCCTATTCCCCTGTCCTGAAATCATGACAGAATTATCAGACTCAGGGAAAAGACACCTCGGCTCACAGAAGAGGACTACCTGCAGTTGGTGGATGAGGTGGTCTATTGGCTCTGGCAGCCTGACGTAAAGGAGGACCCAGCTGCTGGAGCCCTGCTGTCCCGGTCGCCTTCTGAAGATCCACACCTCGCGGAAGAGGCGCAGAGCAAGTTGACCCAGATGAGAAGCTAGGTCACAGGGGAAATGATCCGGCAAGCAACCTTAGAATGTGGGTTGCACCATTCCCTGCCAATCGAGCTGCTGGAATTTGTAAAAGCCCCAGTAATGGCAGTACGTCGGAGAAAAAAGCAGAGAGACCGCAGACGAGAGGATATACCGGGAGTCCTTCTGGAGTCTTCTGTGGTCTCTGCTCTTTCCCCTGTGACGAATCGGGTGGAGCCCGGTGTTTGCTCAGTCGGTGCTCAAAATCTTCATTGCTTCTTCCAAGTTGGCACCCGAAGTCTCCATCGCGCCTGTTCCCAAGGCTCGTCTCCCTGCCGTGCCTGTCCCAGCGGCACACCCCCCAGCCGTGCCTTTCCAAGAGACTCCCGTGCTCCTTCTCCCCATGGCTCCTGCCCAAGAGACTCCCATGCTCCTTCTCCCCTTCATGTCCACCCCAGAAGCGCTGACTCCCCTTTCTGATCCTATCCCAACACCCATGTCTCCTGTCTCAGTCCTGGAGGAACCCATTCAAGCCCCAGAGAACCTAGCCCTCCTGACCTCCTGGCCTCTTTCCTTGTTGGAGGAGGAGGAAGAGTTAGAGTGGGATCCTCTGGGGCCTCCCTGGGGACATCCTCTGGACAGACACCGCTGCCCCAGCTCCAACGCAGAAGACCAAGAGTCGTCTTTCCATTTCACAGAGACGAAAGAGACACCTACACCAGGTGAGGGCCCTGCCCACCCTGCCCCTATGGTCACCTGCGGCACCCCTTTCTCTGGCTTGTCGGTCACCTGTGGCCCCTCCTGTGACTGCTCGTCAGTTGCCTGCTGCTCCTCCTGCGACTGCTCGTCGGTCGCCTGTGGCCTCTCCTGCGACGGCTAGTCGGTCGCCTGCGCCTCCACTGGCTGTTGCTGCGCAGTCGCCTGCTGCAGCTCCGACTCCCTCCTCGCTTCCTCTGGCAACCCTTCTGTCTTCCTTCACACCTCCTCCAGCTGTCCCTCCTGCTCCCACCTTGCAGTCGTTTGGGGTCCCTCCTGTTCCTACCTCATGCCCGCTTAAGATCCTTCCGACTCCCCCACTCTTCACTCCCCCTGGTTCTGTTTCCCCTGTCAGCGTGCCCCCTGTGTTTGCTCCGCGTCTGTCTGTTCCGCTTCTGTTGCCTCCTGATCCCTTCTCCCCTAGTTTGTGTGCTCCCCACTGCTTTGGTTCCTCCCATGGGTTTTTCCCCTGGTTTTGTGCCCCCTGGTGGATTTGTCCCTCCTGTTGGTCTGTCCCCTGGTTGTCTTTTCCTTTTGGTTTCCTTGGTACCTGTGTTTCTGTCTTTGGTGCCCCTGTGTGTGTCTGCATTCCCCGTGGTTTGTCAGCTGGTGTCATGGTTGCTGACTATGTGCCTGTTCTGCATGTTGGTGCTGTTTCCGTTGCCCCGTCGATGTTCTTGCTCTTATTTCCCTCTAGGTGGTGTTGTCCGGTGCTTCCTTGTGAGTCTTTCCCCAGCCTGGTCATTAATGTCATATGTTCCTAGTGCTTTGTGTTTGCCCTTAAACCTCTGGAGTTGGCGGCATCATCGGCGATGCCGTGTATCTTTCTTGTGTATTTCAGGTTATAACTCGCTGAAATCTTATTGTAGAAACATGAAAAAAAAAACACTGACTAAATCCATAATCTGTCTTCTTTTCAAAATGTCAATTGTCAGAAGTATTTAAGTTTTTAAAATTAGGTTAAATTGGCAAAAATGTAAATTGTGTCGCCTTTCTTTGTTTTACCTGCATCGGGGGCATGTAGTGCCACCCTCACCTGAAGATCGATATTTGCATTATAAATAGCCGCATATCCGCGTATTCAAATCGCATTCACATGGTAATCTGATGAACAATGCAACGGTGAAACGCAATCTAGATACATCCCCATCAGCGTCAAAAAGGGTGAGGAAGGGATGTGGCCAGGTGTGAACGGCTCATGCATAGACATGAAAGTTGCCAGAAATAGTCACATGAGTTAGGTTGTTCTTATTTATTTATCCAACCATGTTGCAACTACACCATTTAGTCATCTTCATGTTGCCAAGACTTTGTTGATCATATATCTGGGATCAAAACAAAGTGCCACCATTGCTCAATATGTACTTTTATAATGTTTCTGCAGGTGTTCCAAACTGAATTTTGCAATGTCTATACTTTTATGTCAAATTACAAACTTCACATAAATCTGACATATTTACAAAGTACCCTAAGATTAAGATGAGTTTAATGTCAAAACAAATATATACAGTAAGAAATAATTTATTTGGCATGAATTGTTTATGATATTGAATGAAATGTGTGACCATGCCCCAATAAGTCCCGTGTTTTACCTTGACTTGTGGACTCCTGTGGCTTTTTCTCTGTCCAGCACCGATGACATTGTGACAGAAAGTAAGGGGATAAATAGTTTCATTGTTTGAGGTATACTTTTGTTAAAATTTTAAGTTAACATTACATATACAATAAGCTGCATCTATTAGTTGGTAGATATAACAAACATGGGTAACCACACAGATGACAACAATGACCAGACTGAGGAGGACAAGACAAGCAGACACTTATATACAAGGACCAATGAGGATCAAACCAGAGTAGGTGTGAGTAATAGACTCAGGGAGAAAACAGCATGGCCAACAGTGACCTCTGCTGGCAAAATGGGAGCATGACAGATCCTGTCCAGTCTCACACACAGCATCATTATGGCATACTGTATTTAGATTTGTTAGAGGATGTTGCCTGTAGTCAAATTTGAAAGGAATGGGTATTTCGAGATTGATTATTTTTCCACTGATGATTTGTGACTTGAGCTGTCTTAAACTGCATCAGCTGTCTTAAACTGGCAAGATCGATTTTGATGAACTGGCCCAGGCTCTTGAATGACCTACACTGCAAAATCATGCAATTCCTGTTCTTTAAGTACGGACAACACTTGGATTTTTAGCTACAGGAACCTGCAAATGCAAACTAGCTGACAGATCAGGGATATCACAGCCCATTATTCCTCAAGTTGTGGTTGGTATTAGCCAACTGTCAAGATAGTATATTAAGTTTCCCTAATGTGAATCTACAGACAAACATTACAATGCAATTTGCAGCAATGTCCAGCATTCCTAATTTTGTGGGTGCTGTTGATTGAATGCACATTGAAATAAAGGCACCATCAGAGAATGAAGCTGCTCTTGTGCAGAGAAAGCAGTTTTCATTCCATCAATGTGTGTGTATTTTGTTTAAATTACATTTTGGGGACCATGAAACTTGAAACTGTGCTTTCAATTAAACTGGCAATATCATACAATGAAGACTGTAACTGCTTAAAGAAGAGTAACACAAGCAGCTCCCTTGCTGTCCCAGGGATGCGTCAAACTCGGGACAATCAGCATGTGCAACTACAGAAAACTAGTGAAGGCATTTACAGTAAGAGTAGGTGTGATGTGATCCCTGTGCCTGGTGCATGTTAACACTTTGCCAGTGGCATTTTCAACCCGCTATATAGAGATTATATAGATTTCTTAGATAGACCAGAATGCATTACAGTAATTTATTATACTTGTGCATGTATCACTTTTTCACATTCAACGTGACAGCATACTCCGGACTTTGGTGATATTACAGAGGTGATAGAAACTGCCCTGCAGCAAACTAACTATTGAAAAGATCTGGGGTTAAGTCAAGTTTACCTGGGGCTTAACCTTTTTAAAAAAAAAATTGAAAGAAGATTGGCATCGGGACTAACATACTCTGTGCTATAGCCCCCAGTGATCAGACCTAATGATTCCAATAGGATGCTGTTTTGCAGACATTGCTGATATGGCTGTTGAAGCTAAGATCACCATTGAAAAGGACTCATAGGTTTCTAGCTTTTGTTTGCCTTTCAGATACATCGATTCTAAGTACATCAGTATATCCTTCCTGTGTACTTCATTGTCACTAACAAGCATCCCTGTTTTTCCTTTTTCAGTTGCAGAAAGTTTTGTGATATAAATGAGTTTTTGTCATCTGTACATTCAAGCAGGTAGTGGATAGACCCATGAGTATCAGAAGGTAGAGACAGATTGCTGTGTGTCATCTGCATACTGATTAAAGCTGATTGTATATTTATTTATTATACTCGAATGCGGTAGCATGTAAAGGTTAAATAATACAAGACCAAAAATTGATCCTTGCAATAGCTTGATTGATCCCTGTAATAGCTTGATGGTTTTTGACATGCTGTAGGTATCAAGTGCAGCACAATATTCACGCCCACTTAGATAGGATCTGAATCAGTCAAAGGCCATACCAGAGAGGTCGACATAAGTTTGCAACTGGTTCAACAGAATCTCCTGGTCTACCGTATCAAAGGCAGCACTGAGATCTAGAAGAACAAGAATGGGGAGGTTACCTGAGTCTGTTTAGCCATAAATCATTTATGGCTTTAAGAAGAGCCGGTTTCAGTACTACAGCATACAGTACAACTGCCCCAAAGCCTAACATGAAGCCAAACACTTCATGGAGATTATTACTGTTAAGATAATCACTTAACTGGATCGACACAACTTTCTCAATTATTCAACCAACAAACGAAAGGTTACATTGGCCTATAATTACTAAGCACAGTAACATCAAGATTACTTTTCTTCCACAAAAGTGTATTTTATTGGGAAACCAAAATGTTCCCAAATTGCCAATTATGACAAACTATAAAACCAGCCTTAGCCATAAGCAACTCACAGCCACAGTTAACATGTTTCCATGTTCAACATCTACTTGTGAAATTAGATTTTATCTGTATCAATCAACATATTCCGAACCATAAATGATGTTGAATACATGTACTGTTTCAGCGCTAAAATTGACCAAAAATAAGAAAGTATTTTTGGACGTGGCCCCCTGGAAGGCGGGGCCTGTAGTGGCTACACCGGTTGCACCAGCTAAACGACGGCTCTGTATAAAGAACACAGAAGCTAAACAAGATCTTTATCAGTGTATGACCGTATGCCCTGTGCTTCCTGGGACAGGCATCAGGCTAATGGTGACCCTGTACTGGATGAGATGTTATAGAAGATACACTGATGAATCTGCAGTAATATGCAGCAATAAGCAGTATGAACTCTGCAAAATCCCAATTCATCTTAGTCACCCAAAATTATAAGATCCACCCCTCCATCTTCCTTAACTGCTTATCCAGTACAGGGTCATAGTGATTTATAATGTATTTCTGCTGTATTGTGTCTTTCTTTTTCGTAGAGAAGTTGTTGAGGTTGCCAGGAGGAAATCTATACTGTACCAGAGGCACATGTGCAAATTTTAATGACGTTAGTGAATTTGCTTTTGTTTAGAGAAACATCACCCTGTGTGACATGACAGGTTTCAAAGTCACTGTCCGATAAAAGCATCTGCTAAACAGACAAATAGCAACAAGAAGAAGAACAGAAAACCCACACAATAATAATCATATTGATAACCTTACCAATGACAAGTGAATAAAATAACGCCTGTAGTCATGGAAACACGTAGGAGGAATGTGGGTGTGGCCAGGAGTGTCACCACACTCATAAATACCAGAGACTTTCCGACCCCGAAGAATCTGCGAGGACACACTCTGCTAGCAGGCTGTAAGTACACCGTCTCTGCCGACTCACTGTGTATCTACCCAGAGCTCAGTGTGCTGCTGACTTTAAAGGAGAAACTGGCTTCTTTAACAATCATTTCTAATGTGGGCTGATTTGCATCACTGTGTACCTGGCTTGGCTGTTATCCATCCATCCATCCATCATCTTCCGCTTAATCCGGGGTCGGGTCGCGGGGGCAGCAGTCTCAGCAGGGAGACCCAGACTTCCCTCTCCCCGGCCACTTCATCCAGCTCCTCTGGGGGGATCCCAAGGCGTTCCCAGGCCAGCCGAGAGACATAGTCTCTCCAGCATGTCCTGGGTCTTCCCCGGGGTCGATAGGATAAAAAGGCTCGATAGGACTCCTTCTTCAGCTTGACGGCATCCTTTACCACCGGTGTCCACCAGCGGGTTCGAGGATTGCCGCTGCGACAGGCACCGACCACCTTACAGCCGCAGCTCCGGTCAGCCGCCTGCACAATAGAGGCACGGAACATGGCCCATTCGGACTCAATGTCCCCCGCCTCCCCCGGGATATGGGAGAAGTTCTGCCGGAGGTAGGAGTTGAAACCACCAGGTAGTAATCGGTTGACAGCTCCGCCCCTCTCTTCACCCGAGTGTCCAAGACATGCGGCCGCAAGTCCGACGACACGACTACAAAGTCGATCATCGAACTGCGGCCTAGAGTGTCCTGGTGCCACGTGCACATATGGACACCCTTATGCTTGAACATGGTGTTCATTATGGACAATCCGTGACGAGCACAGAAGTCCAATAACAAAACACTGCTCAGGTTCAGATCGGGGGGGCCGTTCCTCCCAATCACGCCCCTCCAGGTCTCACTGTCATTGCCCACGTGAGCATTGAAGTCCCCCAGCAGAACAGGCTGGGTGTACAGGCACCCACCCTGGGGGCAATAAGTATGCCCACGCCCGCTCGGCACCTCTCCCCGTGGGCAACTCCAGAGTGGAAAAGGGTCCAACCCCCCTCAAGGAGACTGGTTCCAGAGCCCAAGCTGTGCGTCGAGGTGAGTCCGATTATATCTAGCCGGAACTTCACAACCTCGCGCACCAGCTCAGGCTCCTTCCCCATCAGAGAGGTGACATTCCATGTCCCTAGAGCTAGCTTCTGCAGCCGAGGATCGGACCGCCAAGGTCCCTGCCTTTGGCAGCCGCCCAGATCACATCGCACCCAACCCCTATGGCCCCTCCCATGGGTGGTGAGCCCATTGGAGGGGGGACCCACGTGCCTTGTTCGGGCTGCGCCCGACCAGGCCCCATGGGTGTAGGCCTGGCCACCAGGCGCTCGCCATCGAGCCCCACCCCCAGGCCTTGCTCCAGGGGGGGGCCCCGGTGACCCGCGTCCGAGCAAGGGAAATTGTGGGTCCAAAATCTTCTTCTTCATACGTGTCTTCTGAGCCGCCGCACTTCGTCTGGTCCCCCAGGTTGTTATGTCTCACTCAATGTACATTGAGTACAGTGTAGTGTTTAAAGATTGCTTTTCTGTGGTCACGTTGACTGAAACTACTTTCTAGTCTTTGACAGATTTGTTTCACAAAAATAAATTCAGATTTATTGTATTTTGCTGGGGGTGGCATGGTGATGTAGTGGTTAGCACTGTTGTCTCACACCTCTGGGACCCGGGTTCGAGTCTCCACCTGGGTCACATGTGTGTGGAGTTTGCATGTTCTCCCCATGTCGTCATGGGGTTTCCTCCGGGTATTCCGGTTTCCCCCCACAGTCCAAAAACATGCTGAGGCTAACTGGAGTTGTTAAATTGCCCATAGGTGTGCATGTGTGCATGGGCTGGCCCCCCATCCTGGGTTGTTCCCTGCCTCATGCCCATTGCTTCCGGGATAGGCTCCAGACCCCCCTCGACCCAATTGGATAAGCGGTTTGGAAAATGGATGGATGGATGGATGCATTTTGCTGTCTACAGACAGTGCAGTGGTTTCAATTCTGAGTCTAAGCTGACAATAATATTTGTAGAAGTTGTGAACAGGCCAAACTGGTCTGTGTTCTATATTGACCACAAAGGGGCACCACTCACAAGCTACATTTTAGAATGGGACGTGTTTGACTTCAATTGGCAGTGTTGAAACAGAAACTCCAGCTATTCCCTTCACACACAAGATTCTTTGCTGAGAACTGATAATATATTCTCCTTTTTGACTCCTTTCTGATTCTCTGCTGCTGGTTACTACTGGTTATGTCACGATCACCGGTGAACAGAGCGAAATCAGGGCAAAACGAAGGGTTTATTATGGGAACTGGGATCAGGGAACACCAGACGGGAATGACCAACACCATACCACAATGACGGACAAGGGAGACAAGCAAGACTAGGACTTAAATAGGACAAGACTGATCAAAGTAATCGGACACAGCTGGAGACGATCAGGGAGGCACACATGGGTAATCAAGGGGCGTGGCACACACGAGGAGCGTACGAGCCGGGCATCACAGGTTACAGGACAGAGACCAATTTCTGATACATTTTCATGATTAGGAGAAAGACACATACAAAGGATTAAAAGGGAGGTAGCAGGTAAGAAGGAAAAGGGAGTGGCTAGGGTTAGCAGTGGCTACTATCTGTCACTCACTGCTGCCATCCTATTGTGTGCTGTCAGAGAAGCCCGTCATGTTTGCAAGGTAATGACTGCTCTCTCTCTCCCCCTTTTCAGCTTTCACATTTCAACATGTCTGGTTACAATCAAGGTAATTCTTAATTGCTGTCAGTCATTGTAGTGTTTTTTCTTCCTTAGAAGAAAATTAGCCTCTTTGCCACTCACCTTGTTTTGCAATCCTGCAGGTGGCTATCCAGGTGGCCCACCAGGTGGCTATCCAGGTGGCTATCCAGGTGGCCCACCAGGTGGCTATCCAGGTGGCCCACCAGGTGGCTATCCAGGTGGTCCACCAGGTGGCTATCCAGGTGCCCCACCAGGCAGCTATCTGGCACCCGGATCCTACCCTCCGCCTGGTTCCGGGCTTCAACCTGGGACCTATCCTCCACCTGGACCAGGGGGGTATCCCCCAGGGACCATCCAACCACCAGGTCACCCTCATTACCCAAACCAACCGGGTGGTGTTCCAGCCTGTGGCCCACCTGCTCAAGGGGAACACAAGCACCATCATGGTCTTCGGGACTTTTTTGGTCTCGGTCACCATCACGATCATGGTTGCGATCAGTCTCAATGTCATGAGCACCATCACGATCATGGTCACCATCACCATGGTCATAAGAAACATGGCAAGGTACATCGGGAATTCGACCGTACAGGGATTAAAATGCACCAGCAGTAGCCCTGGCAGTGTGTGATGTGTCATGTGATGTGTTTTTCTGTAGCATTCCGGAAGTGGCAGCGACTCAGACTAGACCGTAAGAGGAACTCAAGAGGACAGATGAGGCTGCTTAACTCAGGGATCATCCACGGAAAATCTTCTGCTTTTAATATTTCTAACACTTCCTCTTTGATTTATTACAAAGCCTCTTAATGAATCTAGAAATTAATTTTACCGTTCTGTCTTTTGTCACTTACAAGCAACTATGTTACTGCACTGGTTGTCAAACTGGTGTCAGGCTGATCCACTGAATGTCTTACCTATAGTGATTTATGGGGCTGCTATCATATTGTGATCAGGGCATTGCAGTTATTAACAGCTAAACATCATTTAATGCTGATCAGGGGTTCAGCTGTGAAGATAAAAATAAAAATGTTATACCAACTTTATTTGATTAATGTGTCTTCCTCAAACAAAAGCTGTACTGGTGATTATTATTTTTTTCATTCTGAGAGAATAAAGAGTATTTGAAAAAAATTAAACTGAATCCAGAGACATTTTAATCAAATATTTAAAGCAAGAAATAAAACTTTAATTTCTTTCATGATTCTTGACCAGTGCATTTTTCTATTATTATTTTGTATTACATTTTGTCTTTATAAAGATGGAACAATTAATATGTTCAGAAGCATTATATATCAGTTAACATACTGATATTGCCGGCCAATATTTAAACTTTATAAATGTTCAAAATTAGCAGCACCAGCACAACTAGTGAGATAAGCCTAATGCATATGACTACATGTCAGGGTCAGCACCTGTCCATCCCTGCCCTTTGTGTCTCCTCCCCATTTAGCTAGCAGATGTCACTGTCCATCCTGTCCACTTCCCTGTCTCTTGTCTTTCAGCCCCAGTGTGTTGCCTATGCCCCAAACTGCTGCATAGCTTAGGGGGTTGAGTGTGTAGTTCTGAAACTGTTAACTCTCTAGGTGTGGGCTCAATGATGGCTTCAGACCAGTGTCATCTGTTTATTTTTACTTATTCATTTTGTTCCCCAGTGTTTCTTGGTTTCTTGTCTGTTTTTCAGGAAGCTTAGCCGAGCAGCGGTGTGATGCTGTGGACCAGGCTCAGGAAGCTTAGCCGAGCAGCGGTGTGATGCTGTGGACCAGGCTCAGGAAGCTTAGCCGAGCAGCGGTGTGATGCTGTGGACCAGCCTCAGGAAGCTTAGCCGAGCAGCGGTATGATGCTTTGGCCCAGGCTCAGGAAGCTTAGCCGAGTAGCAGTGTGATGCTGTGGACCAGGCTCAGGAAGCTTAGGCGAGCAGTGGTGTAATACTGTGGGCCAGGCTCAGGAAGCTTAGGCGAGCAGTGGTGTAATACTGTGGGCCAGGCTCCGGAAGCTTAGGTGAGCAGCGGTGTGATGCTGTGGGCCAGGCTCAGGAAGCTTAGGCGAGCAGCGGTGTGATGCTGTGGGCCAGGCTCAGGAAGCTTAGGCGAGCAGTGGTGTAATACTGTGGGCCAGGCTCAGGAAGCTTAGGTGAGCAGCGGTGTGATGCTGTGGGCCAGGCTCAGGAAGCTTAGGCAAGCAGCGGTGTGATGCTGTGGACCAGGCTCAGGAAACTTAGCCGAGTAGTAGTGTGATGCTGTGGGCCAGGCTCAGGAAGCTTAGGCGAGCAGCGGTATGATGCTGTGGACCAGGCTCAGGAAGCTTAGGCAAGCAACAGTCATCCTGGCTGGTTATGATTTCAAATGCTGGTTATAGATTTATAAGTTTGCTGGGAAATTACAGAAAATGGTAGTACTGCTTGAAGGACTTGACTGAATGAATTAATGCCAAGGAACAGTGACATTTGTGAGATGATCCTTGTCAGTGTGAGAAAGAAAAAGACAACAAAGATACAAATACAGAAATAGGATGAAAGAACACATAATAAACAAAATATAAACAGAATAAACAGAAAACAAAATATAAATAAGTAAACAGAATATACAATTGAATATAAGCATAAAAATGCAAAACAAATGTAAATAAATAGAAAAATGACACCAGTAGATGTTTGAACAACTGTTGTGTATTCCATTCCCTGTGATTCAGTTTCACAATAGATATAAAAAATATTGCACATTTCAGCAGTGTAATTAAGAAAATATCACACCTGCTAATAGGCTTCATGAACCAACCGCTGTACCCCGTGACCCCATCAGAGGGCGCTCCTGCTTTGCTATGGACATGCTTTGAGCCCTTTTTGAACAGAAAGCACCATCTGGTGGGAAAATACAGCAAACAGCTCGCAAAGTGCTGCTATGGTCATCACCACAATAATAGGTGAGGTCATAAACATGTGAGCATGAAGGGCAGAGTCTTCAAGGTTGGGCTGAACCGATTTATGTAATGGCTCTAGGATAAAAACTGTTTTTGAGTCTGTTCTTGATTTGATGGCCCTGTAGTGCCTTCCAGAGGGCAACAGTTCAAACGGATGATGCCCTGGGTGAGACGAGTCTCTAAGAATGTTGGTAGCTCTGCTGAGACAGTGAAAGCTGTAAATGTCCTCAAGGGAAGGATGTGACCAGTGATTTTCACATACAGCATTGTGCTGCATTCAGCATTCAGATCTATTAAACCATCATGATACATGCTAACACACAGATACAGAAATTACTGCTTGTTTTAGTGTCTAGGTTTATTAAGATTTATTTGAATCAACTTGTTAACTTTAGTGCATGAACTATTAAAATTTTGTGAATATTAATATGCATATTAAATTATTAATATTATTTGTACGATTTAGTTTGATGGAAAGTTATTTCTTATAATTGAATTGTATAAGTAAAAAAAATTGTTCATCAGCTGTCTCCTGTTACTGTCATTAGTGTAATGTATTTAGTCCGCGTTAGGAATGTTTTCCCCAGTCCGGTCATGGAAGTCCATATGTCTGTCGTTCTGCTTTGTGCGTTACAATCAAGGTAATTGCTGTCAGTCATTGTAGTGTTTTTTTCTTCCTTATATTCTTCAACATATTATTGGATTGGAGGCCTACAGAGAACAGAAGACCCGAATGTGGGAGACTGGAGGGTTTATTGAGATTCACAAGGAACCCAAAGTGCAATCGGCAAGCAGCGTTACAGGTTCAGAGAAGTCGAAAGCAAGGAGGGTCAATTCCATGAGAATACATTGGACGAGGGTTGACAACATGGGGCAGATGGCGTGACATATACTGTATGACAACATACCCCAGATTTTGGCAGCATGCTGTGCATTAAATGATGTTTAGCTGTTAATAACAGCAATGTCCTGGTCAAAAATATGATAGCAGCCCCATAAATTTATTATTTGATAGGATGCTGTTTTGCAGATATTGCTGTTGAAGCTAAGGTCCCCAATGAAAAGGACTCGTAGGGATCTATCTTGTTGTTTAGCCTTCAGATACTTTGATTCTAAGTACACCAGTATAGCCTTCCTGTGTACTTCATTGTCACTAACAAGCATCTCTGTTTTTCATTTTTCAGTTGCAGAAAGTTTTGTGATATAAATGAGTTTTTGTCATCTGTGCATTCAAGTAGGTAGTGGATAGACCCATGAGCATCAGAAGGTAGAGACAGATTGCTGTGTGTCATCTACATACTGATTAAAGCTGATTGTATGTTTATTTATTATACTCGAATGCGGTAGCATGTAAAGGTTAAATAATACAAGACCAAAAATTGATCCTTGCAATAGCTTGATTGATCCCTGTAATAGCTTGATGGTTTTTGACATACTGTAGGTATCAAGTGCAGCACAATATTCACGCCCACTTAGATAGGATCTGAATCAGTCAAAGGCCATACCAGAGAGGTCGACATAAGTTTGCAACTGGTTCAACAGAATCTCCTGGTCTACCGTATCAAAGGCAGCACTGAGATCTAGAAGAACAAGAATGGGGAGGTTACCTGAGTCTGTTTAGCCATAAATCATTTATGGCTTTAAGAAGAGCCGGTTTCAGTACTACAGCATACAGTACAACTGCCCCAAAGCCTAATATGAAGCCAAACACTTCATGGAGATTATTACTGTTAAGATAATCACTTAACTGGATGGACACAACTTTCTCAATTATTCAACCAACAAACGAAAGGTTAGATTGGCCTATAATTACTAAGCAAAGTAAGATCAAGATTACTTTTCTTCAACAAAAATGTTTTTTTTTTTTTGCGAAACCAAAATGTTCCCAAATTGCCAAATATGACAAACTATAAAACCAGCCTTAGTCATAAGTAACTCACAGCCACAGTTAACATGTTTCCATGTTCAACATCTACTTGTGAATTTAGGTTTTATCCATGTCAATAAATGTATTCATTCAATTGTGTGCACTGAATAAAAACTGATGACAAATACGTGTGCTGTTACAGCCCTAAAAAATGTAATAACCTATCATTATTAGGCTTATCATTATCTAGACAAGTATCCTTTTTGGGCGGGGTCCCCTGGAAGGCGGGGTCCCCTGGAAGGCGGGGCCTGCTGTGGCCACACCGGTTGCACTGCCTAAATGACAACTCTGTACAAAGAACACAGAAGCTAAACAAGATCTTTATTCATAACTCTATGTATTAAATTACCATATAATGTTTGTTTGATCAAACAGAGCAGAACTTCTTTTGTCATATCCTCCAATGGCATAATACTACCCCCCCCCCCCACCTCCCCATATGTGGAGTGTTGAATGCTCTCCTCCTGTTGTTTTCTCCCCA
The DNA here is from genome assembly GCF_023856365.1 of Brienomyrus brachyistius. Taxonomy (NCBI): domain Eukaryota; kingdom Metazoa; phylum Chordata; class Actinopteri; order Osteoglossiformes; family Mormyridae; genus Brienomyrus; species Brienomyrus brachyistius. Next base: position 9,652,624 of record NC_064548.1, on the reverse strand, counting down.
TACTCCCATTTCTTCCTGCAGTTTAAAAACATGAGGTTAAAGGAACTGCTGTCTATATAGCCCACAGTGTATGACCGTATGCCCTGTGCTTCCTGGGACAGGCATCAGGCTAATGGTGACCCTGTACTGGATGAGATGTTATAGAAGATACACTGATGAATCTGCAGAAATATGCTGCAATAAGCAGTACGAACTCCGCAAAATCCAAATTCATCTCAGTCACGCAAAACTATAAGATCCACCCCTCCATCTTCCTTAACCGCTTATCCAGTACAGGGTCATAGTGATTTATAATGAATTTCTGCTGTATTGTGTCTTTCTTTTTCATAGAGAAGTTGTTGAGGTTGCCAGGAGGAGATCTATACTGTACCAGAGGCACATGTGCAAATTTTAATGACGTTAGTCAATTTGCTTTTGTTTAGAGAAACATCACCCTGTGTGACATGACAGGTTTCAAAGTCACTGTCCGATAAAAGCATCTGCTAAACAGACAAATAGCAACAAGAAGAAGAACAGAAAACCCGCACAATAATAATCATATTGATAACCTTACCAATAGTTAATGAGGAGGTGGTATGTTGCTCAGTGGGATAAGTCTCTGTGACTTATGATCAGATTGCCGGTTTGAGCCCCAACCTCAGCAAAATAGTTACATGTCTGTGGGTCCTTGAGCAAGACCTTTTCCCCCCAGCTCCAGGCAGCCCTGCAGTTTGACCCCCAAGCTCTAGAGAGCAAGATGGGGTTGGTGAGAAGAAGCATTCCAATGTACTTGTGCAAATGGCAAAAAAACATCCATCCATCCATCATCTTCCGCTTATCCGGGGTCGGGTCGCAGGGGCAGCAGTCTCAGCAGGGAAGCCTAGACTTCCCTCTCCCCGGCCACTTCATCCAGCTCCTCTGGGGGGATCCCGAGGCGCTCCCAGGCCAGCCGGGAGACATAGTCTCTCCAGCGTGTCCTAGGTCTTCCCCGGGGTCTCCTCCCAGTGGGACATGCCCAGAATACCTCCCCAGGGAGCCGTCCCGGAGGCATCCTAATCAGATGCCCGAGCCACCTCATCTGGCTCCTCTCGATGCGGAGGAGCAGCTGAGTCCCTCCCGAATGACTGAACTCCTCACCCTATCTCTAAGGGAGAGCCCAGCCACCCTGCAGAGGAAACTCATTTTGGCCGCTTGCACCCGCGATCTCGTTCTTTCGGTCACTACCCATAGCTCATGACCATAGGTGAGGGTAGGAACGTAGATCGACTGGTAAATCGAGAGCTTTGCCTTTTGGCTCAGCTCTCTCTTCACCATGACAGACCGATGCAGCGCCCGCATGACTGCTGACGCCACACCGATCCGCCTGTCGACCTCCCGCTCCATCGTTCCCCCACTCGTGAACAAGATCCCGAGATACTTAAACTCCTCCACTTGGGGGAGGACCCCATCCCCAACCCGGAGAGAGCATACTACCCTTTTCCGGCTGAGAAGCATGGTCTTGGATTTGGAGGTGCTGATTCTCATCCCAGCCGCTTCACACTCGGCTGCGAACTGCTCCAGTGAGAGCTGAAGGTCACGGTCCGATGAGGCCAACAGAACCACATCATCTGCAAAAAGCTTAGACCTAATCCTGAGGTCACCGAACCGGACACCCTCAACGCCCTGGCTGCGCCTAGAAATTCTGTCCATTAAAGCTATGAACAGAATCGGTGACAAAGGACAGCCCTGACGGAGTCCAACCCTCACCGGAAACAAGTCCGACTTATTGCCGCCCATGTGGCCCAAACTCTGGCACTGGTTATACAGGGACCGAACCGCCCTTAAAAGGAAGCCCGGTACCCCATACTCCCGGAGCACTCCCAACAGGACTCCCCGAGGGACACGGTCGAATGCCCTCTCCAAGTCCACAAAACACTTGTAGACTGGTCGGGCAAACTCCCATGAACCCTCCAAAACCCTGCTGAGAGTATAGAGCTGGTCCACTGTTCCATGGCCAGGGCGAAAACCACACTGCTCCTCCTGAATCCGAGGTTCAACAATCCGGTGGACCCTCCTCTCCAAGACCCCCGAATAGACCTTACCAGGGAGGCTGAGGAGTGTGATCCCCCTGTAGTTGGAGCACACCCTCCGGTCCCCTTTCTTAAAGAGGGGGACCACCACCCCGGTCTGCCAGTCCAGAGGCACTGCCCCCGATGTCCACGCGATGCAGCAGATGCGTGTCAGCCAGGACAGCCCCACAGCATCCAGAGCCTTGAGGAACTCCGGGCGAATCTCATCCACCCCCGGGGCCCGGCCACCGAGGAGCTTTTTGACCACCTCAGTGACCTCCGCCCCAGAAATAGGCGAGTCCACCCACAAGTCCCCACACTCTGCTTCCATATCGGAAGGCGTGTCGGTGGGATTGAGGAGGTCTTCGAAGTATTCCTTCCACCGACCCAAAACGTCCCGAGTTGAGGTCAGCAGCACACCATCCCCACCATAAATAGTGTTGATGCTGCACCGCTTTCCCGCCCTGAGCCGCCGGATGGTGGAACAGAATCTCCTCGAAGCCGTCCGGAAGTCGTTCTCCATGGCCTCACCAAATTCCTCCCACACCCGAGTTTTTGCCTCAGCAACCGCCAAAGCTTCCTCCCCCACCAGCGGAGCCAACCCACCACCAGGTAGTAATCGGTTGACAGCTCCGCCCCTCTCTTCACCCGAGTGTCCAAGACATGCGGCCGCAAGTCCGACGACACGACTACAAAGTCGATCATCGAACTGCGGCCTAGAGTGTCCTGGTGCCACGTGCACATATGGACACCCTTATGCTTGAACATGGTCTTCATTATGGACAATCCGTGACGAGCACAGAAGTCCAATAACAAAACACCGCTTGGGTTCAGATCGGGGGTGCCGTTCCTCCCAATCACACCCCTCCAGGTCTCACTGTCATTGCCCACGTGAGCATTGAAGTCCCCCAGCAGAACAAGAGAGTTCCCAGGAGGAGCGCTCTCCAACACCTCTTCCAAGGACTCCAAAAAGGGTGGGTATTCTGAACTGCTGTTTGGCGCATGACCGCAAAAAACAGTCAGAACCCGTCCCCCCACCCGAAGGCGAAGGGAGGCTACCCTCTCGTCCACTGTGGTAAACCCCAATGTACAGGCACCCAGCCTGGGGGCAATAAGTATGCCCACGCCCACTCGGCGCCTCTCCCCGCGGGCAACTCCAGAGTGGAAAAGGGTCCAACCCCCCTCAAGGAGACTGGTTCCAGAGCCCAAGCCGTGCGTCGAGGTGAGTCCGACTATATCTAGCCGGAACTTCACAACCTCGCGCACCAGCTCAGGCTCCTTCCCCATCAGAGAGGTGACATGTCCCTAGAGCTAGCTTCTGTAGCCGAGGATCGGACCGCCAAGGTCCCTGCCTTTGGCCGCCGTCCAGATCACATCGCACCCGACCCCTATGGCCCCTCCCATGGGTGGTGAGCCCATTGGAGGGGGGACCCACATGCCTTGTTCGGCAAAAACATGCGCTGTTAAAAAGAAAAATAATGCCTGTAGCCATGGAAACACAGAATGTTGCATGGCAACACCTCCCCTCACTCAGGAGTACCAGGAGTATTGTGGGAGTGGCCAGAAGTGGCGCCACGCTCATAAATGCCAGGCAGCTGCAGATTCCCTGAGGAATCTGCGGGGAGCGCTGTAAACACACTCTGCTAGCAGGCTGTAAGTACACCATCTCTGCTGACTCACTGTGTATCTACCCAGAGCTCAGTGTGCTGCTGACTTTAAATCATCAGGACAAACAAAAGGGATTTATTAAACTTACAGGAACAGCAACAAGAAATGATCTCAGGGGATCAAAAACCAGGGGGGAGAGAGGAAGACAGGGCACAATGTTAATGACGGAACTGGGTAACACAACACTTAAATACATGACTGATGAGTGAGCAGACAAGGGGCAGCTACTGCTTAACACAAGGGCAGGAACGAGAGGTGACACAAAGAAGTATCAGGCTTGGCTTGTTAGAGCCATGCCAGGGAGGAAACAGGAGGGTAAAGCAGACATGACAGGCAGGATGTGACATTACGTCCATGTAACTGTGCACCTAAATGATTTTCAGGCACCTCACACAATTCTTTGCCCAAATTTCAAAGGGAAATTTTACTTCCTGAAATCCAGGATATTTGGTTTTTTTCCTGCTAAAACAGACTTGCTGCAACTCTGGACCCCAAAACTAATAATACTCATATTTAGCCAAAGATGTATGTGAGATCATTCCAGCTGATCTCAGAACAGGTCACACATAGAGCTCTCAGGCTGATCTCAGAACATGTCACACATAGAGCTCTCAGGCTGATCTCAAAACAGGTCACATATAGAGCTCACAGGCTGATCTCAGAACAGGTCACATATAGAGCTCTCAGGCTGATCTCAGAACAGGTGAAACATACAACTCTCAGGCTGATCTCAGAACAGGTCACACATAAAGCTCACAGGTTGATCTCAGAAAAGGTCACATATAGAGCTCTCAGGCTGATCTCAGAACAGCTGATCTCAGAACAGGTCACATATAGAGCTCTCAGGCTGATCTCAGAACAGGTGAAACATACAACTCTCAGGCTGATCTCCGAACAGGTCACACATAAAGCTCACAGGTTGATCTCAGAAAAGGTCACATATAGAGCTCTCAGGCTGATCTTAGAACAAGTGAAACATACAACTCTCAGGCTGTTCTTAAAACAGGTCATACATAGAGCTCTCAGGCTGATCTCAGAAGAGCTGATCTCAGAACAGGTCACACATAGAGCTCTCAGGCTGATCTCAGGACAGGTCAAACATACAGCTCTCAGGCTGATCTCAGAACAGGTCAAATATACAGCTCTCAGGCTGATCTCAGAACAGGTCAAACATAGAGGTCTCAGGCTGATCTCAGAACAGGTCAAACATACAGCTCTCAGGCTGATCTTAGAAAAGCTGATCTCAGAACAGGTCACACATGTAGCTCTCAGGCTCATCTCAGAACTGGTAAAACATACAGCTCTCAGGCTGATCTCAGAACAGGTCACACATAGAGCTCTCAGGCTGATCTCAGAACAGCTCACACATGAAGCTCTAAGGCTGATCTCAGAATAGGTCATACATAGAGCTCTCAGACTGATCTCAGAACATGTCAAACATACAGCTCTCAGGCTGATCTCAGATCAGTTCACATAAAGATCTCTCAGGCTGATCTCAGAACAGGTCAAACATACAGCTCTCAGGCTGATCTTAGAAAAGATGATCTCAGAACAGGTCACACATGTAGCTCTCAGGCTCATCTCAGAACTGGTAAAACATACAGCTCTCAGGCTGATCTCAGAACAGGTCACACATAGAGCTCTCAGGCTGATCTCAGAACAGCTCACACATAAAGCTCTCAAGTCTGCATTCAGTCTGTCTTGGTAGATCTGTCATTGACGTGTGTACCCTTGTGTTGTGCAGTTTGTTGTCGTCTGTCCAGCATTGCCCGTAATAAACCTGCTTTTTGGATTCCTGTCTCCAGCTCCCGCAACAACACATAACTGATCATCACAGCTACAACATCTGTTTGGCTGTAATAAATGTAGAATATAACTATATTGTGTAATTTTTGGAAACACCAGCATTTGTTTTTTAGGCAAAAATGAATGAACAAATCAAAACTGGCCAGATTTGGTGTAGCTGCTTTGTATTGAGAGATAACACAAAATTTTTAAGTTTGAATGACTGTGTGTTTATTTCAATAATTTTATATTAGGGTCAAAATGACCCTGTTATGCTCTGCGACCAAGGAAGAAGCGAACCCCGTAATGTGGGAGACAACATGTTTATTTACTGTGCTGGGTACAACCAAAGCTACAAGGGTAATCCAAAGGGGAAGTCAGGTCGATTGCGTTGAGTCCAAAGCCGGAGTGGTCAGTCCTATATGCAATGACAAGACAGGGAGACAGAGAGACGGGAGGAGCGATGAAGACAGAGCAGGGAGGTAGGACCGGGAAGACAGGCAGGAACAGGCAGGGATGCAGGAGCATTGACACAGGCAGGGCAAGCGAGACGGCAGTGCAAAACAAGGCAGGCAGGACAAGCGGGGAAGACAGGAAACAAAGAAATGATTGGTAAGTGTCATGAACATGGCAACAATACTTCGCAACATGAGTGTGGTTGCTAACGTCTAACGTATTAAGTACTGTCTCTATTAAGCGGTGATTGTCCTCTGCTGTGTTGCAAGCGTGACAGCACCCACCCCCCCCCCCCCCCCCCCCCCCGACGGCTGCCCCCTGGAGGCCGAGAAGAGCATCACGGGCGACCCCGGGGTCTCAGGGCAGGCTTGAGTGGGTATTGTAGATGAAACGCCACTAGTAGATGGTGGTCCAGTATGTCCAACCATGGTACCCAGGACCATTCTTCTGGGCCGAAACCCTCCCAATCCACCAGATACTGTAACGTCCCTGCCCGTCGACGTGAGTCCAGGAGGGCCTGGACTTGGTAGATCTGGGAACCGTCTTGAAGTGGAGGAGGCGGTGGAACTGCTACATCCGTTGGCGGCTACTGGTTTAAGGAGGGAGGAATAGAAGGTGGGGCAGATGCGATACATGCTAGGGAGTGCGAGTCGAAAGGCCTCGGGTCCAACCCATTTCACAATCGTAAAGGGCCCGATGAACCAGGCGGACAACTTACCGCAGGATGGCGAATTTAGGTTGCGGGTAAACAGCCAGACATGCTGTTCTACGAGGTAAGGCGGGGCTGGTTGTCGTCGTTTGTCGGCTTGTGTTTTCTGCTGGGCAGCTTGGTTGGAGAGGGCTCGTTGTGCATGTTGCCAAGCTGCTTTAGCCCCATGGTACCACTCCTCCACCTGGGGCACATCTCTAGCCACCGCCTCCCATGGGAACAGAAAAGGCGAATATCCTAAAACGCACTGAAATCGTGACATGCTAGTGACAGGGTTTGGATGAGATTTCAAGACGTATTCAGCCCAAACGAGGTGCGTGGCCCATTCGGCGGGTTTATCTCTGCACAGAAGCTGGAGGGCTTTTGATACCTCCTGATTGGTGCGCTCTGCCAGGCCATTGGACTGGGGATGGTAGGCCGAAGTGACGCTAAGTGAGATGTTTAATTTAAAGCAAAAGCCTCTGAATACTCGGGAAGCGAACTGAGGGCCCCTATCAGATACTATGTCTTCTGGGAACCCGTAGTAACAAAAAACCCAGGTGATGAGAACCTCTGCAAGTTCCACAGCATTTGGGAGCTTAGGAAGAGCGACGAGGCGACACATCTTAGTCAATGATAGTTAACACAAAGGTGTTACCTTTGGAGGTGGGAAGATCGGTGATGAAGTCGACCGCCATGTGGGACCAAGGTCGTGAAGATATGGGTAAAGGCTGGAGTAGACTGACGGGAGGCTGATGAGAGGATTTCAGTTGGGAGCATTCAGGACAGGAGGTGACATAACGCTCCACTGCAGCCCTCCAGCCAGGCCACCAATACCTTTGGGCCACCAATTGCTGAGTGGCCGAGACACCGGGGTGTCCAGAGCTGGGGGAAGTGTGTACCCATTTGAGCACTGTTTCACGATGAAGGCGGGGAATGTGTAGCCGATTTGCAAGATATCCAGGTGGAGGGGCTGAGCGTTCATTGGCGATCTGGAGTGGTCCTTCCAGTGACCAGGTAATGGGTGCGGCGAAGCAGGTAGATGATCCTCCACCCGGCAGCAATGACAGCAGCTCTCTGTGGTGCAGGGCCGGGGAGACAGAGCGTCTACGTTCCTATGCAGCTTCCTGGGGCAATGTTGGCCTTTGAAATCGAACTCTGCCAGCACCTCTAACCACTGGACCAGCTGTCCCTCCGGGCTGTAGAAGTTTAGAAGCCACGCTAGCGAATAGGAGTCTTTCCTTGTCACCACGTTCAGCTACCGATAGTCGATGCAAAACTGCCTCAACCTATCCTTTTTAGCGCAGATGCTGTCGGACGGCTCTATGACTCCTGCTGCTGCCTCTATGATTCTCTGCTTCACCGCTTGATGCTTCGCCAGGGGCAGTCAGTGTGGTTGCAGGTGAATGGGCGAGGCATCCCTCGTGACGATGTAGTGCTGAACCAGGGAAGTGGGTCGGCGCTGCTCATCCCTGGTGGCGAAGATATCCCAGAATGAGTCCAATAGATCCTTAAACTCGTCCCGCTCCTCCGCCATCAGGTCCTGGCTGCTACACTGCCACACCTCCTTTACAGCTTATACTGTCTCAGGAGACACCCCTGCTGCAATGTTACTATGTTCCACAATTAGGGCAGGGCCCCCCTCACAGCGCCACCCACCTGGCGTATGGTGACACTGGTGAGGTGCTGGAGCGGGTCAGGATTGGTATACCATGCAACACTAGTGTGTGTGTCAGTACTGAATCTACTGTCTGTGTTTCTCCAGTTTCCCAATGTTTAGTCCCTAGCCTTATAAGTTCTTGTTTCACCCTCCTGCCTTTGTTTCGACCCCTCATGGTCCTTTGGTTTCTTGTGTTAGTTGTGTTCAGTTCCCCAATAAAAGCCTCTGTGTCCATCCTTCCCCACATCCTGGTGTGACAGAATGACCAACCTCATGCAACGATCCAGCAGCATGACCTCAGAGCTTCGAGCTTCCCCAAGGACTGCATTTCCACATCCCAAGATCCTTCGAACTGAAGACTGCCTGTATGTTTGTTCGATCAAACAGATCAGACATTTTTCCTCATATCCTCTATGCTCCCAATTCACCTTAGTCGGCCCAAAACTATAAGACCCACCCCTCCATCTTCCTTAACCGCTTACCTAGTACTGGGCCATAGTGATTTATAATGTATTTCTGCTATAGTATTTTTTTTTACTAGAGAAGTGTTGTGTTCCATGCATATGCCAGAAGGTTGTGGTAATGATTCTGGAATGTGGCGTTGCTGGAACACAAGGTAGAGGAGGAGAAGGGGATCACAATAGATGTCTGTCACTGTTATGCACCATCTTTATTAAAACTTGTTAACCATGATCATGTCCAGTTAGTCACGTTCTGCCTGACACAACAAAATTGGTGATGAGGTTGTTATGCACTAGCAAAGAATGATGGCCTCTGCAACTCCATTTCCCAGTCCATTTTTGCCATGTCCTGGTCAGCCATCCTCACACATGGCTGAAAAAGTTCCAGAACTACTTGCTGGTTATTATGATGTCTACGGAGGAATGGCCAGATATATGGAAACTTGCGTTTCTTCCACATAGTCTCTGACCTTCCGTCCGTAGGCAGTTTTATACTTCGCCAGATCAAGGTGACGATATGGAGGCAGGTATTACGGCTGAAACAGCTCACTCCACCCCTCGTTGGAATGTAGGGGCTGAGAGCCATGCTTCCTGACAGCACGCTCAAACTTACAGTGAATCTGTGCTGCAGTATGTTGCCGCTATAAGAGATCTAGCAGCTATGTACGAGTTTGTATCCAATTTATATGAAATGCTTCAAGATCAGTTGGTTAAACCAGATTTAACTTTGAACAGAGCCATTACGATCGCTACACAGATCGAAGCAGCTAGTGAGCAAGCTAAGCTCATTGCCGGTGAGCGCGTAACAGCTAAGCTCATTGCCGGTGAGCGCGTAACAGCTAAGCTCATTGCCGGTGAGCGCGTAACAGCTAAGCTCATTGCCGGTGAGCGTGTAACATCTGCGCTAACTGTATCTGCAGCACCTGCTGCCAGTGGCTGCCATCGCAAACTACCCCCTAAACCACCATCTAGCAAACCACTCGCTGCTACTTCTTCTTCTACTGCACCCAGTCGGACATGTTATTCCTGCAGATCTGGCAGACACCTTGCTAATGATCCATGCTGCCCTGCTGCTTCAGATAAATGTCAAAACTGCAATAAAACAGGACATTTTGAATGAGTGTGTCATTCGTTGCAAAGATACTCTGTGCATGAAACTGACAAATTCTTTACTTGCATGAACATACAGCATCTGACAAAATCCAGTGCACAGTTAATATTAAGGTTGCACAGCACCAGCACTGTGAATTCAGGCTCCTCTGTGTCTGTTCAACTAAAATGCCTCTATAACAGACACTTCAATGGAGAACACCTACAGCCTCCCGCAGTGAAACTTGTGACATACTCCTGTGCTCTTACCCCTGTGCTTGGTTGCTTACTGGTCACTGTGTCCTGGAATTCCATTACGTGCCCCACCTTGCACATGTGTTGGACGTGTTTGAGTTGGACTTGCACTGTGCATGGTTGAATCCGGGGCTGCCCAGCTGCCACAGTGACCCATGCATCCATGTTGTCCACTTATCTGCAGGTTCTGCCTGCTCTAGGCTGCGTAAAAGGGTTTGTCCATAAAGTTAAAATCTCTCAGATGTTCCACCGGTCCACCTAAAGTTACACCGCTTACCTCTGTCCCTTCGAAGTGCTGTGAGTGCAGAGATTCAGTGTCTCGTTACAGTGGTCATGCTTGAGACGCCTCCCAGCGCCTCCAGATTTAGCTGTGTCCCATATGGACTTGCCTCTGCTCAAACTGCAATCCAGAAGATGCTGTCCACTATTCTAAAGGGTCTGCTGAATGTTGCTAACTATCTGGATAATGTCATAATTTGGGGACACACGACATGATAAGACACTGGAAGTTGTTCCACAACGCTTATGAGAGGCAGGGATTCAGCTGAATATATCCAAATGTCACTTTAACAGGTCCAGCTTGCGCTTTCTTGGACATACAGTGACAGCGAATGGAATGCACCCAGACGAGGATCACACTGCTGCCGACCTACATGCTCCAGCTCAGTTAAAATAGTTTTAGGCCTTTTTATGGTGCTATAACAAGTTCCCTCCTAAATTGTCTGCAGTTGTGGAGCCTCTGTGGACTAGATACTGAGTTCACATGGTCAGAGGCAGCACAGCGCAGCTTCCATAAGGTGAAAAACTTACTAGTGGACAGTCCAGCTCTGGCATTGTTCAACTCGGATCTCCCCACTGTGGTCCCGACCAGTGCTTCTGAGTGTGGTCTAGGTGGTGTCCTTGCTCAGATTCATCCAGACAACATGGCACTCATTGTCGCATTCACATCCAGCGCTCTGACCTATGGCTACAGTCCCATGAACCTTACACTTTTTAATAATATTGACAGCCGTGGTCACAGGAACATGAAGCTGCTTGGGGATGGCCATTGCCTTCTGGCTTCTGAACAGGTTCCTTCCAACATTGGCCCTGTGAATGTTCGTGCTCTCCCAGGTCGTGTGAAATGGCGTCCAGGCTCAAGGACTACATGACATAGTCATGCAGGCTATTTGCTTTAACAGTTTAATTACATTTGCAGCCAATTGGAATAATCACTTGCTACTTTGACATTGTTATTTTGTGAATTGTTGTTGACGCTTTGGAAGTGTTACACTATTCACTTTACACTATTTCAGCTGCCATTTCGATTTATATTATACCATGTGCTGTTGCATACTGTCATTTCCATGGGTAGTAATATTTTTAAGTAAGGGAGGAATGTGTTGTGTTCTTTGCTAATATGCCAATAGGTGACGGTAATGGTTCTGAAATGTGACGTTGCTGGGATACGGGGTAGAGGAGGAAAAAGGGATCATGACAGAGGTCTGTCACTGTTATGCACCATCTTTAGTAAAACTTGTTGACCGTGATCACATCCAGTTATTCATGTTCTGCCTGATACAACAAAAAGTTGTTGAGGTTGCAAGGCTCATTTGCAAATTTTTGTGAAGTTAGTGAAGTTGCTTTTGTCTAGAGAAAGATAACCTTGCGTGACATGGCAGGTCTCAAAGTCACCTTCCGATAAAAGCATCTGCTAAACAGACAAATAGCAACAAGAAGAACAGAAACCCCCCACAATAATGATCATATTGATAACCATACCAATAGTAAATGAGGAAAATAATGCCTGTAGTCATGGAAACGCGGAATGTTCCGTGGCAACACCTTCTTTCACGCAGGAGTCATGTGGGTGCGGTCAGGAGTGGCACCGCGCTCATAAACACCAGAGAGGCTCCGTCCCGGAGGAATCTGCGAGAGCGCTGTGGACACACTCTGCTAGCAGGCTGTAAGTGCACCGTCTCTGCTGACTCACTGTGTATCTACACAGAGCTCAGTATGCTGCTGACTTTAAAGGAAAAACTGGCTTCTTTAACAATCATTTCTAATGTGGGCTGATTTGCATCACTGTGCACCTGGCTTGGCTGTTATGTCTCACTCAATGTACACTGAGTACAGTGTAGTGTTTAAAGATTGCTTTTCTGTGGTCACATTGACTGAAACTACTTATTAGTTTTTGACAAATTTGTTTCATGTGAATACATTTGGAATTCAGATTTACTGTATTTTACAATCTACAGACTTTGCAGTGGTTTCAGTTCCGAGCCTAAGCTCACAATAATGTTTTTAAAAGCAGCGAACAGGCCAAACTGGTTTGATCACGCTGGTGTTCTGTTTCAGCCATGAGGGGGCAGCACTCATAAGGTACACTTTAGGGTGGGACATGTTTGAGTTGGACTTCAGAATTCAGAACTCCAGCTGTACTTGTCATACACGCAGGACTCCACTGATAACTGTCGCTTATAATTAAACTTGACAGAAACCAATTTTCGATTGATTATCATCATTAGGAAAAAATATGTGTACAAAGGATTATAATGGAGGAAACAGAGAAGATGGAAAAAACAGTGGCTAGGGTTAGCAGTGGTTACCATCTGTCACTCACTGCTGCGATCCTATTGTGTGCTGTCAGAGAAGCCCGTCATGTTTGTAAGGTAATGACTGCTCTCTCTCTCTCCCCTTTTCAGCATTCACTTCTGAACATGTCTGGTCACAATCAAGGTAATTCTTAATTTCTGTCAGTCATTGTAGTGTTTTCATTTTTTTGAAAGTGAAGTTTAGAAATCAGGCCTGTTTTGCCTCTTTGCCGATGACCTTGTTTTGCAATCCTGCAGGTGGCTATCCAGGAGCACCACCAGGTGGCTGTCCAGGTGCCCCACCAGGCGGCTATCCAGGTGTCCCACCAAGCAGCTGTCCAGGTGTCCCACCAGGCGGCTATCCAGGTGCCCCACCAGGCGGCTATCCAGGTGTCCCACCAGGCGGCTATCCAGGTGTCCCACCAGCCGGCTATCCAGGTGCCCCACCAGGCAGCTGTCCAGGTGCCCCACCAGGCGGCAGGACCGGTATTTGTGGCCCTCCTGCCTCATGCCAACCAGGTGGTGGGCCCTGTGGCCCTCCTCCTCCAGGGGAACATGGGCACCATCATGGTCATGGCCATGGTCACGGCCACGGTCACGGTCATGGTCACGGTCATGGTCATGGTCATGGTCAACATCACCATGGTCATAAGAAACATGGCAAGGTACATCAGGAATTCGACCGTACAGGGATTAAAATGCACCAGCAGTAGCCCTGGCAGTGTGTGATGTGTCATGTGATGTGTTTTTCTGTAGCATTCCGGAAGTGGCAGCGACTCAGACTAGACCGTAAGAGGAACTCAAGAGGACAGATGAGGCTGCTTAACTCAGGGATCATCCACAGAAACTCTTCTGCTTTTAATACTTCTAACACTTCCTCTTTGATTTATTACAAAGCCTCTTACTGAACATAGAAGTGAATTTTACTGCTCTGTCATTTGTCACTTACAAGCAACTGTGTTACTGCACTGGTTGTCAAACTGGTATCAGGCTGATCCAATGAACCTCTTACTTATAGTGATTTATGGGGCTGCTATCATATTGTGATCAGGGCATTGCAGTTATTAACAGCTAAACATCATTTAATGGACATCAGGGTTTCTGTTGTGAAGACAAAAGTGAAAACTTATCCAAACTTTATTTGTTTAATACGTTTTCCTCAAACACAAGCTTTATGGTTCTTAGTTGACAAAATAAAGAGAATTTGAAAGAAAAATATATCAGACTTTTTATTCAGTTATTGAAAATATAAAATAAAGTATGTCTCAGACACGCCATGGACCTCAATGTTTGATGACAGCTAAAAGTATAATGATAGTGTATAATAGTGTCCTTCACATTCACACTTATTATTTTAGTAATCTTACATGTTTCTTACTTTGTTATGTTACATTGGGGCATGATCCATGGTGCGGCTTAGTAACAAAAAGGGGTTTTTATTGACAGTAGACTTAAGCAAAGGGACCACGGCGTGTCAAAACTAAGGCAACCAGACAAAAACAAGAACTAACCAGGACTGGGAAAAAAACACAAGGAAAAGCACAGGGAACACAAGGAAGAAAACACCTAAAGGCAACAATATATACAGAAACACTAGCAAGTTATAGATACAGGAACAAACACAATGACTGACTGAGGAAAAGAATGTAACAGAAAAATATAAAAATAACACAGATAACAAGGGCATGACAAGGGACAGATGTGAGCCATTACTAATTATACAGTACTAGCTACAGGAACAGGTGAGGGTAATTAAAGACAAAGAACTACAAATGTGGAAGAAAAGTTCCAGTAGGGCTAGGGAGCGGTGCATAGTGGGATTGCTGTCAGTGTCTTAGGCCATAGGCAAGAAGAATGTATATACATGTGTCATGTGCTGACCCTGAAACTGAAGGCTGAAGCCCGCCTGCCTGTCTGTGATAATCAGAGCCTCCATTGCTGAAAGAACAGGACATATTACATAGGCTGCTCAGTGCTGCACAGGACAATAACTGGAGAGCAGTCAGACATACAGTCATGACCAAAATTAAAACAAACACTGGGCCTTTGGAAAAAATAATTGAAATCTATTGCTTCCAATAACCATCAACAAGCTTGTTACTCCTCTTAACCGGAATTGTCGACCCCTCTTCTTTTGCAAACTGCTCAAGGTCTCTCAGATTTGAAGGGTGTCTACTGCCAACAACAATGTTGAGATCTCTCCATAAGTGTTCAGTCAGATTTAGATCCAGACTCATTGCTGGCCACTTCAGAACTCTGCAGCGCTTTGTCTTCAACCATTTCTGGGTGCTTTTACAGGTTTGTTTGGGGTCATTGTCCTACTGGAACACCCATGACCTCTGACGCAGACCCAGCTTTCTGACACTGGGCCCTACATT
This sequence comes from Brienomyrus brachyistius, assembly GCF_023856365.1. NCBI lineage: Eukaryota > Metazoa > Chordata > Actinopteri > Osteoglossiformes > Mormyridae > Brienomyrus > Brienomyrus brachyistius. The sequence continues at coordinate 9,637,584 of NC_064548.1, read as the reverse complement.
GCGCCCCAAAATCTTTTATTTGTGTTCAGATTTCATGATGCCTTGTACACAGTCAAGGCATCCAGTTCCAGAGGCAACAAAACGTCCCCAAAACATCTTAGAACCTCCACCATGTTTGACTCTAGGTACTGTGCTCTTTTCTTCATAGGCCTCATTCCGTTTTCTGTAAATAGTAGAATGATGAGCTTTACCAAAATGTTCTACCTTGGTCTCATCTGTCCACAAGACGTTCTCCCAGAAGGATCTTGGCTTCCTCAGGTACAATTTGGCAAACTCCAGTCTGGCTTTTTTATGTTTCCGTGTCAGCAGTGGGGTCCCCATGGGTCTCCTGCCATAGCATTTCATTTCGTTCAGATGTTGATGGATAGTTCAAGCTGACACTGTTGCACCCTGAGTCTGCAGAACAGCTTTAATTTGTTTAGAAGTTGATTGGGGCTGTTTATCCACCACTCAGACTATCCTTCATTGCAGTCTTTTATCATTTTTTTCTCTTCTTTCCACGTCCAGGGAGATTAGCTACAGTGCCATGTGTTGCGAACTTCTTGATTATGTTGTGCACAGTGGAAAAAGGAACATGAAGATCTCTGGAGATGGACTTGTAGCCTTGAGGTGGTTGATATTTTTCCACAATTTTTGTTCTCAAGTCCTCAGACAATTCTCTGCTCTTCTTTCCATTCTCCATGCTTAGTGTGGCACACAGACACACAACAGAAAGGTTGAGTCAACTTTTCTCCATTTTAACTGGCTTCAGGTGTGATTTCTATATTGTCAGCACCTGTTTCTTGCCACAGGTGAGTTCAAATGAGCATCATATGCTTGAAATAAAACGATTTACCCACAATTTTGAAAAGGTGCCAATAATTTTGTCCATTTGTGTTATATGTGAAATTATGTCAAATTTGGATTTTTTTTCTCTGATTTTTTGTGTTGATCCAATGCACATAAAGGAAATAAACATGTGTATACCAAGACATTTCTAATTGCAACAATTTTCTGAGAGAAATGGTGCATTTTCTGGAAAAATTCCAGGGGTGCCGATAATTTCAGCCATGACTGTATCTAATGGTGAAACGGGTTTACATTCTTATGCGTGTGCAACATTTATCTATTCTGAGAATCGTATGATGTAATAAGATCTAATTAATGCGTTATAATGAATTAAGCCACCAAAAATATACTGAGATAAGGATAATTTGATTTGCTTTATTGCATGGTGTTGACTAACATGGAGATATGTAATGGGTTAGCAAAGGTGGGGTACAACTGATGGCCACTGGTTGACTAACTATAGTCCTAAAGGAAATGCAGAGGTGCCAAAGATCATCACCTTTGAGGTCATCACACAATCCGTACACGGCGAAAAGCCACTATCCCCACTAAATAAGGGGGAAAACTAAACTCGGAATATCCAACATAATAGAACAGCCTCAAATCCACGACACTGAGATCTCTGCATTCCCAGCCATAAGCTCCGCCCATTCGGCCATTTGGTAGCCTGGGGGGGAACACACTAGGACCTGGAGCACGCAAAACTAGAGAAACACAAAGCAGGATGGCCAGCGACACCAGCTGGCCAAACAGGGAAATGACAGATGAGCAAACTTTTGCTGCATTTCTTCCATTGCTAGTCAGATACTTGCCGCATAGATGATATACGACAGAGAAAAGGAGAGGCGAGGGATGAAGGATGGAAAGAGAAAATCATGTATAAAAAACTAACCAGAACCTGAAAACATAAAAAATTACCCTTACCGGGTTTCTCTAGAAGAAACCTGTGGAATACAGAGAGAGCACACAATCACTTCACAAGCAGGGTGAGTTTCCCGAAGCCTTCTTAACGCTATGTTGTTCGTAATTTCTAGGTTAAAAAAAACGATGTAGCGTTAAGGAGGCTTTGGGAAACATTATAAAATGCATTACCATTATTTTAATGTGAAATCTAAATGAATAATTATCAACAACGAGAATTTAATGAACACTTTTGTGAAAAACAATACACAAAAAATTATACAATGCAAAAAATTGTCATTGCAATGTACCATGTAATCATCCCCCTTGGGGATCCCCTCCCAGCTTGGCACCCCAGGCAATTGTCTGGCTTGCCTGTCCTGTCCCTTCACCTCTGTTTCCAACTCTGAAGGTGAGAGACTACAATGATCCACCATGGAAACTCTACTTCCTTTACAGTAACCCTTGAAACAAATAAATTACTTTTCCTGTCTGTTTTGGTACTCTGTACGATTATCTAGTTCCAAACAAGCCAAACCAGGAATCTCCAACTTTTTTCACAGTAAGAGCTACTTTACCAAAGAATATCATATAGAAAGAGAATCATCCTTCACCTTTTGTTCCACCATTAAATACTAAATTATGAATAGCATAGTTTTGAACTGTTTTCCTGTTCTTCCAAAAAGCACCACATCACACACAGACATCTCATTTTGTCCAGTAGATGGCGAACTCTCCAAGCTCTGTGACGCAATCCCGTCGTGCGTCCGACGTAAACACGTGTGCGTAATGACGCTCATACACGCCCCCTGACGTACTGTGAGCGGCCGGCAGTACAGTGTTCTGGTGCTGTTCAAATGGAAGTTCAGTACTAAATAAACAAATCGCTAAATAAAACCGAAGTACCGTCACAATGTCAGTAATGATACTGAAGTGTAGCAGGTAGGTGTGTAGTACCAGTGAAGCTCTACTATCGGTACTTAAGAATGACCTACGTGTCACGTCGTAAGCAGAGTGATTCTTTTAAAATACTGTTATGCATTTCAGCTGCTCAGGGTGGCAGCATGCAAAATTAGTTATGTCAACTCTATTTCTGCATGTACAGTGCTTCTGCATGTGTTGAAACATCGCGTCTGAGATTTCGCGATGCACATCATGCATGTCCATTTGGTATGACGTTAAGTGGATATGTGTGCATTTCACTTAAAGCGCTTTCTTATTTATATATTATTCATTATTTTATAATGACATCCAGTATTTCATGTCTGTTGTTCGGTTATTTTTATTTATTGACAACTCTTTTGTAGATTAAGATCAGTCTTCAGATTGCGAACGTTACATCATCATCTGGTAAGATCCCTTCCAACAGAAAGCGGATGCCGATACTGGTTCAAATGCAGTTTGCTTCTCTTTACGTTTTCAGACGAAGCTTGGGCTCTCGTTTGTATTACTTTAATATGATTTTTGGGACTGGGGTTGTAACAAGGTGTGAATGTGTTTAGCCGTCAACGTAGTAGTTGATAGTACAGCCATGTGTAAAGGAAAGTAATTCAGTCATGCTAACTATGTTTCTCATAGAAGAATATTGAAGTGGTTGGAAGAAGCTTTTGTGCCGTTTGCAGCATTCAGTGTCACTGTCATACTTGAATAGATTTCAGTAATATGATAGCTGGGTAATTACCTTTGTCTCCTGTGACATTAAACTTCAAATGGCTGTCATCTCCTGGTTTATTTTATGAGCGATGAAAACTGTCAATGTCTAGCTGTGGTGTAAATGGTTCCTCATTGGCTCATGCTGTCCCCATGATCATCACAGATGTCCAGTCAGGCCGGATCCGATGTCCTCTTCGAGCGAGTCGGCTCCGCCAGCGTGATAACCCTGAACAGGCCCAAGGCTCTGAATGCCCTCAACCTGTCCATGATCAGGCACATATACCCACAGCTGAAGGTGAGCCAGGAGACCCTCTGGTCCAGCAGGTTCATCCTCTGATCAGCTGTCTGTCTTATCTGCCTTTGTGACCGAGCTTTTCTGGTTTGTTTTTTCACAGAATTGGGAGAAGGACCCGGAAACCGACCTCGTGGTTATTAAAGGGGCTGGTGAAAAAGCCTTTTGTGCTGGTGGAGACATCAGAGGTAAAATTTTGTCTATCAAGACAAGTGGTGTTGGCTTATCAGTATAGGTCCTGTATGCTTCTTTTTTATACATTTTTGTGTCCTGATAGATGTTGTTCTCAGTGTAAAAAAGTGAGCTGATTGTGTGTTCCCACCCCCACCCCCACCCCCAGCCGTCACTGAAGCAGGCAGATCTGGAGACAGCCTTGCCCAGGACTTCTTCCGCGAGGAATACATATTAAACAACACAATCGGTGGGTGATGTTCCATCCATCCATCCATTTTCCAAATCGCTTATCCTACTGGGTCTCGGGGGGGTGGTGTTCCATTTCACTTTATACTGCTTGTGGTTGGATCCTCTCATCCACACTGTTCCCATGTATCCTTAGCTCTATGTATCCCGACCCAGTCCTCGGGGACCCCCAGATGGTCCACATTTGTGCTCCCTCCCAGCTCCCTAGCAAGACCTTGGGTGGAGGAAAACCATCTTACACACACACAGCAGAAGCTGCACGCCTTACCCTTCCTGCCCCGTTTCTCAGTAGCAATAGAACATCAACCAGCTCATGTATGACTTGCTGAAATGGACTGAAAATGATTTGCGTTTAACTTGAGTTGTTGTAGAAATCTCGGTGTAGCTAGTTTTGTGTGGCAGTCCGAATTACTTGAATAAATTTTTCAAAATCGGTTATAATTTTTGCTCTCGCTCAGCTCTCTGTCAGACAGTCCACACTTTTGTTCCCTACCGGAAGCTGGGAGCATGGACCGCCTGGTGGGCCCTGAGGACCGGGTGGAGAATCACTGATTTAAGGCAGTTTATAAGCCCTGCCAGAAGGGGGCTTTTCAGGAGTAGGGCTGTACTGGCTCAGATGTAACTTTAAAGTCTGCGATTTGATGTTGGTAAGAACTCATCATTTATTTTGAATTGATACATATTTTTTCCCTTTGAAGGAACATACCAGAAACCATATGTTGCCTTGATTGATGGGATAACAATGGGGGGTGTAAGTATCTTTGCACTTTACATAATCCTTTCTGGAACGTTAATTTTGAATGGTAAGTTCAAATGTTGATGCCTTTTTATTATGAATTTTCAACTTTTTGCCATTGATGCCATAAAACAGTGGTTTCCTGCTATTAGTTTTTGAGCTGGAATAGTCCAGTCAGGTTTTGGGTTATGCTGGGTGTTAAGTTGTAGGTCTAATGCTGTAACGGACTGATTCAACCGCTAGGTATGTCTGAGGCCTTATAAGTCCACGTTTATACACTTTATTTATTGCATTTTTCCAGATATCCCATAGATGGCAGCATTGAGCTTTGCGTTGTCAGCTTCCGTTCCATTTGTGAATTAATATCCAAGATGGTTTTTTATTGGTTAGTTGATACAGTGACATGAGCAAAACATGCTGACATCACTGTTTTTTTTTTTTTTTTTTTTTTTTAAAAAAAAAAAGCTTTTGTTGTCATTTGCCAGGGCCGGTCAGATAAAGGGAAACTCTCATATATAGAATTATTTTGCATGTTTTTAAGGTAACAGTTCTCAAGTATCAAGTTTATTATTACATCGACTTCACATGAAAAGATACTTAAATTTTTCCTGCAAACTGTCATCAGTTAATAGTACACTTAAGAATTTCAGTGTATAGCAGCCACAGACAATAAGGATAACACAGACAAATCATATGGACAATAAATCACACAAATCAATAAATAACACAAATGACACAAGGCATGAAATCACAAAACGAGTAATAAATGAGTGTTGGTGATAGAGTGTAAAACAGTGAGTGTACTGTAGTGTCACTGCAATTCTGTCAGTCATTAATCATTTTAATCATGCTCTTTGACAAGAAAATATCACATGATCATTTGTGGCGCTATCAGGTGTTACAATATACAGTAAAACAGCGCAGGACGTGGCCGATAAATGTGGGATGGGCGGGTAGCTCAGCGCCTGGGCTGTGTCGTCCATGGTCATCGGGCCTTCTGTCCATCTGCAGTGATGCGTGCGAGTTGGGGTGGGATGCCCATGGAAGAGGTAGCCTGAGAAGATCCCCCTGAATGCTGGTCCAGGCCAGCCCGTGTGATGCGTGACATGTCCTGGTGCCGACCCACCTGACACCATGTCCCCGGCGTCTCGCTAAAGCTGATTGGACTTTGGAAGCTGTTATCACACCTGCTGTGGATAACATTCCTGGATAATAGAGAGCTGGGCCCATGCGATGTCTCTTACGTCAGAGCCCCGTGTGCCCGCCCGAGTCTGCTGAAGCGGGAATGTCGTTTGCTGACGAGCTGGCTAGGCTGACGACTTCTTGCTTAACTTTGCCGGTCTGTGATACTTCTTGGGAGAGAGCCTTTGTGGGGTGTGGTTTCCCCTTGGTCTGCGCGCGGCCTGATCCTCACACGTCCTGTGGGCTTCTTCCGTGTCTTTCTCCCTGCAGTCCTGTGTCTTTCTCACCCTTTCCCTCTGTCTTTCTTAAGCTGAGGCCCTCGTCGTGAGCCTGGCCGCTAGCCCCGTCCTTCAGATGATAAGCGTGCAAGCCGAGCAGTGCTTTGCTTAATGCCGGGTTTATACATAATTCATGGGAGAAGATAATTACTACTGACTTGTTTGCTAAACAAGGGTTCAAGACGAGGGTGTTCTGCCACAGGGAGAGTATGGTGAGCCCCACCCCCAGTGCTTAAATGTAACTCTGGCTGCCAGGTATTGACTTCCTGTGCCAGTTCAGGTTATGGTGGGGGGGGGACTGATTCCTAGATCCTCTAAACCTTAATTATCGCTTAATTATTCATGTCTTGGTGACCACCACTCCATACAATGTTTCCATCACTGGTAAGGATGAATCTGTATGAGGGGTGGTGTATGGTTCAGTGGGTCAGGATGCTGTGCCTGTGGTGAGAAGGTCACCAGTTCAAATCCCAGGGTCAGCAGAATGATGTCACTGTTAGACCCTTAAGCCTTCAACCAGGAGTCCTTCAACCAACCGTTGCTCTGGGGACAGGCTGACCCCACCTTCTCAATTGCACATCACTTTGGATAAAAGCATCTGCTAAATAAATGTATTTGGTGCGAATTAGAGAGCTACTGCCCCCCTCCCCCCCCCACACACACACACACACTTATACATGAATTTTATCGTAAGGTTCGTTTTTTTCCGGTGCTGGAAAAATGGGTAGACCTGCATGGGAAAAATTCATCAATCACCATTCAAAGACAGAAGCTGTGAGGGTAGCAGAGCCGTTACTGGTACTTCAACACATTTTGGCTGCAGCCTCACATTTCCCTTAGATTACAGAGCCTCAAATAAATCTCCTTCAATTTGTTTCAGTCTGATGGACTCTTTAATCGAAATGCACTTGTGGCTTAAAAATACAGGCCTTCCCATTTAAAGCTTGATATTTATGGAGGCGATTCAGGCTTAATATTTAGCTGATTTTTTTAAGAGTTGACTGTGAATCATTTCCAGTTACCTGTAAAAACATTAAAACCATCTGAAGATTGATCTGACTTAAACGTATGTATCTGGAATTTGTTTCAGATGAATTTACTTTCGATCTCTGCTAAAGAGAGCTTACACGTCTTGCTTGATATTTGATATGCATTTCGAAATGGCAGGGGATGATTAAAAGATGCATCTAAATGGTATTTCAGCTCCATTTGGGTTTTGAATGTAATTTCCTTAACCACAAAATCACCCGTTGCCCATTTGAGATAGCAATCAGTGATTAATGAGGAAGCTTATGACATAGACGTGTAGAAGGTTAGTAACATCTCCTAAGATCCTTGTTTTAAGGGAAGTCAGTGATGGCACGATTGTTCCAGAGCACTTCACAGGAAGCATCTGAGGAAACATTGGGACCACAATCCACATTCGACTGTTGATAATTTGGAAGATCTTCCCGAAGCCAGATGCTACATTTATCGTGCTGGCTGTGAGATGAATGTGACTTGTAGCGCAGTTAGCATAAATGCGGGGCTGGTCTGCTTTTGGTGGAATAGATGCTAACACTCTTCAGGAATTCTCACCCAGCTCCCGGCCCCTGGCATTCGCCTTCTCAGGGAGATCATTTCATGCAAGGGTCTCGTAAGCATGCTTGGCATCTGCATGCTTCAGGAGTCACATCGGGGTTCCAGATGATCAGAGACGATGGACAGGGTGGAGAAGCAGGGAAAGATTGTATGGGAAAGATTCAGATGCATTTAATACGGAATAAAATGGAGACGGCTGGGTCAGACGGTCCCTAGAGTAGATTGGGGATAATGGCCTTGCGTGATAGGTACTACGGTAGAATCACCCACCAGCCCTGGGATTTGAACCAGTGACCTTCCGATTACAGATACAGCAGAGCCAAACATCACCCCTGATACAACCCACAGGACATATGAGGATCAGGCAACTTCAACGCAGCCATTCTATGGTGATGAATATCTTTGGGAGACGATGACATGAAGGACATTCCCCCCCATTAATAACAAGGTTATCAGTGTTCTGCGGTTATCAGGCAAGAGAGCAGGGAGCCAAGGTCAAAGCTAAAGCTGTAAGTAACTTGGTGAAGTTACACTCTGCTCTGTTTTGAGATGCAGCTTCCCAAACCGAACAGCTAGTTTAAAAATAAGTGGTGACAAGTCATCTGGTAAAATTAAGGGTTTACTTATTTCTTGACATAATTGTGTTTTTCTGTTGCAAAATTTTTCCCCTTCAGGTCTCCAAGGCATTGTATCTCCACCGCTTATTATAAATGTACACGTGTATTTCCAGTGATTATCATACCTTAATGTTAGTGATTTACAAACACACAGCTGTGCTCCCCACTGTTTTCCTTATATAACTCCAGCGATAACGAATGGGCAGTGAGATATGGCCAGTCCTTTACTTTCCGATAAATATCCTTCATCCCTCAGCCAGGAATTCCCTTTTCCGCTTGCGTTTCTCGGACGTTTCCTTGGCATGTCACGGTGTCCAATATTCTGTTTTAGACAAGCTCACGCTTCAGGCATCTAATTTTCCATGCAGTAAAATCTTTACAGGTTACTAAATATCTTGCGGAGTTTTCATAGCTTTAACCAGATTGTTATTGGAACTCGTTAAAATGTTTCCCTAAATTAGACTAAGGAACTTCTCCGTGGATTAAACAGTGACTGTTAAGTAAACCGCTGTGCTTGGCACATGTCTGACATCCTGCTGAATCTGGTATTCAGTTCTTCAGTGTACACACATCTTCTCCACCCTTCTTCTCTTCATGGTGACTGAAGACAAAGTGAGCATATGTTTCTCCTCTCTCTCCTGCTAGGTCTTTGTAATGTAGTGTTAAAGCCAAAGAAAGATCAAGCAAAGATCTCTTGAAGTATCCTATAACCCTTTGCTGGCTTTGGTTGGGCCTTCACTGTACTACCCTCCAAGAAGTAATGTATTTTCTTCTTATATTGTTATGTAAATTGAAGCTCAGAACTGAAATATGTCTGTCACCCCACTGTTTAAGAGTGGGTCCAGTTGACACTCATGTCTGTCATACAGTATTATCCCTTATCCGTGTTTGAAAATGATGCTGTGGGATATCCCCAAAGTGACCTCAGAGTACACTCTCAGGGCCACAAAGGACTGAACAGAGTTTTGAGCCTGCCACTTAACCCTGATACCAGAGCCGGTCAGGGAAACAGAGAAGCGTCATGGCAGGAAATCTTTGTTCCTCATTACAAGGGAAAAACATCCTTTTTATGAAGTACATTGACCTTTACATTTATACACATAATCATTGGTTGGTAGCGCTTTACATTAACTCCTTCATAATGTCTTTATAATGCATTCATAGAATATGCAGTACATCTTCATAATACATTCATAGAACAATCACAAGCAGCATGTAAGTATACCTTAACATCCTAACATACTTTAACAGCTGCGAAACAAATTAATAATAAACATGTTAATTGTATAATCATAAATGAATATACCTTACCTGTCAAGGTATGTTACATCAATGCTTCTTATGAATGTTCTCTGAATGCATAATGAATGCATTATAAAGCTGCTGTTAATGTAAAGCGTTGGTTTTATGTGACAGTAGTATAGATGTTTTATAATGCTAACAATGGATCCATACTCAGGTCTTCTCGCATCCCAGCTTGGAAATTGCCCCGGCAACCTCTGACCTTCCTTACCATTTTTCAGCAGGCTGGAACCTAAAGTGTCTGATGTCACTCGTCTTAATTAAGTCGTTCCATCCGTGATCCGTTCTTGCATCCCTGCTTGAAAAGCAGAGATTAATCTTTAGCATGTGTCCTATATGCCTGGCTCAACTGCAAAGGTATTATTCATGCACTGTCCTTCAGGAATGGAGTTTCTCCCCACAAACCTCTCCCTAGCAGGTTTTTTTCTTCCTTCATTGCAGTGGCTTTCCATCGAGGGTGACCTTCATGTTCTCCTTATTTATTGGCCTCTTTGTCGTTTGCTTTACGCGTTTCGCTGATGTTTCCCTGGTACTATAATTCAGTTACATTTAACTCCCCACTACACTGGACTGGGCCTTTGTGGAAGGCTCTGCTCGGCAGCATCAACTTACAAGAAGTCTCAAACTCCTCTGTGATACTTCCCTGTGTATGAAGTTAACCCTGTGTTACTGAGGGAAGTTTTGGCTCTGCAGAGAACATGTTTCACCAGTTGTTCTGTGGCTAATACTTGTGTCTTAGGAAGGGCCGAGAACCCTTGTTCAGTATCCTTGGTTTTAATTTGGTCTGTTCCTACTTATACCTGCAACAGGACAGCATCCCAAGCAATGGGACTAGTACCAGTACAATCCTTAAACGTCTTTTCTCCTGTGATTTATATATATATTTTTACTATAAATACAAGAAAAAAGCAAAATTCATTTCTGTCAACAAATATGTATATCTGTTGTTTACATTGTATTTTGAAGCCCTGCTAATGTAAAAGCATTACCGGATTGATAAATAAGTTCAGTATCTGTTATACCCAAGGGCGAGCATGATGAGTGATACATAATCATAGGGGTGACCCTCTCTGGTGTCTTTGGGAGGCGTAATCGTACCCAGTGGTGAGGGTGAGAAGGCTATATGGCCCCATGCAGCCCATTGATTGACACTGATGGCATGTTCCTGCTGCAGGGCGTTGGCCTCTCCGTCCACGGATGCTTTCGGGTGGCCACAGAAAAGACTCTGTTCGCCATGCCGGAAACCGCTATCGGTAAGCAAAGTCGACACTGTCCCACTGACTCACAGCTAGTGACCCACAAAAAAAAAGCTTTTGTCTTATATGATCAGGTGACCATGTCATTTTGGCACAAGTTCTGACATTAGCAGTTAATATGGCAGGGGCAGTTCCTGCATACGCCTTTTTGTTTGCATGTATCACTTATTAAAAATTGGTGCTAATGTGAAGACTTGGCATGAAAAAAGTGTTTACTCAGAGCTTAACTGAAAGTTCTAGCCAACCTCAGTCATTCTGAGGGTCATCACTGTCTCAGCAAACGTCTGCTTGCAGCTGTGAGCCTGCAGTCACCAGCCTTAGAATAAAAATAAATCCAGTTCAGTTCAGCTGAATGTTTGTTCACAGGTAAACGGGGTATCTGATGTGTGATCCTGTGCTTCCCAACCAACCCAGAGTAGCACCTCTGCCTTCCAGCGAGCACCCGAGGGGGTGGGAGCCAAAACACACGCTTGTTCTTGATTAATGTGGAACCGGGGGCCACAGTTACTTACGTTAGCGCATCCAGCGGCAGGGAAGCACATCAGAGAGGCGTGTTGCGGGCGGCGAAACGCCATCCATTTGGAAGGAGTTCCAGGGGCGCGGCGGGAATCTCGGGACGGAATGCTCACTACGTGCCGGCAGCGGCTGACCTGGAGGCTGGGAGCCGTCCAGCTGAGCTGCACGTCCTTTACGCCCATCGGGCCTGTACTCACTTCCTGTCTGCTCTCATAACGTCATGATTCACCTTCGGTCTGTTGCCTGTGTTACTGAGACATCCTGTGTGCAGGGAGAACGTAGCTTCATGGTGCAAAAGTGCTTCCATAATAAAGCCATATTATTATATACACAGGAGATATTTTGCATCGTTTATGTTTATTTATATTCAATCTACCTCCATATATATATATATTGGAAAAAAGTTCATTAATTAAAACTCAAAGTTTGTAAATGTCATTTTATTTAGAGTATATCACACGTGATACAGATGCATTGGGCTAATGTGGAATTATAGCGCAGAAGTAGCTTTTGTTTTTGGTCTGCTGTCATTGCTAATCTAGCATAGAGGTACTTTTTGTTACTGGTGTGCTATCATTGCTAATGTAGCATGGCGGTAGCTTTTTGTTATTGGTGTGCTATCATTGCTAATGTAGCATGGCGGTAGCTTTTTGTTATTGGTGTGCTATCACTGCTAATGTAGCATGGCGGTAGCTTTTTGTTATTGGTGTGCTATCACTGCTAATGTAGCATGGCGGTAGCTTTTTGTTATTGGTGTGCTATCACTGCTAATGTAGCTTGGCGGTAGCTTTTTGTTATTGGTGTGCTATCACTGCTAATGTAGCATGGCGGTAGCTTTTTGTTATTGGTGTGCTATCACTGCTAATGTAGCATGGCGGTAGCTTTTTGTTATTGGTGTGCTATCACTGCTAATGTAGCATGGCGGTAGCTTTTTGTTATTGGTGTGCTATCACTGCTAATGTAGATTGGCGGTAGCTTTTCATTATTGTGTGCTATTAATGCTAATGCTTTTGTTATTAGGGTAGGGGCTGTAGCTTGGGGCTTCAGCAAGTAATTTCTTAAAGCTTCATTGTGCTTTTAGAATGACCTACTGTGCTTTTGCACAAATCATCCATTCACATGAAAAACTATCCTTGTGTTATCCAACATAAAAAAGTACAAACGTGTGCTTAAGATTGTGCTTAGCGAGACCCATTCAAGTTCACTTTTGAGTTTGCTTATTTCTGTGTCATTTACCCGATATTAACATGAATTAAATCCCACTGTGCTGTCAGCCCCCTCTTAGAGGCTCATCAGCCCAGGAAAGATGGGGTTGGTGACAGCATCCTTCACACCATCCAGGAATAGCAGTCCTCCCTGTATCCTCAGCGTGACACCAATGATTGGCCTTCAGAGCCCCCTGCCAGCTTTGGCTCTGGTTCTGCCCAAGAAGGGCTTAGCTTGGCAGCTGGGTAGTTTCCAGCACAGAGGCCCACAGAAGCACAACACGAGGAAGGGCACAAGTGAACTATCTTCCTAGTTTCCCATCTTGCACTTTGCATCTGTGTTGATCCTCAACAAGTCAAAAGTCCTTGTCTTTGTAGAGGAAAAATGTGTCAAAGGGCTTGAAAGTCTTTCTTATCCTTCTTGAATTAATTTACTTTTCCATCCGGAACTAGTTGGTCTAAGCTAGTAGTGGTCCTTCATCCAGGCTTAACTGATGCTACTTAACCGAAGCAACAGCGAACTAAACTAAAGGTCAGCATGAAACATGCTCCACTTGAAGCCATTTATTAAGTTGACTGTGCATTGTGCAGATGGGACTTAAGCTTCCAGATATGCTTCCAATATGATCAGTGCCGTGAAGGTAATATATACCGGTACTCTTTAAAAGAAAAGGAGGTGGAGCCCCATGCAGGCAAGTGGATGGATGGTGCTAGAGATTGCTGGTGTGCTGAGTAAAGCGGATTCATCAAGTCTTAGGTTTTAAGATGTAGTAAAGAAGACCCATCAGATCCATCTGTTTAGCTGGAAGGCTTCCCTCACTGACCTGGACCGCCCTTGACACGTGGATTAAGAGATTTTTTTTTGCCTATCAAACCACATACTGCTGAATTAATCCTGTGGGTTGATCTGTGGTCACAATCTGCATTTATGAGAGTATCATTTGAGTGTGGAATTGGGGTCACAAGCTTTAACCCCTGCCACGTGTAGTCTGGGTTTCATAGGCCATGCTTCATTAGGAGCTGTCTTGGGAGAGTCGCCCCCTGGTGGCTCATACAGTATGTAGTAAAACATGAAAGAGGTTTTAAGGTGAATTAATTTGGAAGAATGTCGCAAATAATATCTGTTTAAACATTTCTGAATATTACTAACATAAATGACATACAGCTCTGGAAAAAATTAAGAAACCACAGCACAATATTTTGTTTCACTCACTCCTCAATTTATGGGTATGTGTCTGTGAATAATATATATTTTTCTGCAAACTGCAGCCTGGCTCTTCCCTGCTTCTCATTGATGAAGGGCTTCTTCCTTGCTTTACAGGACATCACGGGCCTGATACGAACTGTCCTAGCAGTGCACTTCACACTTGCACTCAATGCTTTCCATTGTTTTTGAAGGTCACTTGAAGTCATCCTATGATTCATGAGAAACGGATATATTAACAGTCATCTCTGGCGTTAGAAAGTCACTTCCGCACTTTACCTGGCTGCTTTCTGCTCATTCCCAGTGTCTCCTGCTTCACCTTGTTCTCGTGTACTGCTGTCTTAGAAACTTTGAACCTGCAATCAGCCTGCTGCGCAGTGCAGTCTTCTGCCAGCAGAACCAGGATTAAACCCAGATTTAAACATGCAGGGTTTTTTTTTTAAATATAGAGGAGTCTCTTAATTTTTTCCAGAGCTGTATAAAGGCTTTTACCCAGACATTGTGTCTCTTAACAGACCCGCATAGCTTGGCATGCTGCTGGCGTAGCGCTGGTCATCTTCCAGCCTTTTAAAGTCCCACAGTGCAGTGTGTCCTCATTCATGATCAGTGTTTTTCCATCATTTTCCTGTTTGTTTATTTTTAAGTACAGCTGTCAGGTCCATCTCATTTTGTATGAACATTTTGAAGTGCTAAACCCCCGTCTGCTGCCCAGGGGACACACATAGCTAGTTGCTTTGTTAAACCATTGAATCTGGAGAAAAACATAATCATAATATGTCACACTATAGCTTTCTGATCTTGCTTAATTCAAGCCAGTTGGTCTTATCAATACAAACCCTTTATAGCGGTCAAAGGGAAGTGTTTTATGACATATATAACCAGGGAGTGTCCAAGTTAATAAAAATCCACTCTTCTGCTCCAAACATTAATACATTAGCCTGAGACCTACATTCATGGACCTTTATATAAACCTTGGGTACAATGCATAAAAAGCTTGTTACTAAGTGAGAGAGTTTGGTGGTGATTATAAATTTAGCTAAATGCTGTATCTGTTCCACTCTGTATGCGTCTGAAACTGTCACTAAAATGTATATTCTCCCAAGAATCATAAACGCTACCTCCAAACCGGAAAATGGCCGTGGTACCTTCCATATTGTGATGTTTGTGAGGCATTTTAAATGAAATCCCCATCAAAGATGCTTGAATTTTCTGAAGGATCAGTCAGTGCTTCTTTACCAGATGGTCAGAGAAGAGAGATGAGCTGAATCAGTGAAAATCCCCTTTCCTATGGTTACAACGAGGAGATTTAAATTTAAAACATGAATGGCTGACATTTGGGTTTTGTAAATGATTTTGATGCCGGTTTGCATCGAATGTTATCAAAATATTCCTTCTGCTCCTCTCTGAACTTGTACCTTTTTTAATCTTCAGTGTTTTAAAACCCCGCCATGACACCTTGCCGTGGGCCTAATGAAGGACACCCCTTTAAAAGGGCATTATGGCGCATCCCGCCATGTATCCGGGGGCGTTTGTTTGTACTCTCTTAGTTTGGTCTGTGCCACTCTATCCTGTAAAGCCAGAGCACCGCAATTTCTCATGAAACATAACTAACCACCGTCTTCACTTGGCCGGTCATGTGACATAGTTAGTTCAACGTTCCCCCTCGTGAGACCATTTCATTCAACGCAAACTCCTTACCTCGCAATTGGTTCCTGAGGAGGTGTTTTGGTCATGTGACCCTGTCGATGACCAGGCACTCTCTCTCCTTCTCTCTGCAGGCCTGTTTCCTGATGTCGGCGGTGGCTACTTCCTGCCCAGGCTGCAGGGCAAGCTGGGCCTCTTCCTGGCGCTCACTGGCTTTCGCCTCAAAGGGCGGGATGTGCAGAGGGCAGGCGTGGCCACGCATTTCGTGGAGTCCCAGAAGGTAGGGGCAGCGCAGAGACGGGGGCGGGGAGCAGGAGCGCATGCTTGCGTGTGCCAGCAGCAGAGAGAACACGGCTGACTCAGCGCATCGCCGGCCCCATGGACGAGCGTGTCTGCAGGTGCCTGGCAACACTACCTGTCCCCGGACTCCGGTGTCGCCAGTCGCCCTCTGCCACCATAGCGTCCACAGCTTTCAGGGTCAGCTGGTTCACGTGGGTCTGGTCCCACCCACCGTCACAAGTCAAACAGCCGGCCAAGGGCCAGCTTGTCCCGGGAGTCAGCCAGAGAATGAGTCCTTGAAAATGTAGATCTTAGATGGCGTTCAGTCTCCAGTGCTGCATCTTTGTGCAAACCAGGCCAGGACAGAAGGTGCCAGAAACTGATGCAACTCAGCGGCTTCTGCATTTCAGCCCACAATGGGGGGAGGCACCTTGCTGTAAGAGAGGGAACTTGGCACTGTAGTCCACTGTAGACCTCACAGGATGAACCAAGAACTCCTTCTTAAGGTGGCCGTGAAACTGGAGAACCCTGGATTTTTGGCTTGGGAGACCTGTACGGTGTCCCCTTCACTCTCTGACATGGGGGCAGTTGTTGCCTCTGTCTGCATTCGTTGTAAAATTCTGGATAAACCAACCAATCAGCATGGACGTAACTGTCAGATACCAGGAAACTTATTAGGATGATCTGCATATAATGAAGATGCGTGTATAATCACAGGCTGACTTTATATAGTCCAGTTTGGCAGTGGCTCAGGTCCACAACAGATGCTCCCCCTGAGTGCAGGGGCTCTGATCACGTGCTTGATTTCAAGCTCTTTGTTTCCTAGAGGAAATCTAGGCCACTGACGTCATAGAGGAGGAGGTTATGCCTCATACACGGCCCTGTTTGTTACTATGATTGGCTGTGCCCTTGAATTATTCTGGCAGGTGCGACGGGATTTAAAGGAAAGGAAATGTATTTATTAACACAATTAATTTATATATTATGGATTATATTTCACAATAATTTTAAGAAATATATTAGGTCTTCAGTTAAGGAAGTTCATCCGTCCATCCATCCATCTCCCAACCATTTATCCAGTATCGGGTTGCAGCTGTGGACCACTATGATAGAAACTGACATTACAAGATGAATAACGTCTGACTTTCATACCATAGCTTGCAGCTCTGGAGAAAGACCTTGTGAACCTGAAGTCTCCAACCTTGGACGCCGTTGGTTCAATGTTGGACACTTATCAGAAGCAGGTAGGCCTCCATGCTGCCCCTGGCCTGAAAAGCGAAAGCTTTTCTCCTTGACGTTCCCTGAGCCTTTAACCATTACATCTTATTGGGTAAAAGGTCTTGTGTTCAGTGTGCAGCCAATAGACATGCATGGTAAAAGGGCTGCAGCTTATCTTTATGCTCTGCGTTTTATCATACAGCTTTTATGGCACCCTCCCCACCCCTACCCTAGGCTCTAGCCATGGCTGACCATTAGCAGCCCGTAAATTTCAGTGCAGAGACAGGAGGCGCCAGTGTGCAGATCTTTGTCAAAGGTCGGATGGGTACCTGGATGACCTGACATTCAAAAAAACACGCAGGGGTTGCTCTTTGTCCTTATTGGCCACATGCCACCCCCAGTGGGCCACATCAAGGCCGCGGATGAACAGCATTGGAACAGTATTCATGGTCAGCCTGTCTCCCGTCCTGGACTCAGACAAGTAGTGAGCGTTCAGGGCAACTGTCAGGCCAGAAGGCAGGGTCTGTGGAATTTTTGTGTAGCAGGGAGATGCCGTTGGGGTTTAATGATGCACACTAGCCTCGGCTATCATCAGTCATCACTAATAACAGTAGGGGTGGGGGGATGGTATTGCCCTACCTGCAGCTCACCTGCTTCGACAGAAAGCAAGCTCTGTTGCAGAAGTCAGGAGGTCAGCTTTGGTAAGAGCAGCCATATGCTAGCACTCTGTTCCAGTTGGCCGTAGCGGAGAGTAGTTTTTTATGCACGTGGGTGGTGGCCTTTGGGCTACGTTTGTGCTGAGGGTCCCTGCCATGTCTCCACAGAGCAGTCTGGACCGAGACAAGCCTTTCTCCCTGACTCAGCACTTGGATGCCATCAACAGGTAAATGTGCCCCCTTCTGGAACCCCTTGTCCTCGCCTCATGGTCCCACCGTGTCCGACAGCCAGGGGCACCTGGTTAATCAGCAGAATTTGAGAGGCTGCAGGCCCCTATTGATTGGACTCTGGGCTTGTTTTATCCTCCCGGACAGTGCAGGGAGAGTATGGGGAGAGAGATGCGAGGGAAGCTGAATCTCGATTTCGGACCGAGTCCCAAAGTTGTAGAGGCAAATCGCCGATTGATCATTTCTTTGTGCGCATGCGAGGAATGAGTGAGGCTCGGGTCCCCGGACAGACCTGCTCACAGCGGGAACTGACAGATGCTCATTTCCTAGAAATGAATCTGGACTCGCCAGCTACACACCCCTCCACCTTTCCTTGCAAATCCCTGTTAAACCCCCTCAGTCCCCCCGCTTGCAGCAGCCTCTGTCAAGCCAGCATTCCTTTTGCTTTGTTTAATTCTGGAGATGTTACCAGCAGGCTGAGTGCACTGAAGGTCATGGTCGGGAGAAGAGGCAGCACACAGACACGGGCGTCCATAGAGATGTCCTGTAACGAGATGGGCGTGGCAGCAGTGGTGTAGCATCACCGCAGCTTGTGCACCAGGCCCTCCGGCCTCACACTGTAAGCGTGCTCGACAGCACCCCCATCCTGCCTCCTCTAATAGACACCGACGGGCCGCGGGCAGCTCCGCCCCACTGCGTCTCCCGCGCTCTCCCTGCCGACGACGATAGAATTGATCCCGCTGCTGGGATCAAGACGCCAGTCCCCGGCTGCGCTGCCGCTGAGCTGGAGGAGAATTAATCATTTAACAAAGCTCATGGCTCCTCACAAGGGACTTACCCCATGCACAGCTTCAGGCCAATCGCAATCAGGATCTCACACACGCATCTTTCAAAACTCAAATCTCTTCAGAGCCAGAGAATGTCAGTAAGACGAATCTACTAAAACTGGACATACACATTTTTATTTTAAATAAACCTTCAGGAGATAACCGATTGGTTATCTCCTGAAGGTTATCTCCTGAAGGTTATCACTTCACAGTTTTGCTACGTTTAGGCAGCCTCAGGGTAACATAGATTCTGAACTGTTTTTATTTATTATTATTTTATATATTATTATTTTATTACATCTAACAGTATTTAATTGCTACTAAATATCAAAATTAATCAAATTAAAAAATTTTGTTTCTCTGTCCTGAACACTTAGTCTGAAATGTTTAAAAGGTGTTTGAAAATATCTAAAGATGTATTAGAGAATGTCTGTAAGATACAATCCTGAGTACAGTATTTCAAAGGGCCAGTGTTTATATTAGTGCTGCAGTTATACATAGTGTGTGCATGTGTATATATACACTGTAATTCTTGTGATCTATATGTTGACATTACTTGACATCCAGAATTCTGAATTACGGTGTTAGGCTGATCCGTCATGAGAAGCCTGAATATCCACTGCAGACTGTTAGCAGCCTTGGTTCTGTATACAGGCAGGAGTAAGAAGTCCACTCTCAGTTTCTCACCAGTATGTATATATTAATTTCAGCAAAATGAGCAGCAAACTGATTCCTGCACTGGGCAGTGAAAGGCAGCTAAATTATCAAATAGGGACATTTTCTTACCACCATTCATACCACTTATGGCCTCTTCAGGAAGGTCCTACATATCGGTGCTCTGAGTGAATTTGCATATGAAGGGTGACCACCTGGGCTGTGATGAGCTTCAGAAAGGAAAGGGGACCTCAGACAGGAAGTGGACTTCAGGAAGGAAGGCGACCTCAGACAGGAAGTGGACTTCAGGAAGGAAGGGGACCTCAGACAGGAAGTGGACTTCAGAAAGGAAGGGGACCTCAGAAAGGAAGTGGACTTCAGGAAGGAAGGGGATCTCAGACAGGAAGTGGACTTCAGAAAGGAAGGGGATCTCAGACAGGAAGTGGACTTCAGAAAGGAAGGGGAGCTCAGGCAAGAACAGGACCTCAGACAGGAAGGGGACCTCAGACAGGAAGTGGACTTCAGGAAGGAAGGGGACCTTACTTGTTTATGTAATACACATATATATATATATTTTTTTTTTTTCTCCAAGGCAAACCCTGGTCTGTATATAGTTTTGTAAGCCAGGTACGCTGGCTGTTCTTTACTAAAAATAAACAATCATAAAAAAAAAGAAAGGAAGGGGACCTCAAACAGGAAGTGGACTTCAGAAAGGAAGGGGACCTCAAACAGGAAGTGGACTTCAGAAAGGAAGGGGACCTCAAACAGGAAGTGGACTTCAGAAAGGAAGAGGAGCTCAGGCAAGAACAGGACCTCAGACAGGAAGTGGACTTCAGAAAGGAAGGGGACCTCAGACAGGAAGTGGACTTCAGAAAGGAAGGGGACCTCAAACAGGAAGTGGACTTCAGAAAGGAAGGGGACCTCAAACAGGAAGTGGACTTCAGAAAGGAAGAGGAGCTCAGGCAAGAACAGGACCTCAGACAGGAAGTGGACTTCAGAAAGGAAGGGGACCTCAGACAGGAAGTGGACTTCAGAAAGGAAGGGGACCTCAGACAGGAAGTGGACTTCAGAAAGGAAGGGGACCTCAAACAGGAAGTGGACTTCAGAAAGGAAGGGGAGCTCAGGCAAGAACAGGACCTCAGACAGGAAGTGGACTTCAGAAAGGAAGGGGAGCTCAGGCAAGAACAGGACCTCAGACAGGAAGGGGACCTCAGACAGGAAGTGGACTTCAGACAGGAAGGGGACCTCAGACAGGAAGGGGACCTCAGACAGGAAGGGGACCTCAGACTTCAGGAAAGAAAGCAATTCCGAAAGCAATTGGCCTGATTTACAACAAATATTTATTATATTGTTCTATTTATTATTTGCATTTCTATTTCTATTTTTATTGTAGTTGTTTTTTGTCTTCGTTGTATGGTTAATTGTGTACATCATGCCACCACCTACACCAACACAAATTCCTTGTGGTTTTTGTACTCGGCGAATATAGGGATTCTGATTCTGATTGAGTCCGTTCCCTGGCCAAATGCTGGGTCAGTCATTCCTTATCCCCTTTGTCATGCCAGAAGAAACCTCCATTCTCTCCTTGACTTCTCCCATGTTTTTAATTTGCCATGTTTTTAATACCCAGTCCATATTTGAATTGTCATCTGAGAATACTGTGCACCTTAAGTATTGTCCTCACAGGAGGACCACTGGTCACGTTTTCAGGCTGTTCGAGGCTAGCAGCATGGAGGGAATCCTGGAGAATCTGCGACAGGACGGCTCGACATTTGCACAGAAGCAGGCAGAGGTGAGAGGCGGGGTCTGTTTAATACGGCATATAGCAATGTGTGCTCCTGTCCAACACCCCCTCCCCCCGCACACACCACTGAGAAGGTATGAACCGCTGTGGTAATCAGAGAGCCCCCAGTGACCTCATATCCTCTGCCCAGACTGAGCCTAAGCCCCGCTCATAGCTAATGCCGGGCTCCTGTAATCATAGCAGAGGTGGCAGTATGTCAGTGCTGAGAGGGGTTGGGCTTGGCCATGTGGGTCATGACTGTGTTTTCATTTAGCCAGGAAAAAATGTGCATCATGTGTGGCTCAGCGGTTTAGAGCACTGTGCCTGTGAAGGGAATGTCGCTGATTCAAATCCCCTGGTCTGAGAGTGATTTGGCTGTTCAGCAAGGCCCTTAACCCACAACTGCCCCCAGGGACCGGCTGACCCCGCTTTCTCAGCTGTGTGTCGCTTTGCATAAAAGCACCTGCCAAAAAACTACATTATGAAAGCCTACAAGAATACAGTAGACACTGAGAATCTAGATTCAGGTTTAAAGTCCTGACTTTGAGACTTGAAAACCATCCATACAATAATGATTTAGTATTGATTTCTCAGTTACCAGACTGTGGATAAAGATGTAATTATGTCCAAATTGATGGTGGTTTTAAGAACACTGGGGTCTGATTGGGCGAATTGACAGCGATCTGGTCTGTGTTCTCCCACTGAAGTGTAAGATCACAGAGGGTGCCGCTGCCTGTTTTAGCCAGACCGTCCTCATCTCCAGCTCTGGGGTACAGGTCTGCGGTTCCTTTTTCCTGCGCTGTTGTGGATGCAAGATGATGAGATAAAAATGCAGCAGAAATAACAAGATGTTTGACACGCTTTCTGGTGCGATTTCCAAGGAGAGCGTGCTGTTAAATTGCACATGTAGCGTGGTGCTACTTGACAGTCGGCTTGCGGCATCTCAGCGCCGGTTTCACCGGCGTAAAGGCGTCAGCCGACATGCTGAGACTGGATGCTGCTCGGTTGCCATAGTACTAAGGTTTTCCCCCCCAAATGTTTTAATAAATAACATACAAATATAGCATATGTAATTGAATGTCATTTTCATGGCCATTCGTTGACTGTAGAGTATGTTGCAGAGCAAAGTATAAACACTGAACCAGTTTAATTTCAATGGCTTGACAAGTGCATCACTGTGACGATTAACAATAGCTTGACTACAGTGGTGATTGTAGTTAATCTTATCACTAAGCCTCCTACTCTAGTCTCTCCCCATGATCCCAATACTTAACATCCATGTCAAATCCCACATTTTCAGTAGTTTTTGGGCAATTTGCAACATTGTGGGCTACTACATGAGCAAAGCCTGAAATACTGTATCAAGGCGTCCCTGGAGGAATGGTCATAATTCATACTCTAAAAGAATAACGTGCAGTAAAATTAAATTAGCGTTCTGTACTTACTAGACACTTTAAAACAATTTCAAGGTTATATTATGGTTTTCTTCTTAAAGGATAAAAGAATGTCTACAATAGTGAGCTCAGCTATACCAAATTCATTTATTAATTCACTTGAGTTAATTTCCGTTTCAGTGAGCATACATTAGTGTAGCAAACTAGCATAACTGAGCCACAATCACAAAGATGACACAGACAGCACATCGTATTAAAAATATAATAAAACAGGCACATTTGTGTCTTTGAGTCATCTGAAGAAATTTGTTTGTTTTGGGCAAAGGTTAATTAGATCATCTCCACTTCAGAGGAGGACGGCCCTTTGGTAATCGATCTGTTGAAGTATAAGTGTTTAAACTCTAATAAATATTAATGAAAAATAAATAAAAGACAAACGAAAGATTAATTTGCCCAACACTACCTCACCGAAAGTCAGCCTTTAATGGAGAATGTTCCTTATTCTCAGAAGTGGACATTTCAGGGTATCTGTCTTCTGTTGGGATAGACTCAGGGATTTTTCTAAGTTCTGCAATGTTGTTCTTAACATATTATTACCATTATTATTATTATGTTATACTTATTTATCCGACACTTTGGTCCAAAGTGACCTACAAGTAAGGATTAGGGAGCGGAGTCAGCCAGGGTCTGTGGAGCAGGCGGGGGTTAAGGACCTTACCGATGTCGCTCAACGGTGACATCACTCTGCCAACTATGGGTTCATTTGTCGGTGAATAACTCCTGCTCGTTACAGGCATAATCACACCTTTGTGAGCCTTCGCCTCCACTTTGTATATCTGACTATGATTCAGACGCTTCCCGCTTAATGGGACACGCTGAGGAATGGTGAGGGGGTGCGCTCATTTCTTTGTTCATTCATTTGTTTGTTTATTCCTTTATTTTGTTTGCCCGTTCATCTGTTTGTTTGATTGTTTGTTTGTTAGGTCATTTGTTTCTGCTGGTTGCTGTGGCAGCTGTCGTGGCAGGGATGCACCGCAGTTAAACCCTCACCAGCTTTGCTTAAGCTCCGGTGTGTTCGAGTGCTGCGGGATTTTTCCAGTATGACAGTTTGAGTTTTTCCCCCTGGAATTACACTTTATTGAACTTAATTCACCGCCTTTAACTTCAGAATAGGAGAGAATTTCAGCACTGAGATGGGTCTCTCCAAATATTTGCCCGTTCAAAGGTGCTTATGTTACACGCCCACATGAGGAATGTATAAACATGGTCAGTGTGGAGTGGAGGGTCCCTGCTGATTACGTTGTAATGGGTCTGCTCGGTCGGTCCCTGTGGATTACTGGAGCTAATAATGATAGTGTGTATCTGTGTTTATATCTCTAATTCCAATTACTTTGCTTATCCAGACGGTGGCTTGGTGTGGTTTATCACTGTTTATTTTTTCCTGAGAAAGTGGGTGTGTAGTTTTTTAGGACAGATATGATTTGTATCTCCCTGAATGAATGGGTGCTTTGTAAGCTATGAACCTTCTTATGGGGAAACCTTCTCTTCTTTTATTTTTTCTTGTATTCGGCCTGGATTGGTATTCATTGTTATTCCGAATGTTCCCATATTCACTGATGTTCCTGTATACTCTCACACAAGCAACCCGGCCACTTGAAAGACAAACTGAAAGCATATTGATTTGCTGAAACTGTCACGTGACTCTTTAATAATGCTGCACTGGCTTTTGCCCTGGTTGTTTTCTCACTTGCCTGCCCTCCCACTAGTTTGTGTAAAGGCAGACATTACCATCATAAACTCTGCCCGTTGAGAGGTGGGGCTGTCGGCTCTAGGGGTCTGCCTCTGCCCCATCTTTCCGTAGATTACAGGCAGATCGCTCCTCCCTCTCTGCTTCCAGTGGCTTCCTCCATCACCAGATCGGAAGCTGTCATCTTTGGTACGGTCCCATTCGCTCTCTTTCTCGCCGCACAACTTTACAGCTCAGTCCATTCAGATTTTTCTCAGGATCCCGCAGGTGCAATATAAACACAGCAACAATGTCACCTAAAACATAACTGAAATGGAAACTCGGGAGGTCGGCCCTCCCGCTCTCGTAATTCCTGTTGCGGCGCTGTAATCGACCTTTTCCAAGCCATTGGCATTTCTGCCTCATTTCCCCAGGCCTAAACAGGCCCAGATGTCCCTGCACCAGTTCTTCCCGAGGGTCTCCCGGGGTCACTCCGGACCCGGGCAGATGAGACTCGCTTTGAAATCAAGCTCAGTCGCCTCCTGGTTCCTACCTGTTCTCAGTGGAGCAGGTGAAGCCGAGACCTTTATTTAATTACTTAAGTATGGGTGACAGGAGTGTCAAGCTCATATTCAGACAATAGAAGGCAGCTTTAAGTATTGTGTTTAGCTCAGTCAGTTTCTCTGTTTTCATGGGAGTCACTACTCCTCAACTCTCATTTAACATCTTCCTGCTAAAACTGTCTTACGCAACTACATAAAATACACTCACTGATATAATTGAATTTTTATTTTTTGTTATATTTTATCATTTTATTTCTTTTGTTATTATTATTGTTATTTTAACCTTATTTATATTTATTTCTCTTTTTATAATATTTTTCGTGCGTTGCGTATTTCCTTTTGAGCACAATCCAGGAGGGAAGAGCAAGAGGAAAAAGCATTTCGCTACACAGAGGTTCACTTTATGTTTGCGGCTGTGACAAATAAATCTTGAAATTCCCCGTTTTGTTTCAGTCCCGGATGCTTGTTAACGTGACGCGGAATCCGGACAGCCGGAACGCCGGTATGCTCGCAGCCCATAACATCTCCCAATCCCACAGACACTGTCCAAGATGTCGCCGACATCGCTGAAGATCACCTTCCGGCAGCTGCAGACAGGGGCCGCGCTGAGCCTGCAGGAGGTGCTGGTTATGGAGTACCGGCTGAGCCAGTCCTGCATGGTGGGTGACACAACGCCATTCCTGTCACCACGCTGGGCACAATTACCCGGGCACCTCCATCCCATTGTTTAAATTTAGCACATGTGGACATATTCACCCGTGTAACTGTCACAGGGATTAAAGGTCTGTGTGTGTGTTTCTTTCCAGAAAGGGAATGACTTCTACGAGGGAGTAAGGGCTGGTAAGCTTTGTAGCTCTCCGACTGACTTTAACAAGTTTGGATGCACAAATTCCCCCTTAAAGGCTTCAGCTGCAATATAATCTGAGTACTCACCCATTAAAATCTAATCTCATGTTGAGACATTAGAAAAGTAAGAGACTGATGAACTGTCCTTATAAATAGCTGCTAAAAAAATAATGATCCTTTTGAAAGACTGCAGAAGGTTATGTTTTGGGTGTTTTGGATCGACTGGTTGTGTCCCCATGACCAATCACCCTGTCATAATGTGACCCTGGTGATACAAGGCATGCACATGTCCATCACAACCCACTTCCGCTACCCCTGTGCCCTGTAGTGCTCGTCGACAGGGACCAAAGTCCCAGATGGCAGCCATCCTCACTGGAGGGCGTCACGGAGCAGTTCCTGGAAGGCTGCTTCGCGCCGCTCGGGGAACATGACCTCCGGCTCTGAGCAGGCTTGCTATAGAGGGGGTGCTGCCCTTTCATTTATCTTGACCAGCCCCTTCGTGGCCTCATTGGCCTTAAACTTTCACTCCTCAATGACCACGCCCCTTCACACCTCACTGGCCACGCCCCTTCACACCTCCCTGGCCACGCCCCTTCACACTTCACTGGCCATGCCCCTTCACACCTCACTGGCCACGCCCTTTCACACTTCACTGGCCATGCCCCTTTACACCTCACTGGCCACGCCCTTTTACACCTCACTGGCCATGCCCCTTCACACCTCCCTGGCCATGCCCCTTCACACCTCACTGGCCACGCCCTTTTACACCTCACTGGCCATGCCCCTTTACACCTCACTTGCCATGCCCCTTCACACCTCACTGGCCACGCCCTTTTACACCTCACTGGCCACGCCCTTTCACACCTGATGGGCCACGACCCTTTACAACTCAATGACCACGCCCCTTCACACCTCACTGGCCACGCCCCTTCACACCTCCCTGGCCACGCCCCTTCACACTTCACTGGCCATGCCCCTTCACACCTCACTTGCCATGCCCCTTCACACCTCACTGGCCACGCCCCTTCACACCTCACTGGCCATGCCCCTTTACACCTCACTTGCCATGCCCCTTCACACCTCACTGGCCACGCCCTTTTACACCTCACTGGCCATGCCCCTTTACACCTCACTGGCCATGCCCCTTCACACCTCCCTGGCCACGCCCCTTCACACCTCCCTGGCCACGCCCCTTCACACTTCACTGGCCATGCCCTTTTACACCTCACTGGCCATGCCCCTTTACACCTCACTTGCCATGCCCCTTCACACCTCACTGGCCACGCCCTTTTACACCTCACTGGCCACGCCCTTTCACACCTGATGGGCCACGACCCTTTACAACTCAATGACCACGCCCCTTCACACCTCACTGGCCACGCCCCTTTACACCTCACTGGCCATGCCCTTTCACACCTCACTGGCCACACCCTGTCACACCTCCCTGGCCGCGCCCTTTCACTCATCCCTGAACACGCCCTTTCACTCGTCCCTGGCCACGCCCCAACAATCCTCCTCAGCCACACCCCTTCTGTTCTCTTGACCCGCCCCTTTATGGCCTCATTGGCCCCGCACCCCTCGGTCGTCCTCTGCTGCTGCTGTAGCATGTAAAATGTTCAGAGCAGATGCCAAAACTATGTATCTGGGGCAGCAGGCACCTGGTTCAATATTAAGCAGCTTAGCATGTGGGAAGAGGGATGGATAGATTGCTTTGCTTTTTAAAATGACACATATATGTCTCTGTTCAGGGAGGGTTCACTGTTGTTCCAACATAGTGTATTACCATTGATGGTGATGTTCTTTTTCCATATACATGTTAGCGGTTGTTCCTCAGTGTGTTTCTGCATTGTTTGCTACAGTTAGTAAGCAGACAGACGAATCTGCAGAAAGTGTGTGATTGATCGGTGTAGTCGTGACTAAATAAACACTAAAACCTTCAGAGTGTCACATGTGGTTCCTGTTTGATATCTGTGTGCTCATTACCGCCAGTCTGCTGCGTCTGCTACGCGTCAAGGACCCTGCTATTAACACCGAACATTTTCCAGGCTAAAAAAATGGGAACGTGGTTAACTGCTGGTATACATACAGTCCTGAGTGTAAGAACAGCCTTTTAAAAGCCAAGGAGGAATGCTGCTACTTAGTAAGTCCTCACATCTGGGGTCGTGTTTACGTTAAACTGACTGGATGAGGTCCGTCCGTCGTTCCAGTTATTTTGGGCCCGGAGTCACATGGCCACAGAGAAGCCAAAAAGTCGAGGGCAGCTTAATGAGCACAGCTGCGAATATTGCGAATATTGATCAGGTCTAGATGGAAAAATATGGCTTACAAACTCACACCCTTCCCTCTGTGTTTTTAAGCAACGACTGGATTTATAAACAGAGGAAATTCCCTGGTGGTCGCTGGTCCTTCTCTATAAATCACTGAAATTTCTTTGTCGAGCTACACGTTTGCTGCATCTTATGGTCCTGAAAATAGATCCTTATTAATGTGCTCATATTGCACCTTGTTAGTAGTGAGATGCTTCCTAAAGTGATCAGTATTGAGCTCAGAGAGGAGCCCTTGATAAACACGTTTAACAAGCCAGGCTGGGACTTAAACAGCGGCTGTGATTATTACCAGAAAACAAACAAAAAAAATATACCATCACATCACTTGCTGTAGTCATTTGTTTGTTACACTGCAGAACCCTTATTTGACGCATGTTTTTCTAATGTATTCATTAACAATGGCACTATGTGTCATGCATGTGACCATCGTTTAGTACATCATTGTATTCTATCCCCATTACATTTATTTAGACTTTTGTCCAACGCAACGTAAAAGTGAGCATCAGAGAGCAGACAGCTTAGCAGGAGCAGTTTGGGGTTAAAGACCTTTTTCAAGTTGCCAACAGAGATATGACTCCCTGCTGGCCACGTGATTTGAACCGGTAATCTTCAGATCACCGGTACAGAGCCTCACACCCCCTTTCTTATTCTCTCTCACTAGTTGTTACTTGCAGGAAATCCCTGCTAAATAATAAAAAAATATACCAGCACCCTCAAATCAAACGAGATGGGTGTTCATTACTCTTGCATAAACAGTCACATTCTCACAGACCCATATGGGAAGGTTTAGTGTAATGAGCCGTTGTCGGATACAGTAAACAGTTACTGAAAGCTGAAGTTTATGGAACCAAGCTGATCTCCCATCTCAGAGATGTTATTTTAACATTTAAATAAAGACACATTGATCATTAACAATGCACAGTTACGTGATGTGCATTCTTAATATACAGCTGATGGATTGGTTATCACATTATTACGATTACTGGAGCTCTCTCTCACCTCTCTCAGTGTTAATTTAATTCTGTGGCGTGGGTCGGCTTCGGTTCCTGTCCGTGCCGAGCACACCACAGCGAAGGAAGCCAAGTTCAGTGCCTCTAGCCTCTATTCCTGCCCTTGTCCCACTCGCTCGGGGATTTGCATGCGTGCCCTGGTCTGCCCTCTTCCCAAACAGCTGGGCTCTCAGAGTCAATTCGCTGCTTTAATCAGATCCTCAGATCTGCCACCTCGTCTCCCAACCCACTGATGGACCAGTGAATTCCTTCCATAATTTGCTGGTCTGTTCAAGGTGAACCTTTTCCATAAGAACGCCACTTTGAAACAGCAGTGTTAGAATGCTGAGTAGTAAAAGACAACCCCCACCCCCCATAAAAATCCCTGCAGCCTCCCCGACTTTGACTTCAGGTCACCTTCCTTGAGGTCAGGCCCCCTCTGTGTTCCTCTGTAAGCCATTTCAAGGCAGCAAAAGAGGTTACACACTCAGCCGACTGCTAGGAATTTAATCGGGCAGGTAAACCTGGTTTTACAAATCTGGCCTTACAACTGCAGTCACCAGAATAATGAAAAAACGAAGAATATGCACTTTGCCACAGAATTCACTCCTCACAACACGGCCATTGACATGCTTCTCCTAGGTGTAATTACATGCATTTGCTGCCTCAGTCTACCAACCGCATGCAGCCTGACACGAGGGTGTATGTAAATGTTCTTCAGTTCTTGACGGGACCTATGCATCAGTAGAGCTACAATCAAACAGGCATCTTCTGACCCCAGATCCCACAATCTCCTCTCGTGAAGCCCCCAATAATTTGTTTAGCTCAAATGTTTTAACAACTATGCTCTCAGTTTACGAACCGAGACTAAGTCCCAGATTTCTTCAGACCCAACAGTGCTCTCCATGCTGGTAAAACATTAGGATAGGAAGTTGGCACTAGAGTACGCACAGAAGGCCCAACAATTGAGCAGACAGGCAGACTGCTGGTCCTTCTGTCTCCGGCCAAACATATCATGCATATTGTATACCTTCTCTGAGGATGGAACAGTGGTACAGTGGTTACAACTTTTGTCTCAGACCTCTAGGACCAGGGTTTGTGGCTCCTTCTGTGGGGTCTCCCCCCACTGTCCAAATACATGCTGAGGCTAATTGGAGTTACCAAATTGCCTGTAGGTATGCGTGTGTGAGTGAGTGGTGTGCGAGTGACTGGTGTGTGAGTGTGCCCTGTGATGGGCTGGCCCCCAGCCTCTGGGATCGGCTCCACACCCTGAATAGGAGAAGTGGTTAGAGAAAATGGATGGATGATTTATCTTCTCAAAAAAGCTCCAATTTAACAGGAGGTACCATTTAAGGGCCTTCTGTTGATAATCTCTGGACATTTTATATCACCAAGGAACACCTGTCCCTGTATGTTTTTCTGTAACAACCATGTAACCAGCGAGCGCATTAATCTGGTAAGGAAATTAATTACAATTGACTGTTCAGGACCTCTTGATCCAATCGATTTTATATGCAGAGCCAAGCTCTTTAATGACATAGATTTATACAACTGTTCTCCCCATGTCGTCGTGGGGTTTCCTATGGGTGCTCCAGTGTTCCCCACAGTTCAAAAACATGCTGAGGCTAACTGGAGTTCCAGTGAGTGAATGAGTGAATGGTGTGTGTGTGAATGGTGTGTGTGTGAATGGTGTGTGAGTGAATGGTGTGTGAGTGTGCCCTGTGATGGACTGGCCCCCCATTCTGGGTTGTTCCCTGCCTTGCGCCCGTTGCCTCTGGGGTAGGCTCCACACCCCCACAACCCTAAACACGACAAGTGGTTTCAGAAGATGGATGGATGGATGGATGGATGGATGGAATTTATACAGCTAACATTTTAGCAGTTTGCCTCTATTCTGTCAGCATGGCTTCATTTACAGTGGTAATAAAGTTATCAACTGCCATTTTTTTGTAGATCCAACCTTCTTCCTAGCTGGCCCTTGTTAAAATGCAAACTCAGAGCCCATAAAATTGCTGTAATTTAAACTTGGCCAGACTTGCTACCTTGATAAAAAAAAAAAAAAAGCACCAAGATCTAACAGGTGGCAGAGCCCGACCCCCTGGTGTAGATAGCAGAGCAGGCCAAAGGTCTCCCTCATCTGTGTCTGTCAGAAGATAAGCGTGAAACAGGATGAATGAACTGACAAAAACACAGGAAAGGAAATAATTTTGTATTTATTGATTAATCATTTTTCCCCTTTGTTTTGGGTGACTATTGTTTTGACTGGACAAAGACAATGACAACAGAAGCGGAAATATAAAATAATCCTGGGAGACAGATTATTGTGAGAAACGTCTAAAAAATTCAACAAAAATTTTAAATCCTGAAATGTAAACACATTATTTCCTGACATCATCATTTAAACTTAATAATAATTATAACAATAATAATAATCATGGAGCTCTGGAGAATCAGTATTGGCTTCGGAGGTCCACACTGAGGATAATTTCTCAGAGCAGTTTTTTTTTTGTAAAGGGATTCAAGCAGTCTCTTTATATTTAGTGCACACCTGAAATTTGGAAGGAAAATCACAGGCTATTCTTCAATGGTACTCTGTAATCACACAGAATAAATCATCCCATGTTTGTTAAAGGAGTCTTATGATTACATCACTTAAGTCTCAAGTCATAGTAATATATTAAACCCTGTTTGTAAATGTTTGTTGGGTCCAAAAACAGCCTGGCTTACGTGACTTATTTTCTGTAATATCTATCCATCAGCATGGATTAAGCTGATTCAGTTCTCCTTTTTTTCCCGTGCTAAGGAATATTTTTAATTGGTCAGTATTTTGTTAAAGCACAGTATTGCAAGGTAGCCCCTCCCCATATGTACACAAAGGCCTCGAAACAGTAACGTCAGCAGTTTGGCGGGAAAAGGAGCTGAATGTTGACAATTCAATTCAACACATACATTGTTGCTTAAGAGCAAATAAAATGAGCGGCGTGCACACCATCAGACAGACAATGTATCCTGTTCAAGTGAAATTAAAGCAAAGTAGGGTATCACAGCATCCTCCAAATTGCTGCTGGAATGTACAACTGCCATTTCCTGCCATTGCTGCTGGCTAATGGCACCTCTCTCTGGAGGCCTCACAGCATCAAATGCATCCCGCTGAAGCTTTGGCTGGTATGCTGCCCTACGGCTCGAGATCATAAACAAAACAGGAGGCGAAATCCCATCAACGCTAAAATCCCTTCTGAAATGAGATCAGAACGGCACGTGTTGGAGTTCACACTCACCGTACAAAACGGTCCGAGCGGGAAAGTTACTGTGCTTGTGTTGGCGTTCGAGAAATTCGCCACAAGACCGCGGAGGCTCTACGGAACGTCTGCATTCATTCACATTCTCCATAATCTGCAGTTACTTAACAAGCAACCAGCTCCTTCAAGACAAGCAAAATCCCTCACCAACACTCGCAAAGACCTTTGGGAATTATTGTATTTTGTGCTATAGATTATAATCAGCATATGGCAGTAAAGAATATTCTGTTTTTTTATGGATAAATCTAGACGGGTCAAACAGAACGCAAAAAAACTTCAATAACTGGCTTTGACTTAGTGAGAGGAGACTGATTCCCCCAGTAATATCACTAACATGGCATAGCAGAGTGCCCACCCCCCCCCCCCCCCCCCCTTTGTATGCACTGGCACAGACTATCGTCTAGAAGAGTTACAGCATGTCCACCACAAAAACCCTTAACCCGCAGCTCATTAGGAGCTTCCTGGGCAGAGTGATCGATGGCTTTTACATCCCGCGTTACCGTGGGAGTCCAGCTGGTCACCCGAGCCTCTCGGGAGATAGGCAGCATAAGCAGGGAGACGGACCTTATTAGTCCGCTGCGATGCCCATTAATCATGGCCGTTTACCTTGAGGCTGGAGCATCGTGTCTGGGCCGGCTGATGAAGCAGTGGGGGTGGGGTTGGGGGGGGGGGGGGTGGCGCTCCTGTCCCGGACAAGCAGACAGAAGATGGCTATTTATATCTCCAGTGGAAGGGCCTGGTTTTGGGTACCAGGATGCTGGCATATGAGTACAGATTCAGTCAAAAGCACCCCCCCCCCGGACTTCGGCGTCCCCACATCAGTGCTGAATGACCAGCATAGGATAAGACCCTCCCCATCACACACTGGCTGCACTGGTACAGACCATAACCCGGTATGATAAATCATAAAGGGATTCATTATCACAGATGACCGCCCCCCCACCCTATGAAGGCTGTCTGTTCCCTTTTGACAAACCCCTAGTTCATGGAATGAGGAGTGGAACAGCAAGTGAAAACACAAAAGGAATGACAACAACCCAGAGCAGCGGTATCGGCAGGGTAATGATGCTAACTAGCTGGACCGAAACGGTCTCTGAAGGCAACCCAATGGAGCAAACCTTGGTGTATTACGCTAACGTGAAAAACAGACCCCCACACCCGGTTCCTCGTAGAAGCTTTTTGGAGAGGGGGGTGACCAGGAGGACACCTGGTCTCATGGCACATCACACTCGATGTAGGGAATGTCGCTGTAGCGGCTGTCCAGCTCCGCCCACTGCTGCACGGCACGTGACAGGATGTCCTCGGACAGGCGCTCGGCGTAGTCCAGCAGGACGGCGTTGACTCGCGGGGAGTCCTGACCCGGCCCCACTTCGGCACTCACCAGCACCGCCTTCTCGCCGCCCTGGCTCTCCGGCCGGCCGTCCACCTTCGCCGCCGAGTTGGCACCAGAAGTCTGACTGGCGCGCTTCGACTTGACACATCCCATAATGCAAATGATGTTGCATTGGATGGAAGATGATGGGGAGGGGGCCCAAGCAGCGGCAAGGAGGGCGCAGCCTGGGCCGGGCGGCCGGGGTGAAGGCGGCCAGAAGGCAAGAGTCGAACAGAAGAGTCAGCACCGAGGTCCCTTCCTCCGGGCAGGACGCGTAGCTGCTTCCCGCTCCCACAGCGACTGTCTGGATGGGGGGCCTGTTTCCGGGATCTGCTCACAGCCTGAACACACAGCAAGGACAGGGTGTCAGCATTCCTCATCCAAATACAAGCTCTTTGGACGGAACGTGCCTCTCGTTTCCCATTACTGGCTCACTTGGCACGTCGATGCATTCACCAAAACTGACATAATCAGGGCTGGATCCGGTGCTGACTGAAGAGAATACTCCTGTCAGTCACATAATCTCAATTCCCTTGAATGTCTGAATCTTCCGAATGAACCGCCTCTCAGGGAAAGAAGGAGGGTTTTTCTTCCTGGTTACGCTAACCTGCGTAAACTCTCCATATATAAACAATGTCTCTGTCCGCACTGCTCCAGTTCTGCGACATATGCATGCTGCCATGATCTACTCTGAATTTTAATTCAGAGGATCATGAAGGCATTTGCCACCTACTGTTGACTCACACCTGCCTCTGAAGGTGAAGCAGATGCACCCAGGAGTGACCTACCCAAGGGACCCGATGTCCAAATGTTCTCAGGTCTTTACGTTCAGTACAGCACCTCAGTAACAGTATTATGATTCTGGACAATTTCTCAGTATCTCCATTACCCTTGTCTATCTGTTCAGAGTGTTTTAACAAGGCAAGGCAGATGACAGGGACATCCGGCTCAGTCTGAAGTTGCCTCCCCAGCTAGTGTTGGTACCACGTATCGGGTGACGAAAAAACCGTTTATGCGCGTTTTCTGTTTGTCCGTCACCAGCATCTTGTAATTAAAACCAGGCATGATTTGTACATTCGAACTGCTATTTTTGCAAAGCGATTATGCCGGTGGCCACGATAATGCGTGGAAATTAATGCGGGGATTTATTCATAAGCATTATCAAAATCAACTTTTAGGTAATGACTCACCACGTAGGCTACTTCACGTTGTTTTGTAGCCTTCGGAAGTATCGTTATGTTGTACATTGTATTGCATGCTTGGAGTTAAAGTACATGCGATTAATTATTATGAGGCGCGCCCGTGATCGGCAATTAAAAAAACGCCCAAATGCATTAGCGTGGATTTCTGTGGCATTTCAGCGGTCTACTCCCACTAACATCCCGTTATGGCTGGGCAACTGCAATATGATCATTTCTTGTCGCAACATCACCGGCTATGAATCGGATAATGTAAACCACTTAAAATACATTGTAAATTTACACCGAGTCATTTTATCAGATGCATCTAACATGCCAAAGGCTGGGTAAGATTCAGGAATTAAAAATCGATTTATTGCGTGAGGGCAGACCACGAAAATGACCATCAGAAACGACTGTTTTTGTGCCTGACGAAGAAATGCATAAAACGCTGGTTACCCTTAAGCAAGAACTCAAGGTCAGTGAGCGAAAAAGCGATCAGCGATAATGTCGCGGATATTAATAAACGCTGCTTATTCTAATTTTTTTGCGCCGTTGCCGTGTTGTCCATATAGGGAATAAATTGTCCAAGTGAACTTGTAACGTTAACGGCAATTTCTCTCTTCTCAATAAACATCCGCCAAAGTTGATTGTTACGTCCAAGTAAAATACGTTCTCTTGAGTTTCACAGAGCATTAGTTATGATGAAACACCCACTCACTTTGAAGGAGGACTCCTAACTTCCCATTTGATCATTTAAATTAAAGCCTTTCCGATTTCCCCCGGATTCCATGATGGGTTCAGGAATCATAAACGCTGAAAGGAACCCAGGCACAACCCCTTCGCTCCGGTCTTACCTGCAAGTACCAGGCGCTCAAAGGGCGGTAAGTGCTCCTCAAAGACGTCCTCTTGACAGCCCGTTTAAAGGCATAATTTTATGAATACAGATGAAACTTACCTGCACTGTCAAAGTAGTACACAATTTCCGTCTAAGGCAGATTCCCAAAAACTGTTACATGACCAATGACATTCAGTCTCCGGATCCAAAGCAGCCCTGGTGACTCCACGTTGCTCGAGATCCAGACAACATGGTGAAATCTGAATAAAACTCAAAAATCATGAATCACGTCAGCGCTTTGCTTGTTTCATTATACCGTGTTAAATCCTTATATTAGTATAACAGTATACGCATCATCTGTTTTACGATCATCCACGCAGCTTTTCTTGCATGAATTTTTTTTTAATACTGAAGAGCTGTAGACACTGAAGACAGCTTAAATATGCACTGGACAAACTACGGTATAATGAAGGCATTGCATTTCTGTGTGTGTCGCTTATATTCGTCCATAAAGTACACTACACCTGCACAATGCCCCCCTCTAGCGTCAGGAATATGTAATGTCAACCTAGATGATTTGCGCCCACGTCTGAACCCAGGAGCGATAGTTACTAATCCCAGAAAACCCATAGGCGCGTGGCCGTAAATTAACTAAATCCTTTGGACCCCCTTAAATTAGTGAACCCCCGGATGCTCAAACCAAAATTATGCCCTTGCATAGATATTTCATTTTGTTTCTAATACTTCTACGTAAATTAGACTTGACTTAATTCAAAGTGAGTATAATCACTCGGAGTTCTGTATTAAATGTCAAAATGCATGTCTACGGATTTTCTATACAATTGCAGTTTAATTAATGTTAATTTACCAATTTAGTAAGTAAACAAATAAAGACTTGGCGTTTTATCAATAGTGAACCAACAATAATATATCTGAGAGAGAGCACACTTGCAGTTTTGTAGACTCAGAATCCATTTGAGAGCTTAGGTAAAAGCTCACATATAGCAACACACACCAAAATAAGAAAAAGACACACACACTGACATGCAGAACGTACATGGCCTGTGTCAGTTAGCGTGTCAAACAGCTTTTCAATAAAAGTAACTGGTTGATTCGTAAGCAGAGGCCCAAGTTCCGTGTATATCAACGTGTCAGTAGAGGGCGACAAAGTCTCTCTTTTTGTGTATACATGTTATATAAATAAATTGTTATTCTCTCCTCCGCAACACCGTGCTACACAAGAGGTTGAGGATAAATGGGTGAAAGAAGGAACAGACGGATGCTATTTTCTCTCAGGCATGTAGTTTACTGTTACACGATGAAACAATTATACACAATGTTTTCTTAACGCACTAATCTTTCTAGCAGCACGAGTCCTGGAATTTATTTTTTTATTTATCAAGATTTAGGAGCAGTCAAACAATGAGTCTCGCTCCTTCTGCAGTGGTAATTTTTGAACCGCTCCTTGTGGGGATTCAAGTCCCGGATAGTTGACATGCAATCAGCACATTACATACATACTAAATATGCCTATGGACCAATTAAAGCTTTCAGAAAACAAAAATCTTATTGCTTTTTGATAACTATATTTTGAAATACATAAGCGGGCAATTAAATCATATTACAATATGTTTGGTATTTTCAGCATAATTAAATAGTAGTGCACGTACTGTAGTCGGAAAATTTAATTGATTACAAACTAAAAACACTCTTTCAGTGTAGTAAAAGCCACCAATAAAAAAAGTTCCTTCGTTCCAGTAATTGTAAGTCCCAGACTAAGGATTAGCTCATAGCGTTAGAAAATTCAGAGGAGCATTTATTTATAACCCCGAACTAGTACATGGTTAGTTCCGAAGTTCCGAATACAAGAGTTATGCGCTCTGCAATGGCTGGTTAAAATGGTTTCGCGCACTGTATCTACTACTATGAAGCTTAAATCGCCTTTTTTACTTGTTAAGCTGTTTAAAAGTAAATGTGCATGGTGCTTCCTGAAAAAGCCCGAGCAGCTGTGAATAACACTTTCATTTAAGCAAAATATGCACTGTTAGTCAACATGTGTGATGCATACTACATTCACATAGTTGAATAGCTTTCACCCGTGAAATCACTTCACCCGTCCCTCACGTATTTTTAAGCAATTACAATTTCAGAAGTGATCGGCAGGTGGCAGCGTTCAGCTTTTCTCTGGAAAAGGATTCCACTGCTATTATTAAATAAATTTCTGAATTAAAGAAACTGTGTTAACTGGCAGGTATTCGTTTGTTAAAATTGTTTTTCTAAATCATCATATACAAAGGTCACGCTGTTGATTGTAAGCTACTTTTGTTCACTTACGTTGTATATACATAAATAGGTAGTAAGTACAAATGCATTGCATAAATGATTTTATATGTAGGTAGTAATTTGCGAAGAACGCATATTCTTATGAACCACTTACAAATAAAATCGACATAACAAAGTGACTGATTTCTTAACGCAGGAATTAATCACAGAAACACATTCTCGGACAGTTGACAAACTCATGGCATAAGTTTAAACTTTTTTGACTATAGCAATCCTTGTTGGCTTAATTAATCAAGATATCAATATGGTTCGAGTAATCGAGAAATTATAATCGGCGTCCTGATGTCTTTAATTTGATTTATACTTCACAGTTAGCTCATAAAATACTTTTTTTTCGAAGCCATTGCTCTTTAAGGTTTGACACAGAAATGAATCTTACGTCTGACTGCTAAATTCATTGTTGCCAGCCCAGCCAATCATAGAATTTTGACGACACAATAGAGAAGGCAAAGTTGTGGTATAAAAAGCCCCGTTGAATAACTGTATGATACCTATTACTGCGGCACATGGTTTAAAGTACAGATAAATTTAGCAGCGGGTCTTAACGCCAAAAACACATCCACTGGACAGCCTTAAGCGACGGCTTTGGAGACATGCAGCTGACTCAGGTTTTGTTTTACCTGAGTTTCTTC
Organism: Brienomyrus brachyistius; assembly: GCF_023856365.1. Classification (NCBI taxonomy): domain Eukaryota; kingdom Metazoa; phylum Chordata; class Actinopteri; order Osteoglossiformes; family Mormyridae; genus Brienomyrus; species Brienomyrus brachyistius. Next base: position 9,598,818 of record NC_064548.1, on the reverse strand, counting down.
TTTGCGCTTGGTCCGGTGGGTCAGGGGGATATCACAGCGCACCAGCCTTCGGATGACATCGAGCAGTGCTCAACGTGTGAGTTTAGGCAGCACAGTAAGCTCATGCGACTACATGCCATCAAGTCCCAAATTCTGAGCAAGCTTCGCCTTAAACAGGCTCCCAATATCAGTCGGGACGTGGTAAAACAGCTCCTACCAAAGGCACCCCCTTTGCAGCAGCTCCTAGACCAGTACGACATGGTTGGGGATGATAATAAAGATGGGATTATGGAAGAGGACGATGATGACCATGCCATTACAGAGACAATCATGACAATGGCCACGGAGCGTAAGCATTCCCGATACCTTCATTCACCTATTTGCTTTGTTTGGGGGCTTCTGCCAAACCCATTTCTGGGCACCCCAAGGTCACCATTAAGTAATACCTCGTTCCGTGGGATGGTTTCTGGAAATTGATATCACGAACCTGTACTTTTTAGCGTTGGGCATGCATTTTTTCTCTAAAAACCACACGTATTTCTTTAATATAAAGCCACAATGCTTATCTAATGGCATTCCGACTTTCATCCGCTTGGCAACGTTACGCATAAGCCGTGGCGGATCTTTTACTCGCAAAAAAACGTTCGTATGTTTGCTGATATGAAGCACAATATTTATCATGAATTGCTGTGCAATCAGCTGTGGAATAAATATTTTTTTATAAGCTCAACATGAAAATGTCGTTTACTTTAACAAATTCTATAACGTTTAATCTTAATAATGAGAGAATGCGATTAGGGTATTACATCTTGGGTTGGCACAGTCAAATATTTTTTATCAAGTCATGAAATATATATTTTGGAAAGGAGGGTGAGTTTGCTTAACTGGCTCATTAGTTATCTTATGCTATACAGAAATTGAGGCTGTATTGCATTTACAGGTGATACAATACTGAGGCGTGTCAGTAATTTGCATAATTTTCCCCTCCAGCCGACCCCACCGTCCAGGTGGACAGCAAACCGAATTGCTGCTTCTTCTCCTTCAGCCCGAAGATTCAGCCAAACCGCATCGTGAAGGCGCAGCTCTGGGTTCACCTCCGACCTGCAGACGAAGAAACCACTGTGTTCCTGCAAATATCGCGGCTGAAGCCGCTTGCGGACGGCAGCAGGCACGTACGGATCCGTTCCCTGAAGATGGATGTGAGCACAGGGACCAGCTCCTGGCAGAGCATCGATGTGAAGCAGCTTCTTCAAGTGTGGCTGAGGCAGCCGGAGACTAACTGGGGGATTGAGATAAATGCATATGACGCCAAGGGAAATGATTTAGCGGTTACATCTGCAGAATCTGGGGAAGAGGGCCTGGTGAGTGATTCTTTAATGTTTAATTCCCTTAATCGCCTAATATCTGCTACCATGTTTGAAAGACCCTTACAGTACAGCCCCTTACTAGAAAGCCAGACAGAATGAGTTAATGTGACGTGTGTCTTTGCTTAATCAAACGTCACACAGCCTGTCCCGCACCGGGTGTTGTCCAGGTAAGACTCTGCGTCACAATACCTACATAACGGTCCATGAATTTTGTTTTTAATTCCAGTCAGATGTTTTCAGCTGCGGTAATTAGAGCCAGTACCCCTACCCCGTAAACTCCTTTGTGTCCTTCTGGTTTTGGCTGTAACAATACCTCCCATTAAAAACCAACAAAGTACGGTGAAACACCAGCAGTGTTAATCAGAAAGTGCTCATTATAAGTGCTATCTACACTAATAGCTTTTATATAACTGTACAGTATTATATAAATGATCTGAGGGGAAAACAGACATTGAATTTCCCTAAGCATAGGTCTCTGTATCTGTGAAAAAAAATGGACATCTTTGTTTACTTGTTGACACAAGCTGTAGAAATTAAATCATAGCCGTTAAACCTTTACTAAGGATGTATCAGTGTGTAATGCCGCATGTTTGTGATCCTCCCCCCATCTAGCAACCTTTCATGGAGGTAAAAATCTCTGACAGCCCGCGGCGTTCGAGGAGGGACTCAGGCCTCGAGTGCGACGAGAACTCGCTGGAGTCGCGGTGCTGCCGCTATCCGCTCACCGTTGACTTCGAGGACTTCGGCTGGGACTGGATCATCGCCCCCAAGCGCTACAAGGCCAACTACTGCTCCGGGGAGTGCGAGTACATGCACCTGCAGAAGTACCCGCACACGCACCTGGTGAACAAGGCCAACCCGCGCGGCACCGCCGGCCCCTGCTGCACCCCCACCAAGATGTCGCCCATCAACATGCTCTACTTCAACCGGAAGGAGCAGATCATCTATGGCAAGATCCCCTCCATGGTGGTGGATCGCTGCGGGTGCTCGTGAACACCGGCGGCTCGAGCGCTCTTTCTCCGGCACGGACTCCCGAGGCCTCCTGAACAACTTCTCCTATCAACACGCTTCCTAAATTAACCCCCCCCCCCCCCCCCAAAGATCACACTGTGCAATAGAAGCAGCGTAGCGGTGAGAGAGCCCCTGCCGCACAGCAGAAGGTCACCAACCAGGTGATATGGGGAAGGGAAACTCTGTTTATGGGGAGCAGAAGTGGCAGGAAGGCAGTGTTGCTTCCTATCACCCCTCTGATCCGTTCCTCCTGAAAAACCCACATTCTTACTCAAACATGGACACTCTTGCTTGTCTCCACCCCCACGGGCATAAAACAGCTTTCATAGCTTATCTGTTTATGCATCAGCCAATGAGATGACCCATTACATTCGATCGGAGCACGGCTACTGTGAACCGAGGGGCTGCTTGATCACGAACTGAAAGCCACCAGCCATTAACATGCACCTGAGACGCCCTAACTCACTTGCAAATATAACTTGATCTTCTCACCTGAAATCCTTCTTGTAAATCAGAGTCACTGGACAGCAGAGCTCGCAGGGGCACTATTGAAGCACGTCGACACAGGAAGAGACGCTGGAGGACGATGACTGTTATAAGCACGTTCAGACTGGGTATTTTTAACGATACAGTTTGCACTATGGCAGACCAATAGAGAGAATTGGTTGCTACAAAAGTTGTAAAAACTGATTTTGATACGTTTGCTATTTCGTTTTGTCTGTGTGGGTTTTTTTCTGTTAGCCTCCTTTTTTAGCCACTGCTGGTAAATGTATAAGAATAAAAATAGTTCTAAACAATTCTGTATAATAACAAATGTTACATGAATAAAGGTGCCTGCTTTTATGATTAACTTTATTATTCATTCCACAAATTGTGTTGACGTGAAGCCGAATTAGATTTCAGTCACTTTAATTTTACTGACATTACAACATCCTCAAGCAGGCTATCACAGTATGGAAGACAGAGCCTGAAAAAGAGCAACAGACAAGCATTTATGTGAAATCTCAGGTTATTTAAAAGCATGCATCATAAGGCAATTAACTGAAATTATAGAAGCTTTTAGGAAGGAAATCGCCAGTATGTTATATTTAACCTGATTTATGGGCTTGGACCTCAAAAGAAGTTTAAAGTCAATCGTTTGGAAAGCAGAGAAATCGATGCGAGCATATGACTGTGCCTCAGGGCTCCAGTAGAGGGCGGCAGAAAGTACTTAGTCATTGCCAGTTCCTTTCTTGCTGTTGAGCTGGATGGCTGCCATATCAACCAGGTGCGCCTGTTCTTCACCGTATTCTGTTCCTTGAAAGAAAAACACTCAAAACAGCTAGCTCATAATTCTTATTCCTATACATAGCACCAAGTCAGATGACAAGTGGCATCTTGAGAAAGCAATTTGAATTATGCTGTATGAGAAGTGTAAGCATTTATGACTGGAAAAAACATTAGTTCTAGTTTGCAAAAGTAAGCACATGTTTGTTCCCTACAAGTCTCTGCGGAATTTCCCATGGAATGATGGGAATGGTGATGATGTGGCTGGGATCCAGTCCATGTGCATTCATCACCGTTGTGGATTCCAGAACTGCCATATCTGCGGTATCCGGGCGTTCCGATGGGGGAGACATTCCCAGGAAAGTCAGGAAGGAGCATGTGACTTTCAAGGCTAGAATATATCTCCTCCTTACCCACAATGCTAAGATGAATCTTCATAAAAAGAGATCCGTCAATCATGAAGAAAAGCCAACAGTTAGAAAGAGCATGCGGTAATCTCTCAATGGGAGAAGATGAGTGGAGGAAGTCACCCCTGACCTGAATAAGGCAGAAGGTCATCATTCTGTTCCAATTGTAAGACTGCTATCAAATTTACCGACTTCACCAGCCTTCACCGAGGTGACCGTCACAAAAAACCACAAACACACTGCAAAACAAGCACAGGAAGGCAGGGTGTGGGAATGATCACATGTCAGAGCAACAACCCCCATGTCCTCCGAGCATTTGGGCGACACTGACGGAGGTCAGCTGCCCTCAAAGGACACTTGGAAAAGCTGTGTTGTTTGGCTCTGCTGAAACCTCCTGCTTCCTCATGTCATCACAACAGCAATGATATCTTCAGGCCATACCAATATCCTGTTGTCATGGGGGGGGGGGGGGGTGGTAAAAATTCTTTGAAGTGATATTTTAAAAGATCTTCTGATGATTTGGAAAAGAATGATGACTCAGCAGTTAGAGACTTTTCAGGCGCTGATGCTATAGACTGTAAGGTATCACTATTGCCTGTATTGCTGGGGGTTTTAATCCTTCATTATATGCAAATTCTTCTGCAGTGCAGAGGCATGCTGGGAGCCTAATCTCTAAACAGCCCATAGTGTATGATTTTGTGTGTGTATGTTCCCCTGTGATGAGGCATCCTGCCCAGGCCGTACTTCTGCCTATGCTCCATAATCCTGAGCAGAATAATCAGCTGGAAGATGGACACACATATATCCTAGATATAAAAGTCTGAGTTTCTACGGAGCTGCAGTTGGCTCCGAGGCGTGGGGGGGGGGGGGGAATGGCGGCTGGGCAAAGGGATGTCGGACTCATGCAGTGACGCTGACGCTGGACCTAATTCCTCATGTTCTGGCACAGTGAGTGTTCCTGCGCAAATAACCCACAAGGTCTCACCGCACAGAGCGGTACGTTTCACTTTCACAGGAGAAAGCCTTCTGAAAATGTGCCATTGCATAATGCCACGGATTCATATCCAGTACAGAAACGACATGTGTATCTATGACTGATTGCTCATTTGCATAACTGTACTTTTAACAGTATCTTTTTGTCTTTTGTCCATGTCTTAATATATTTCACTGCCTTATATACATCTATGTTCTATTTGTTACTATTTATTGCATTATGACCAACAAGATCAAAATTTCATCTCAGTGTTTGTCCCATGCATCGTAAGGTGACAGACCGTTTAGGACGTCCTATTGCACCAGGCCTGATGCTCCCCAGATGAAACTAGCCCCCCCTTTGCCCCCAAACACTTTCCTTTTCTGGCACAGAGCAGATCCCCCCCCCCCCATTTGGGTGGTTGGATTCCATCTCATCCCAGGCGAAGCAGCACGATGTAAGCGGACCTGTTCCCACCCGGGTGACGGAGGAGCACTGTCAGCCGCCCCCTCGTTCTCGTGCCTTCGGCCCCTGCCAGCTGCTGCCCCCCATTCTCGACGCGGCTCTGCTGACAGGTGGTTTTCGGACGCACACCACCCCCCCCCCCCCCCCCCCGCCCCGTGGCAGCCCAGCACGGAGAGCGAAGGTTGGAACACGCACCCGCAGCGGGCCGGAATCCCGGATATGTACTGCGTCAGACGGCCTGCAGTTTATGGGAGGGCGTTAACACGCTGAGGAAAGTCACAGTGTTAAGCGCGCACTGAACACTAAGTGCGTAATGGTGAAAACCAATAAAAACACAGCACATCGCTCAACAACAACCCCACCAATGTCGAACTTTGTCAATCCCAGGAGGGGACATCATGGAAGATCCACACCGGGACTTGAACCCTAGACCCTCAGATTAAAAGTTTGATGCCCTACCAAAAGAGCTCTCAGGGTCCCAGCTATATTTTTTGATTCCTATGTGTGCACCTTTCATGCCTAGAACCCCGCCCCCCCCCGCCCCCCCCCCCCCCCGATTAAATGTGCAAGCTTCCTGCGAATCCGCCAGCGAACGCTGCAACTCAATACATCATCTTATGATAATATTATAGTTAGAGCAAGGGGAAAGGTCATCCCACTGCTCGCATCTTGGTTTTACGCTCCCCCCGCCCTGTGACAGGAACGGCAGTGGGCGTGGCCCCGCTGATCCCGTACGGGGCCCCCAGCCTACAGGGGCCATTCCTCCCACACTCAGGATCACCTCGCCGGTGTAGCGCCATGCCTGTTCACTGTCCACAGGGGCCGCCACACCTGGCAGCATGGGCTCCGGCCGACACAGCTAGGTGATTAGTGGGGGATTAGCACACGATCGTCTTTGAACATGTGACCGGCCAGTTAAAAAGGTCAGCCCGGATTTATTTTACCATCTGCCATTCAAATCACCCAGGAGGGTTTGTATTTTACAGCCCTCTGCATGCTGAACTGCCAACGTCACTGCCCACCCGGCATCGTCCCCCCCGCCCCCCACTGACACGTGGCTTGCTACATCGGCGTGAGGCTCGGGGTTCTGCACTGTGTCTGGCTTTACAACAGATACACAGCGAGAGGTCATTCTGGAGGATCCAGTCTAACATCTACTGTAAGCAGACTTCATGTCACTTACTCATTATGTATTGTGAATCCTCCGCGCTGGGCTCAATATGGATGCACACTTCAGAATAACTATTCTGTAATTTCTCTGGGGAAAAATGCAAAAGCCCGTTTTTTTTAATGTTGGAATTTTTTCTATACATTTTCTTAAAAACACCTTTATCTTCTACTTATATATCCTACCATTACATTCTACAATCTCTTGCAGAAACCGTAGACGTTCTAGCATGTAACTTTACTCAGCTCACAGCTTCATAAAATAAAATGTAATGAGTGTTATACTCTTTATCTACCTGCTATTTTTGATGCCGTAAAGAAGATACATGTGGGAAAAGGGACAAACCGGGAAACCCGGCTGTTTACATTGGAGATCGGAATATTGCGGCTTTTGTTTTTTTTTTATTCCAGTGGTACAGGTATGAAAAATGGCACTGGCTTTGCCCTCGCAGGTATTTACCATATAGGGCCCCGCCCCTTTCCAACGGCGTCAATTATCCCAGTGACCAGTGACATCACACAGCATACTGACAGAATCATCAAAAGGAACTCAGGGGATATCAGTGCCCTGGGGGCGTTGGTGATGGTGTCCGGGTTGGCATGCAAATGGAACCTACCCTGCCCCCCCCCCACATCACTGACTCAGGAGTGGAGGAAGAACACTTCCCAAAAAAGAAAACAAGGAACATACAACCTGCACGACCATATATGCCCTGCAGATGCCCACCGTAAAGAAGCTCCTGAAAAGTCCACTGTCCTTGGCCCCCGGCACAGGCAGCTCCACTGGCTCGGCTCGGCTGTCCCATGTACACTAATGCCTCGGGGCCCGAGGACCCAGTGGCCCCGTCACTCAATCGCTTTATATTTTAACCCCTATTAGGCTCGGGTTCAAGCACCGGCCTGCCGCATGCATTTCGCTATGCATCTGACACTTGATGTGATCGAAAGCCACATAAGAAAACTCTGCACTCTGCAAGTCAGTACCTGAGCCATGTGCCAAGATGGGGGGGGGTCTCCCCAGCGGGTGGTGGGGTGGCTGGCGGCTGAGTAACTCGTCCATAATTAAGGCAGAACTCTCAGGCCCCTATTCCATAAGCCGGCAGTGACGTCATTCTCAATGGCTCAACACCTGAGAGGTACAAAAGGCTATAAACTGCTAGCTAAACAGTCCATGACTGCAGCCGCCTAAATACCGTAAAGCTCCCAGTCACATTTTCACACTACTGATTATATGCAAAAAGCAGATTGGCTATCAAGCTATAGCTGTGCAGACCGATTCATGGGTCATAATGTGTGTGTGTGTGGTCATGTATATATAACATTGTGGGGACTAAATGTCCCCATAATGTGATTTAAAACCTGTTATTTTGATCTTGCGGGGACATTTTTTTTCTTCAATCCTCGATTTAATAAAAATCTGTGGCTGTAATCTAAGAAATAAAATGTCTTGTATTTTGTTTGGTTACTTATGGTTAAGGTTAGGGCTGGGTGGGGGTTAAGGGTGTCATAGCTGCGATTATAAATGAATGGACATCCCCACAAAGATATTGACACCTAATGTGTTTGTGTGTCTGGGTCGGGGGGGGGGGGAGTAGTGGAACCAGTTAATAGAAAAATATACACATTGTGTTACAAAATGTTGCCACAGTTTTGTTTGCTTGATGATGGAAGTGTGAAATACAGCAATTAGGTCCACTCTGAAATAAAGGTATTTCACCAAAAACTGAAATTGTAACATGTAACATCCTTAGAGTTCAGTGCCAGTTTTTGCCTTCATTCCCATGTCACTGATGGGAAAACCACACGGAATATAACTGAACTAACTGTAAGTAACTGCAGTAGCAGGGATTCAGCTGCCCCTGTTCAGAGATCGATATCGAGTTTTACTTCCAAGTTTGACAGCGGCTGTTGAAGGCCAGATTCAACACTTCACAGCCCCGGGCTTCAGCATAAGCAAACTGCTGCAATACACTGCATCACTCTTTTGCTTCATTTGCTTTTACTGCCTTCCACACAGTTTCAAACCTCAAGAAGAACCCCAAGTTCAGATGACGTCTTACAGTCACACACTGAAGTAGGGCTCCCCTACGCCTTACATTGAAGACATGGCTATTGTCAGGATTCGCGGGTGTGTGATGGGCAGGCTGGCAGAAAGTATCAGGAAGGCAGGCGGAATACTGGGATTTATTAAAGGCTAGAAGGAGAACGGGACATCACGGACATCGACTGACATCAACCAACATCAATGACGGACAACTAGGCAGGGCAGGACGTGGACTCAAATAGACAAGACTGGGCGAAACTAATCAGAATCAGCTGGGCAAGATCTGGGAAGCACACGTGGATAATCAGGGGGCGTGGCACATGTGAGGATAATCATGGGGCGTGGCACACAGGAGGATAATCAGGGGGCGTGGCACACATGAGGATAATGAGGGGGTGTGGCATACACGAGGATAATCAGGGGGCGTGGCACACACGTCGATAATCAGGGGGCGTGGCACACATGAGGATAATCAGGGGGCGTGGCACACAGGAGGATAATCAGGGGGCGTGGCACACACGAGGATAATCAGGGGGCGTGGCACACACGAGGATAATCAGGGGGCGTGGGACACACGTGGATAATCAGGGGGCGTGGCACACACGTGGATAATCAGGGGGCGTGGCACACACGAGGATAATCAGGGGGCGTGGCACACACGAGGATAATCAGGGGGCGTGGGACACACGAGGATCGGACGAGCCGGGAATGACAGCTATCTTCTCTAAGAAAATTTAACAACCATTATTGAGTATAATCACTAGTCTAGTTGCAGTAGCAACAGCCTGGATACATGAAGGGTTGCTAAGTATCACGCATCTGCCGTAACACTCACGCTGTCAGACTCATGCTCACTGAAGAAATTTATGACAAATCTATATTATTCTATTATAAACCTAAAATTTGCTGCATCAAAGGTGTTGGGGTAGTTTGCAAACCCTACTGACTATTTACAAGGTGATAAAACTGCGACATACATGTGAATGTATGTACATGTGTGCAGACTCGTCTCAAATTGAAAATCTCACTTCAGTCAGCTGACCAAAATCAGCAACCCTGTACACCACACGTTTAATTGTCGCATAAGCACAGGGTACATTTTTAAAGACCACTGAGTTTAACTTTCAAACAGTTACCTCTGGAAAGGGTCTCAAGATGGCCTGGGACTTATCCAAGGTAGCTCAGGGCACCAAGCAAGGGTACATCCCCGGACATTCCAGGGCACATGGACATGAAAATTTGGCCTTTGGGAGAAAACCGGGGTACCCAGCAGGACAAGAGAACATACAAAATCAAAGGAATCAGACTTTCATCCCTGGAGTGATGAGGCCACACGGATACCTCCTGGCCATCCAGTAATGGACCAGAGTTACAGCGATCTAGCATCAGTTAATCTTCTTTTCAGGGATAAATAGGAACAGGAGGACAATAAGACTTAATGCGCCCTATGGTTATTTAAAACGAATCAAAGGCAGAGCTTGGTATTCTTAGGTTTATTCCTTTGACTTGCTTTGGTCAAGGGCTAGTTGCCCGGCCTCCTGTGATCACCCCATAAGTGAGGCACATGTTCTGAGGCAGCACATATCGTTTCCACAGCTCCAGGCCGTTCACACCACACATCTCGCCTTTCATCACAAAGCCTTCAGCTCAGCCTCTCACCAGCCAACTCAAGTTGTGTCCCACGGGTATGACGGGGCGTGAGAAGATCGTTGGCATGCACTCAGGCCCTCAGAGCCATCTCAGCAGGTCCAAAATCACGTCGAAGGAAGTGAAATTCCCGGAGCGCTTCGTAAAAGGGGTATTTAACAAGCGGGGAAAACATGAGAAAGATATCGTTTCTGCAGCCAAAATAACCAAAATATTTTTAATCCTGTGTTATTTCAAACAACACTGTTATCGTCCCAGTGAGTAAGCACTGTAGTTTTCACGTTTGTTAATATGTTGGGTATCCAAGAAGTGCTAACATTAGCAAACATACAAATCCTGACATAACAAATCATCTACCTTATAAACCTTTATAACTCTGGATAATTTAAAATAACATGATGTGGTGCATTTATGCTACATGTAGACTAGGTTTTATAAGGATTTTCACAGTTACCTATAAAGGGATCTATGTTTTAAATCTTTCCCAAAGGGAGCTGCTGTTAGGTAGGGGCGATAGGCTACCATTGACATCCTTTTCGATCCGATACCAAGTAACCATGGCTGGTATCCCGAAGCTGATATTCAGTGCCCAAACCAAAATTTGAAGTGGCGGATTGATCGTTCCGTAGCTCATGTCCTGCTCGCAATAATATTATTCTTACCAGATTTTAAAATGTGATACTTTAACATTAGAATCGATTGTTTAAATAAAACATTCATATCCAAAGAATCAAAATTTCAGTATAGATTCGTACATCCTTACCTTTAACTCAGTGTCTGACATGTTAGGTGTGACATAGGCTACGTTAGTATTTTGCCACTGAAATATTTCCTGTCTATCATTACTGATTTTTGATGTGCCTCCCAATTAATGAGAGAATTGCTAAAATTCTGACAAATTACCGAGATTTAAACTGATGCCCTTGCAGACATTTAGCAAAACCATCACAGATTCTACTCAGGAAGTCGGGTTAATTTTTGCCCAAGTTGCAGATTTGCTTTCACAAATGTCTCTTTTCCAAAGGGCAGCCATTTTACTGATCACCCTACTCCTACCTCGCCAGGTACAAACCGGGGGCAAAAAAACCCATCAAACCCGTTCACACCTGCACCACCGCAATTCCCAGCCTGCACTGGGGCAGCACTGGAGGCCACGGCCCACATTGCAAAGAGGAAAAATAAGGACACGTCAACTGAGGCCATGGAGCAAATGCCGCTAAATGTTTGTTTTCACTGGCCAGAGGCAAGCATAAGAAACTTCAGAGGGAAGCTCTTCTAAAAAATAGATCTACAAACCCCCTCCTTCTGTCCAGAAAACACTGGAAAACAATGGCACAGGATAAATGCTCTGTCTTATGCAGCTGGGAGCTGTACGTGCGCTTCCAGACATTCAAACGCTGAATTATGCACCTAAAGTCAATTACCACAAGCCTTACAAATCCTCCATTACGTAATATGGTTTATATAATACATATGTATGCTTATATATCTGTATGTATGTATCAGTGCTTGTTTTAGAACATGTAATGTTTCATGGTGACAGATCAACAACCATCAGAGCTTAATTTAAGATGGATGCATTTTTCTTTAATACTTCCAATAGTGGCATTTTAAATTAACCTATAAAAATATTCTATATGACCAGCACCTTTCTTAGGAATTTCTTAGACTAATTGTTTTTTCATATTCTACTCATCCAGTACTGACATAGCAACTCTGTCAGAAATAATTAACCCTAATCCTCTCGTTTTAAGCCCTGATGTTTGACATTTCAACCAGCTACGACATTAATCATTAATAACGTAGAATTAGCCCAGCCCTCCTCAAATCGAATCAGACGGCCCCAGAGATTTTACATGGCATGAAAACAATCGGAAAATAACCAAAGCTACAAATGGAATGTCCACACCAAGCAGAGAGGAAAAATGTGCAATGTTGAAACTGGGAGAACATTTTGGTTCAGGCAAACCTGGACTAAGGTCCCTCACTTAAAACATCAAAACTGAGCTTCCAGCTGTGTTATTTGGACGTTGACGGAATGCTGACACAGCAACCTTCCAGAAGCCGTTCATTTTCATGACGAGCAAGTCGCAAGTATTAATAAGAACTCATTCAGCAAGCTATAACCAGCATGACGTTGGACGATCCAGTAAATATGCAATACGTTTGAAGCCAATTGTGGTACTTTGTTTATGGAAGAGCACTTTGTTCCGAAGGCATGCAGAGTTCGGACGTACATGAGCAGACAAGCAGGTCGACGTCCAGTTATTTGTGCTCAGATTCAGAACCCGGGCCAGGCATACCAAGTATGTGAAACATGCTTGTGACAAGCCAAGACTGAGAGAACTAGGTCATACAGGAACCCCATGTGATATGGGACATTTGTACCTTCTCATCAACCCCGAAGAGACACGGTTATCCAAAAATACTCATTTCCCTTAATACGTCAGTTTAGTAACTGGTTCTGGCCAGTGCTACAGCCCGTCTGAGTGAATTCTAAGGTAACTGCGTAGATCCTTACGGCCATAAACATCCATAAGCATTAAAGACCGGATCTTAGACATTCATTCACTTATTTTAGGCCTCCTATGAATATTGGATTGTGGAAGCAGGTAAGCAGAGATGCTACATTCAAATGTCTGTGGTGAAACCAAGCGGATTCCAAGAGACAACAAAACAAGGAAAACAGAAACATGGGCCAGAGAGAAACCACCAGCTACCAGGATGGGGGATATTCCTATGCTTATAAGTGAAAACTGAAGGATAATCCAATGGATATACCATAGCAATTAACATGGTATCCTGGTGGAATCTGCATGTGTTATACTGTGTGTGTTATTGATAAGGACATCACATGCATATGAAGCACCTAAGGTAACCTTCGGCTAGTCGTTGGGACTTCGGAGAGCAAGTCATCAGCACTGAAATTGAGCCAAGCCCTTATGTCGGCATGGGCAACAAATGCAAGCGAAATATCGTCAATAAGGCTTCAAGTCACTAATTGACTGAAGGCTTGTAGCTCCACAACTGAGCAGGGTTACGACACATTGTTGTAAAACATGGTGATAAAACCAAGTGCGGACTATCCACTCGATCTTGTTTCATGTCACGGGTGGCAGTCAGTTAGCACGGCTTGCTAGACACATAGCTTTTTCATGCACATTTACCCACTTAATAAACATATTCGGTTAATTTGTTAAGAAAACTAACATCATATGAGGACAATGCTCCAAGCCAGCACGCACATTCAAAGAAGGGGGGCCCATTCACAAAGCACAATAGCCTTTAAGAGCGGAAAATATTGCCCATGTTACCTAATCAGGTGCACTTGTGTGGAAAGTACATAGCTCATATCTACAGCTATTTTCCAGTCCATATTTTATGTGAACAGGTGGCAGGTTCCCCCCTTTACTGCCCAAGTAATCACACCCCATGGAAACTATGGTCATGGAGGGTGAGATCTGGAAAGTTCTTTGACCAGGGTTTTCCATATTTGCATCCAGGGAGGGACATTACAAACAGACAGGCATCTGCTGTTAAGCAGCCTTCTATCTGAACATGAAAACATGTGTGGAGCCCCAGTGCCCATTAAGCAACATGGTGTAGAGAGTCGTTAAGGGGCCCTGAAAACGGCTGTCGGGGCAGCGCGGTGGCACTGTGGTTAGCACTGTAACATCACACTTCTGGAACCAGGGTTCAATTCTTTGCTCCAGCTCTGCATATGTAAAGCTTGCATGTTCTTCTCATGGCATCTGAAGTATCCTCTAGGTTCTACAATCCCCCCCCCCTCCCGCCCCAATCCAAAAACATGCTAAAGTTAATCGTAGTACCGAATTGCCCACAGGGGTATATGGTGTGTGTTACCTGTGATGGGTTGGTGCCCCAGCAAGGGTTAGCCCCTGCTTTGCTTCAGAACCCTGCAATAGGCTCCTGTCACCCCCCCCCTGCATAGGACATGGGGTATGGACAATGTATGTATGAAATCAATACTTCCCAAGACACATACAAGTCTACATCTGGCAAAATCTACGTCACAGAGACACTGATACTGCTAAACAATAACATTAACAATGAAGTGAGAGTTACTGCAACCCAGGACACAGTTAATAAATCTCCACTCCCCCAGTGGAATGCCCACCAGCATCCCCAGCCTTCGTGTTCTCAGTCCCACCATAATGGCTGAAACATTGTTGGCCAAGGTAAGATAAATAAACAGCCACTTGTCCTCAAATACTCCTCGGTACAAATATTTCCCAGGTGCAAGAGTCAGATCAACAGATGAGAGGAGGACAGAGAGGGAAGGATCCTGTAGCAGAGGGGCCTGCCTGCTCCACACATGCTTTCTGCTAATAAAACAGCAATATACCAAATCATTTTAAGCTCATTTCTCAAACCCTAAATTGTGTAATTGCAGTTTATACATTAGAACAGGGCTGGCCAGAAAATGCTACTGTATATTCGGGTTTTCAATGCCACTCCCTAATTAGATTACTAATTAGAAGACTGATTGGCTGAAGAGTCCTCACACCTGGGTTTGAACAGCTGACCTAAAGGTTATCCCAAAAACCTGCATACACACTGGCCCTTAGTGGATAAGATTGGCTTAGTTATGGGTGCATACATAACACATATTAAACATAACAAGACATGCTACACAATCTTATGGTGCTTACTTGGGTAGTCACTATTGATTATATTAATAATCAAGTAATTAACTTATTAATTAGACAATTAATCAAGTAATCATTTAAATACAATATAATATGTACAATTCATACATTTATAATATAATATATTATGGGTATAATATAATACCCATCCATCTCCTATACACAATTGTCCCATTAAGGGTCACAAGAATCCAGAGCCTATGCTAGAAGTTATAGGTACAAAGCAGAAACCAGCCCTGGATGGGACACCAGCTTAGGCATTCCTGTTCACTTAAGTAACATGTTTTGAGACTGCAGGAGAAAATCAGGCAATGCATGTTCTACACACATATAGCGGCATGGTACAGTGGCAGCGCTAGCTACTGTGCCACCGTGCCACCCACAACACTATGCTTGCACAATGAGTGACATTAATATGGACTACATGTTATGCATGTGCAGTTGTCACATTGCAAGGACCACGATTATTAGCTGGGTTAAGATCATCAATAGGTTATGCTAAAACATTTTTTAATCTGTCATAGGAAACAAATCTTAGCAAACTTTGCAGTTGTACTGATGTTTCCTTGTCAACATTATCTAGTGCATGGGTTCCCAATTTATTTAGCCCAAAACCCCCAAAATTGACTGGAGGTGAAGGTCCATCTGGGTAGATTTTGGTGGGGGGGAGGGGACTTAAATATAATCTGGAAATCATCTCTGAAATTCACCGACACTGAATCTGCACGAGCTCCACATCTGGTCTCGGAGCCAATCAAAATGATTACTGTCCTTGCTGTTTGATTCACTCATAGGCAGTGTGGCGTGTTTGTGAGAAGTTAGTGAGGAGGAAAATAACGAACAATAATGAGTGACCAAAAGACATTCGTCTGCGGCTGTATGGATATATTTTGGATTCCATTGAAGCAAGTGATTTGTCTGCACTGCTTCGTGTCCACTGGAACCACTCGTGCAACACTGCAAACATATTTGATATGGTTCTACTTGGTTACAGTTCATTTTTGGTCATTTTTAAACTCATTTATTCCTTAATAAATATCACAATATTTATAGAAAAATTTTCAAATATCCCAATATAAACTTTTTCTAGTATCGTTCAGCCCTAACACACAAAACATGTTCACAAAAATAATTAATATTTAATAGTTATTATGTACCGTATTATGAAGGACGCTGTGGGCAAACAAGCCCCCTAGTCCCCAGCCTTCATTTTACTAGTGGTTTTCATAGAAATCATAGACAGTAAATTAAGCAATTCAAGCAAAGTATTGTCTAAGAGAGGACAGGCTACTTAAAGAGGCTGAAGAGCACAGAGTTCATACACTGACCATAACATTAAACCCACCTGCCTAATATTGTGTAGGACCCCTTTTGCCACCAAAACAGCTCTGACCCATTGAGGCGTGGGCTCCACAAGACCTCTGAAAGTGTCCTGTGATATGTGGCACCAAGACATAAGCAGCAAATCTTTTAAGTCCTGTAAGTTGCAAGTTGGGAGCTCCACGGATTTGACTTGCTTGTCATAGCACATCCCACAGACGCTTAACTGGATTGAGATCTGGGGAATTTTGAGGCCAAGTCAACACATTCAAGCCTTTTTCATGTTCCTCAAATCACTCCCGAACAATTTTTGCAGCATGGCAGGGCAAAATATCTTACTGATAGAGACCACTGGAGAATACCGTTGCCATGAAGGAGTGTACTTGGTCTACAACAATGTTTAAGTAGGTGGTACGTGTTAACGTAACATCCACATGAATGCCAGGACCCAAAGTGCTCTGTGACTAAACTCATTATTGGGTGGGTTGCTCAAACCTGAAAATCTTCTGGATTTCTGGATTTTCTTTTACTGTCATGTAGAGTTTTAATATGAAGTGCTTCCACACAACTGAGGATTTTGCTTTATAATTTGGACCTTCACCTGCTATGTTCCATCTTCATTCCAGCATTTGCTGAATAATTGAAAAGGCAAGCTTTAATCGATGTTAATTGATAATCAAGTAGGAATTATGGGTAATGAAGTGTTTTATAAGTCTGGACAGGGCTTCGGGCTTGGGGAGGGTGGTATTAAAGGATGAAATCTTGGATAGATTTGGTTTTACTTTTTTGCACAATACAAAACTCTGCAAAAAGAAGCAATAGCTTATGTGATTTTGTCAAGTTAGTTGATTTTAATGTGGTACAGGGATTCACGGAGTTATGATTATTTTATTTGTGAGAAGTGATTGACTTAATTAGAATAAAAGGTTTTTTGCACATAACTTTGTAAAGCAATGAAACCAAGTGAGAGACTTTACTTGTCTATCTGGGAGAATAATAATCGCAAATATGTACAGAGCAATTTGTTACAGGAGTTGTTGTTCTTTAATGCATCTTGTGGATTTCTGAAAGGTGAGTAGGTGTTTGGCAAACAGGTTAATTGCACATTATGTTCATGTTGTGGGAGCTGAACAGGAACCTGTGTTCACACCAGAGAGGAGATCCTCTTTATGTGGGATTGAAAGCAAATACAACACGCACTGCATTCGCATTTTGGCGAGTAATTAAATCCTCAGTGCACAATCAGAATGGCTTTGTCATGTCCTAACGATGCTGTGGTGACGACCGTCTCTGTTGGCAGCACCTAGTAAACACAAGTGAGAGGCTGACAGGGGAAACAGGTCCAAATTACTTCACAGATCACTTGGGATTGTGTGCTGGAGACATGCGATTTTAAACGAACAAGCTTCGCAGCTGGTAAGCTATCGGGCATTTTAATTGGTTGATCTCAACGAACTCTCCAGTTTCTGGCACTGTAAACAGTACATTAGCTGTTTACGTCACATATATTTTATGGTAGGTAGAACTGTTTCGAATTACGGCAGCCCGAATGAATCTTGTCCCGGATTACGCGACGCTGAATAGACCGTTATTCTAGGCTGTTCCGTGCCAAAGCGTTGGAGACGCTTGGGCAGCAGTGTGCCACAATATTACTGCTCACGTAACAGAAAAAGTAGGCCAACGTCTTTTCACAATTTCACCCCTTGTAAAACTGACCCAGGGCTCCTTCGAGAGTAACAGTGGAAAGAAGTGCAATTATAATGCAATGAAGTGCAATTATATAGCCCTGAAAGCAGGCTGAATGAGGGTGCCACAGCGGCTCCTGTTTATGGTATCCTTAAAAATGTGATATAATGACATTTTAGAGTACCTAATGGAATTTTATGCTGTGTAGATGTATTTCATGGGGCCATTCTGTTGTGCTGAAGCTGTTGGGACCAACCAAAGACAGAAATATCAGCATCTAGGATTTGCAGAATTTGGTAAAGGGTGCATTTATTTGTTGGAGACGTGACCGAAATCACAGGCATAACCCTCGTTTCTGCGTTTCTTGTTTTGACAGTCGCTGCAGGCACTTGGTTAAGGGAGATGGACAATGTCATGTGACCATTCTTCCTATCACTTAGCTTAAAGCATCTAATCGATACACCAAACCCCAGTGAAGCTCTTAAAATGATACTCATTGGTTTTATTGACCTGCCCTGCTGGGATTTTTCCTCAGACCACATTCGGTAATGGGTTAGCTTCAGCAAAAGGATGGAGGATGTCTGACAGGGTGCTGAGGGAAGCAACAGGCGAAGATGACTGCGACGTTAGAGCAGTGAGGCGGCGAGGGTGGAAAGAGACATGATAAGGCCATCCTCAAATCATGTGACACAGACGAGAGCGAGAAAGGAGCCAGAAGACAACTGCCATAAAGAGCCCTAATTGATCTCACTGACTGTATGAGATTCGTTTGGCTTTTTTGGGTTCGGCGACTTCATTCTGAAAAAACCTGGCAGATAATCAGAATTTAAAAGCCACGTCTGGAATTGTGCCAGCGTGTTCCGGCTGAAAAGGTGTCCATGAATAATCCCTTTGGTGAGGCACAGTCACTGACCCCCTTGACCTGCAGCAAAGATTAAAACCACCAGAGAAACCCTTGAACCATCACTTGCTGTGGATGACGATGGGCGGGCAACGGTACCGCTGAAGATTTTGGGTCCCATTAAAGAATCTCATATTGGGCCCCCAATGTGAAAAACCAATTATGTTCCAATTTTAAAGGGCGCCTGTCACTAACCCCCTCTCCTTTACAGCGCCCCTACCGCCAGGCACACATGGTATCCTGGCATTTCCTGGCCCAGCCACCATGTTCATCTCCTCACTCATTGCCTACTGGGAACTGCACATCCGGAGTAGCCCTGAGGGGGGCGACGTAGTGATTTACAAGGGATATTCCAAAAGTAAATGCGCTGAGTGGGAATTAATCTGGCGGTTCTAGAATGTGGCCTTCCGCTGACCCCCCCACCCCAGAGAGAGAGCTGGACTCGGGGGCCGCCGTGGCCCCTCTGCGATCCGACACCCTGGCCCTCTGCCAGGACACGGCCTGAAACAACATGGCTAAAGGGTTTGAGTTTGTTCCTCCGGTCCCAAAATAAAATCCGTTAAATAAGAGTCATCTGTGTGATTGCATGCGGTGGTGAGGGGGGGCAGATGCCTCCGTGTCGATAAGTCCTCACCACTTGCTGGGAAAAAAATGTCTTAAGCAAAATCTGTCACACCCTCGCCGGATCGCACCAGACCTCAGTTCACCTCTGTTTGTGAGCAGAGTAGCGGAATTCCCGACAAACCAACTCTGGAATGGAGTAAACTTCCGACTTCCCCATTGTCGAAGCTCTTTACCCCAGGGGCCACACGCACGAGCGACCTCAGCCCTGCATCAGGGGCACTCGATGACCTAATAGCTCAGTCACGGAGCCCCATGCTAACTTTGCTCTGGGAAGACTGTGCCCTTGCATCATGCCTGCGGTGCATGTCATGCGTTCCTTGCATGTTTGCAGGAGTCTCCTTCAGGGCACCAGGAGAACTGGCATGACTGCAAGGCCTGTACCAGATCCTGAATGGACCACACCATGCCTTATGCCACGTGCTACTCGGGATTGACTCTGAATGGCAGTGACCATAATTAGATAAGCAGTTACTGAAGACCGAGAGGTGGACTGAAGCGGATTAAATCAATAACATAATAATATAAATTTATACCCATAATGATATCTACGGGCAAGTTCTGTTGGTCTTTAATCAGAGTGCAGCAGAGTGAACAGCCTCTTAACGTAAGGGAACGCTCGTTCCTGCAAAATGCGGCTACCTATTTTCACGCCCGAGGCCACGCCTACCGCTGACAGCCCGGCTCTCAGATATATATCCAGGGTGTTGATTTCTGACGGGACGCCAACTGCCAAACATCTCCGCAATAAAACGGGCAAATTTTGTGACACTGTAAGGAGCACTTGAGTAAACAGCTTTTGGAAAAGCTATGAAACTTGACACAGGCCAAAATGCAAAGTTCGTGATACAGGATACAGCCCTGAGAGCTGATGGCATGTATTGGGTGGGGGGTGGGGGGATGTTACCCCGATGGAGATTTCCATATGAATTAAATGAAAAGGACACATTCCCTGTCTTACTTCCAAACTTTTTTTCCACTTTTGCATGTGACTGGCATCAGAAGCAAAACCACTATACTTATCACTGTGTCATGCTCCCAGATGGGTACAAATGCAGGATAGTGCAAATTATCTATAGGTGTGTCGCGTGGTCAGTGGCATGTGCACCTTAAAACATCCATGCAGATGTATGGAGGAAGATCACGTGTGTGAAAATCAATCAGTGACCAGTCATTGGAAACCAGTTACAGCAATGTCAGGAAGAGAATAACCCAAAGGGCTCTGAAAGTCTATTTCAAAATCATTTACATTTACATTTACATTTACAGCATTTGGCAGATGCCCGTAGCAAGAGCGACTTACATAAGTGCAACAATTTTTAGGCGGAAAATGTCAGCAGTGTAACAATAAGAATGTTCGATGTTTAAAACTAACCAGTTCCACTAGATGTACATGCTTTTTGAAGTGCCGTTGCGTTATAATCCTAATAATATACTTTAACGCCAGTCATCTTTGCAGTGTACATGTAAGTGACAATTAAGAAATGATTAAAACAACAGACATGAATTAAGGTGACTGAGTAAAACCCATACAGAGAAAATCCATAAATTGCATGAAAAATTGCAGTGACATCACAGGAGAAAAGGATTGATGTATAAAATATCAGAGGTTGCACAGTACAGCATAGCAGAGTTAATTTAATGCTTTTAGCTAGGGATATACTCTCACCTTGTGGTGAGAAATATCACTGCATGTTTACAGCTCAAAACCAGCAAAACAAAGGGGCTCTCGGTGGACGTCGGGAGATATGAAATCCTGGTACCCCCCTTTCCATCCAAGGAACAATTGCAGGAATATTAAGACCTGGGTGTCCACCTGGACAATAAGCTGGACTGAACTAAAAACTCTGCTGCCATTTACAAGAAGGCCCAGAGTTGACTCTATTTCTTGCGGAAGCTTTGATTCTTCAACATCTGTGGCACTATACTGACGATATTCTATGAGTCTGTGGCAGCCAGCATCATGTTCTACACGGTACTCTCCTGGGGAAAGAACCTGAGGGAGTTTGACAGGAGCTGTCCTGGGAGTGGAGTTTGACTCTTTCCAGATGGTGGCAGAGAGGAGGACATTGTCCAAATCCCTCTCCATCTGGGACAACATCTGCCACCCTTTGCACAAAGTGGTGGCTGAACGCAAGGGCGCCTTCAGCCAGAGACTCAGAACGATTTAGTGTATTACTGAACACCACCAGAAATCCTTCCTCCCAGTGGCTGTCGAACTGTACAACTCCTCTCCTATCTGCTGAACATTGAAATATACCATGTACAGTTTCTGTTCCTTTCATTCAGATCAATACCACTTATATCATATAATATGGTGAATAATATACATTATACAGTCCCAGTTTTTTGCACAACCAGTGTATAATTTTCCATTAGCACATCTGAGTATATAATACGCTCTGCACTGTATATGGTATTGTGTATAATACCTTACTGTGTATAATATAGTGCATAGTATGCTTTGCACAACATATCATATATAGCTCATAATATACATTTGCATTGTTGGCACAAGTGGTATATCATCCATAACATCTCCATTTTTTTTTGAAGGACACATACCTGTACAGTTTTAGTTTAAATGTATTTTAGCTACACTACTGTACATTTGGGTAATTTGCTACACTTACTGGTTTGTTGTTTTTTGCTGTTTGTTTTATTGCTTATTGTAATATTTTTGTCCTGCTATTTTACTTGCTACATTACAAGGTACTGGTTTCAAGAGGTTTATTCGTCCCGTACACAGTTGTACACATACAACATGTAGTGACATGTAACCCCGGTCACGCCGAGCAGCTGTGCATGATAAGAGAGTTACAAAATATAGAAAAAATAAAGAAAAATAATAATATAAGATAAAAAATATATGAAATGTTCAGCTATACATAACCTATACATAAGTGATAGGTAAAGGGTATTGTGCTGTGCAATATAAGTGCAATGTGCAGGAGACCTGAGGTATGTGCTGACAGTTTGGACAGAATGGAAGCAGTACTCATAGGATTATGTCAGTGCTACAGTGGCTGAGGAGTCACTGTAGAGTCTGGCAGAAGACCTAAAGGCATTGAGTATGGTCCTGGTTTAGGAGTCTTATGACCTGGGAGAAAAAAGCTTCTAAGGCTGTGAAAGCATTTGCCTGAATTCAGCAGGTGGAACAGAGAGTTATTGGGGTGGGTCATTGGAGATTTTTATTGCTCTGGTCCTACAGCTGCGAGTGTAGACGTCTTGTAGGGAGGGCAAGGCAGATCTGGGGCAGCGCTCAGCTGCTCTAACCACCTTCTGCAGGGCTTTCAGGTCCTGGGCAGAGCAGTCCCCGAACCACGATGTGATGCTCATGGTCAGGATGCTCTCTATGGCAGCCGAGGCCTTAAGGAAAGCAGGAGAGACTTTAAACCTCCATAGCTGCCTCATATGCTGCCTTGCCTTGCTGACCAGAGCACGTGTGTGTGTGGACCAGGTGAAGTCCTCCTGTAGATGGACACCGAGGTATTTGAAGGTGCTCACCCTCTCCGCTGTAGCACTGTTGAGGCGGACAGGTGGGTATGAGCCCTGCTGCCTCCTGTAGATGGACACCGAGGTATTTGAAGGTGCTCACCCTCTCCGCTGTAGCACTGTTGAGGTGGACAGGTGGTCCTGGCCCCGCTGCCTCCTGTAGTCCACAATCAGTTCCTTCGTTTTGCTGACGTTCAGGTGGAGGCTGTTATGCAGGCACCACCTTCCCAGGTTCCCCACTTCCTTCAAATAGGCAGACTCATCATTTTTGGAGATGAGGCGGAGCACTACTGTGTCACCAGCAAATTTCACATAGGAACTTGAGCTGAGTGTGGCTACACAGTCACAAGTGTAGAGTTGTTGAACAAATTATTAACAAATTATTTCCCTCCAGGAATCATTAAAGTTTTTCTGATTATGATGGGGAGGTCATGCAAAGTACCCACTGTCCCATTACATACATTGCTAAGGTCTCTAGTCCAGAGGATGCAGCCTGTCCTCGCAAAATAAGGATCCACCCTAAAGCTTGTATGTTCTTAAATCTTATTGTTGCCATCACGTCTGGGGTTTATATATACCGAACAACTTCCTAGATAAATTAATAAAATTTCATATAATTCATCTCGTGAAAAGGAGCATTCTGGACAAGACTACAGTCCCTCACTAGGCAGATTCTTCTAATATCCGGGTTCA
Source organism: Brienomyrus brachyistius (assembly GCF_023856365.1). Lineage (NCBI taxonomy): Eukaryota > Metazoa > Chordata > Actinopteri > Osteoglossiformes > Mormyridae > Brienomyrus > Brienomyrus brachyistius. The sequence goes on along the minus strand of NC_064548.1, from coordinate 9,575,106 downwards.
AGTACCTTTGGGTTCATTCCAAAGCAGCAGTGAATCAACAGTGAATCGGTCATTGTTATTCAGATAACAGAAGAAGAAGAGCAGGAGGAGCCTTTATAGTTATTGAACAACATACAATGAGTTTTAAAAGGTGCTGCTCCTCACAGGGGCAAATTGATAGTCCAATCAATGGAAGCTTGTAAAGATGTGTTTATTAGACTTTCCAACATCACTCTTTGTAGCAATTTAGGTCACTTCTATGTTAAGCTGTGTATGACCTAGACAGATTTAGCATGAAAACTATGAATTAATCATTAATATTGCATCCTTTGCACTCATGAATATTGCATTTCAAACTGTAGCTGCAGCTGGATATAATTCCATCTAATATGATTATTTTTGTAAATTAGTGCACCCTACAAACAGGCAACTCGACTGGGTGTCTAAAATCTACCCTATTTCAAAAAAGACTACAAACAAAACAGTCCCTGGGATGTTTGTAGACGTCCACGGCATGCACTCCGGAAGCAGAGAAATGTCCGAGGCTACTCCGCTCGCCTATTGGCTAAGCGACACATCAGTCACGCCCATCACTCACTCGACTTCCGACAAGCGTGAATTCTTCGAGGGAAGAAAGTAGTTGATCAACAACAGAATCGCATCTGCGGACGAGGCGGTCGGGCCACCGATAGCGCTGGAGTTACAGCTACATGTTTGCGCAATATTAATCAAGGTACCATACAAGCAGACTTTATCCTTATTATAATAATTTGCTATTAGAATACTACCTGTTAACTGGCTTATAAATATTTTGATGGTGACCTAGATATATCTCTAAAAGACAATCTTGCGTTTTGACGAGCTGATGTCTTTATTGTTAACATATTTGAACCGATTCTTCATATTATCAAACTGTCAGAGCTTAGTAAAACACGCCTTGGTTCTGATAATGCCTGTCTGTACGCATCAGTGCGCACATTAACACTAGCTTTTGAAAACAACACAAAAACATGTTTTCAGTGTAACTCAGCACTGCCGTGCAGCGTCCTCTTTCTAAAGTACAAAAAATGCAGTGGTCTTAGCATAATCAATAAGACGTGGTTATTATTTCAATTCCCACTTTTATTGTATGTGATGTTTTAAAAATAGACGAAAAACATTCCGGGAAAGGACCTGCACGGTAATGCCTGAACGCATTCATTCATGATTGATAAAAAAGTTTCGGCGCGTAATTTCTTTCGGTATCAACATCTAATAAAGTACTATGCAACTTAACACCTTAGATTCCCGATCGATGATGTCAGAACAACTGAAGTTTAATTACTAAGAATATAATAAGCACACAGCTGAAAGTTTGGCAGAACTCTTATTTTTTTCATGTAAATAATGTCCTAGAAACTAATACGGTGTCTCCGTTTACCGCCTTTGGCAATTTCTGCAAAGAGCGATTCATAAATGTTACTGACATTATACTAACATTTATGCGTCTTTAAACTGATATCTCTTCATACTGACACGTAAAGCCGCACCATGCAATTCGACACAAGCACAACCCGCAGAGTAAAAGTTTCATGTTTTGTTATTACTTGTGTACAGAAGAACAGGGCGAAATTCTTATGCTGCCGTTGCAAGAGGGGACAGGTGCTTGGAGGGACAATTGTGCAATAAGATACAATACATTACAATATCTGGACAAGAACGAAAGGCATTTAAATTATGCCTTGCATTGTTAATAAATCACAGGGGCATTTCTAGCAGATAAATAATGATTTGCTTATTTTGCTGTAACTGCTTGTTCATTTTAGACCTGATCATGAATGTCGGCGTTGCGCACAGCGAGGTGAACCCCAACACCCGCGTCATGAACAGCCGCGGCATCTGGCTTACATACGCGCTGGGGGTCGGCTTGCTTCACATAGTCCTGCTCAGTATCCCTTTCTTCACTGTTCCCGTTGTCTGGACCCTCACTAATGTGATACACAATCTGGTAAGTGGCACTGCACAGACAGTGTTTTGTTTCTGAGATATTGCTGCTTCTGCAGATTATCATAATTAAGGCGATCTCTTGGTTTATTTACACCGAAATTCCATTTTTCCAACTCCAGATCGCTCATTGTTTATATCTATGGAAACTTAGACCTTTAAACCAGATGGCGCTGAAACAATTGGTGTTTCCTCAGCACTTTACCATCTCATTGTTGACGGTATTCCTTAGAGTAAATAACAAGGTCAGCGCAGTGACATCAGTCACAAAGTGTGCTATAAAAGATGGACTTTATAACCTGCTGCACAATGCCAGCCTGGTTTTCCCATTGTTTTCCTCTGTACAGTGACATACAAAAAAGGGAGTTTTTTTCAACAGCTTACATTATGTTCCAGTATGTAAAATTTGTAATTTGCTATTGAACCTTTAAAAAATACCGAAAGAGGTAGTCAGCTTTTTAAAACAAACATTTCATAATAGTCTTATTGGGCATGTTGCATTTACACATGGTTTTTCCCTGTGTGCTCTGCGCAACAAAATTCCTGCACTGTGATATTTACAGCAAATGTGGGTATATATTTTACATGGTTCAGATTTTCGAGTCCCTCTTAAACTAAAGTTGCAATGCGTAATTTAATTCGTTTTAGGAATTGGAACATTGCATTTTATTTTTGGTTAGATCTTAGACCTTACTTTACCTTTGCTTAGTATGGAAAACGTACTCTGGAAGGATTACTTTATGGGTAGTCTTGATGCTGTGACCTTAAAATTTAAACTGCTTGAGCATAATCGACGTGTCTTCGTCCATCGTTGACAGGGAATGTACGTGTTCCTCCATGCAGTAAAAGGAACTCCCTTTGAAACTCCCGATCAGGGAAAGGCTCGGCTGCTCACGCACTGGGAGCAGCTGGATTACGGTGTGCAGTTTACCTCTTCCAGAAAGTTCTTTACCATCTCACCAATAATCCTGTAAGATTTTTATTTTCTGTCTAACAGAAGAAAAACTAATCTTAAAAGTCGAGAAATAAATATCACTGAGCCACAAGAAATGACTGTGCCTTTGTTAATTTGAGGAATCTTTGTTTACATTTATAATTATTTACATATATTTTTACTTAGCAGATGCTTGTGTCCAAAGGGACATACAAGTGAGGCAAATAGCACATTACAAACATACAAACATTTGTTGCATTAGGAAAAATTACTAAGTGTAACATTTCAGTTTTTAATTGAAACTTTTTTTCAAATTCCCTCCAGATATTTCCTTGCCAGTTTCTACACAAAGTATGACACAGTGCACTTCGTGATCAACACTTCTTCTCTGCTGAGTGTGCTCATCCCCAAGTTACCACAGCTACACGGAGTCCGCCTCTTTGGGATTAATAAGTATTGAACCTGGAGACAGGGGCCTCTGGAAGTCAGCATTCCAGATCACTGGTCACGTTGTGCACGACGAGATGAACTGATAAATAGCTGAACTTTGTACGGCAGTAATGTTTGCTAAGCAGTTTTTGTAAACAATAGGTAATTGTCACTTTCATTGTGAGACACAGAGAGTTTTTGTAAGAAACTGTGTAGTGCTAACTTATATAACTATTTAATTTTGTTTTTTTTTTCATTTCATTGGACTGGGCAGGCCCGGGTCTTTAACTTAAAGCTACTTTTAAAATAACTTTTTGGAATATTTTCAGTTGAGGTTTCTCTATTGTAGTGAATCATCCTTTGTACTCCATTCCCCTTATAATGTCAGAAAAGCTATCAAATGTATGATTATTAAGAACAAGGGCCTGTCCCTCAAGCTCATGCATGTATTATATTCACATTGATTGATGGATGTTAATTTACTGGTTTCTGAAAAAGTCCTGTGGGTAAAGTACTACTTCACATCATGCCCTTGGGATAAGAGTTATTTGTTTTTCAGTGAAGGACTTATTTCTGAGAGTCCACTTCATTTTGTGTATGTAGATGTGCACTATTCATGTTAAAAGAGCACTCGGTGAAAGAAGCACAGTGACTGATTATAGATGCTTATTAACATAGCAGTTGACGTTCCTGGTTTTCCGATAGTTCTTCCTTTAACCAAAGCTCCCTGTAACAGCCTCTGCCCCTTGATTAGTTATTGGAATTCCCCCCCCCCAATAGCCCCTAATGTGCCTGACATAATAAAACATGCTGTGTCCCTAAGACCTACTTCCATGTTTATTCATTATTTATATTCTCTCTATTCATTGAAGCTGACGACCACTTACAGCTGTCTTGCTTTGCTTGCTGGCAGGTTTTTAATTTACCAGTCATTAACTGAATTAAAACCAATATTATTTGGCTTAACCAATTAAAATGCACAGCAAATTCAGGTTCTCTGATCTAATTTTGTACCAGTTAATCTGAACTCTTGATTTCACTCTGCCTATGAATTTGTGGTTTAACATGGTGTTTCTGACATAAGCTCTCCAGGACCCACAGACAGTCTAAGTTATTTCTCCTACTGGGAGCTTGGAAGGAGCAAAAATGTGGACCGTCTGGGGGTCTGCAAGAACTGTGTTGAGAAAAACTGGTTTAATGTAACTGTATTCACTAAGAGCATAGGCAAAGATGTTTTTCCTCTTTGGCAATGTATTTATCAAATCTGACAAAGTAAGCATTATGTAACAACAGTCAGGTCAGTCTGATCAGGCTGTGGTTGGAGGGTAAATACCAGCCTGCTTCTTGGACACCATTTTTAGTAGCACTTTTGTCATACTTTGTTTCTAGACCAATTGAAATTATGGATAATGAGAAGCAAATATCCAGATCTCATTTGGTGTTTCATGAAAACAAATTATTCTTTTAGCAATGGTTACACTTTATTGTTGAAATCTGGTCATGTTTTTATGCTCATTTCCATAGTTGCACCCAATTTCATTAATCACTGTTAAGGTATTTTTCCATGTTCATACTTAACCCTGAAATTCAAAATACCTGCACAGATATGACTGCAAAGCATTTTAAAAATAACATAGATGAGGAGAACCATCAAAACATATAAAAAGTTTTTTTTTTTTTTAAATCTGAATATAAAAAAAAGTAGTCCATTTAAAATGCTATACCGTTGAGATCCTCACACTCCTGTTGCAGAACTCCTTTAAAAACTTCAAAATGGTGGTTCAGATCCTTCTGCGTGTGGATCTTGTATCTCGTTCCTAAGGCCCCGTCGGCAGAAGCACTTCCATAAAACACCCTGCTTATCCTGGAGTGCACCAGCGCCATGGCACACATCACACAGGGCTCTCGGGTGACATACACTTCATACCCTGTGCAGATATAAGGAAGTCCACTTTGTATTGCTTCATCCACCTCATCTTTAGCCTCCAGGCCAACAGGGCACCTGATGCTCAGGCCAGGTGAAGAACCGGGTGTGGAAAACTGACAGGTGGGGTACTTGTACTCATAGGCTCCACCTCCCTGGCCACGAGCCACAAGATCAATGCAGACCATCACAGCGTGATGCAAGGGGTGTGATCCTCGTCTGCAGTCATGGCCCACAGCTAGAACTCTGTCCATTTCTGGATCAACAATGACGGCGCCGACAGAATTCATCCCTGCTGCCCGTCCTGCTTTCGCTGCCGTGATAGCAGTTAGCATGTACTCCTGCATTTTTGTTTTTTGGTCAGCAGTAAACAACTGTCCCTTAAGAGCCACAGTGACTTGCTTATCTTCATGGAAGGAAGTTGGCCAGTGTTTGCTGGCCAGTTCAAACTGAGGCCGTGTAAGTGGAGGGCATGCTGGTATTTTCACCAAGAACAGCTCCCCCAAACCATTTCTATCAAATTTACCAGAAGATAAATCTGAAATGGATACCCCTCCGTGGCTTTCTTGTAAGTCACTTACCAAACAGACAATAATCTCCAAAGGGTGTGGGCTGCTACTGTCTTTACATGCTCTCACTCGTTTGATGTGCTGAAGACCAGTCAAGGGATAAATCGTGGCCAGCTCTTTGACGAGGCGAGATGTTTCTCTCTTGTTAATGATGGGCGCAGCGTAAGCGCCCAACAATTGCGTTTCCTGGGACTGCTCGTCTGAAAGGACTGGCAAAACTTCCCAAGACACGGGTTCATTCTGCGTTGCCTTTCTACGTTTGCAGTGTGGTTCCATTCCAGTAGGTCAAATTAAAATTATAATAATAAAACTCCGATGTGCAAGACTTTTCCAATGTTTCAAAAAGAAATTGAGGAAAATACAAAATTTAAAATCGCGTTTAAAATTTGCGTAACAAAGTACAACCCATATCTTCACAAAAACGTTACTAACCGGTCAAAATATTACCAGCAGGCATCGAACCGTGATAGAAAACTGTCGGTTCTTTGAAATGTAATACGTAAATTTTATATTTATACAAACAACCAGCAATGACAAACAACGTCGTTCGTTGCATATACGGTAAATAGCGGAATCCTGAGATTAACAATGAGAAGGGAAAACATTACTTAACTAATTAAACCGTATCCGACTCCCATGCCATCGACTCAGTTCCGTCGATTAGGAAGTTCCGGCATGAACAAATGATTATACAGAAAGTTCTGCCCTCGATTTCTTCGTACGCTACATGTAGTAAAAGGAATTTGATAAGAATTATATGTATTCACAGTAATATGTATTCTGTTTAAAAGAAAAGACACACCAAGTGGTCTTCCCATATTTATGAAATCTATTCGGAACTAGTTTTAGCTTTACCAGTTTATTTGGGGCGTTGTTTATGTGTAACAGTCAAAAAGGCCGAAGAATGTCATATAAAGCCTGTGAAGCGAATGTTAAATGAACGCCACTGTTTTTTTTCATGCAAATGTACCCGAAATGTCCCGCTTTAGAAATATTACTAATTTATGATACACCATAATATTTATCTCAGACTAGTATTCTTCCACCCCGACGTTTCACATGTTCAACCCATAAGGTGGCGCCATTGCATCGAATTGGTCACGTCTTGGGCTTGCAGTATAGCGCATGCGTGAAAAGATAACGTATCCAAAGTCCTTGTTTATAGAGAGTATATTCTTCTCGATTGTTGGGAAGGGCAGTCGGGATATAGTTCCTTGTGCGAGTGTTCTGTTTAATGAATATTTTAGAAAAGATTTTAATGATCTGACCTGGAGTTGATGCCATTCTTTGTAATGCTAGTATGAAGGCTGTTATTCTGGCTGCAGGGTACGGGACAAGGCTGCAGAGAGACATTGAAAATGATACAACTGGGAAGTTCCAGCATCTCATTGGCACCCCCAAGCCTCTGCTTCCAGTCGGACACGCTGCTTTGATATCACACTGGATTAAAGCTTTAAATGAGTCTGGCTGTGTGGACGCCATCGTGGTCGTTGTGAGTCTCTTTTACTATCCGCGTTACTGATCAATGTACTTCCTACACTTTTACAATATTTCATACTGTACTATTTTTATTCTAATGTCCGATAAAACTACCTCATTCCCATATTGTACTATTTGTTAACGATTTATCACGTATTTATATTCTTACATTGCACATCCAGTGTTGAATTGTTGTTTTTCCTATCCCTCCCCTACCAAGAATTTCACAAGAAAGTTCCCCGAATACGTTTGACCAGAAAAAAACCGTTACAGTTGAACTTTATGTTGAATATTACGAATGTGCATTAACTGTTCCCGTTATTTTCCAGTTTAAGTCACCAGCAATGGTGTCATTGCAATGGCAGAATGTAGACGTGCATGGATGTTTTCATTTCATTTAAATTTTATTCATGGAAAATGCATGCACGTTTTGACGGGGATATTTCACACTTCACTCCAACAGACTAACACCCTTTACTATAACACATTTGAGGATTGGAGAGGGCAGTTTCCAAATGTCAAGATCCTCAGTGATGGGACCGAAAACAACGAGGTCAGTCTTGTATGGGAGTCATAAACGTGCGTGCCGGCATAATTTGTGGGTATAGTACAATCATTTCAGTCGACTTATGTTATTTTTATTCGTTATTGGACTTTTCAGGAACGTCTTGGTGCCGTTTCCTGCCTTCAACTCGCGATCAAGCATTTTAGAATAGAAGACGACGTTTTAGTTATAGGAGGGTTTGTATTTACGCTAATGAAAAGTTAGTTTGTGTGACGGAAATTGTTAGATGTTAGACACGTTTGTGATGCATAAAACTGTCTTTCTCTTTTTTAAGGGACACTTTGTTCAAGGAGGACTTCAGTCTTTTAGAGGTGACTACCAAGTTCAAAAGACTCAAGGCAAAATGCAGTGACAGTAATCTGGTGCTTTCATATCCATGCAGAGACGATGGTGAGCAGTAAAACCTGAAAAATGTGACTTCAGATAAATCAGAAGTCATTTTCACACCGCTTATCCTGGTCAAATTACATGGTAACAAATAGAACCTTGAACTTGGTCAGGATCACAGGGTTTACTAGTAATTTCAGTTCCAGTTCACATTTAGCATATGGAAACCTGTTGGATGAAGACATCCACCACTGCAAAAACATTTTTGTGCTTTGGGTATGCTTTGTACAGCCAACCAGTGTTTTATCGGTACTGTATTGTCAGTGTAACAGTAGTTTAAAAATTTATCGTTATGTATAACTAACAATTTAGATACCTGGTAAGAGTGGGTGCCCTGTTTCCCTCAGAAACCACCAAATATGGTATTCTGGAGCTGGATGGAGACCAGCGGGTTTCTCATATGAAGGAGAAGCCGCTCCCGTCTCAGACTAAGTCCCGCAGAGCCGTAAGTCACTCTCCCATATCAAATTTTGGCACACAGTGCTGATCACGGGTTTGTCCATGGCCGATGTGAACGGTTGAGAAATAGACTGTAAGGTCTCCCACATGAATTTTCAAATCCGAAATATGTTATCGTCAGCATCAGATATAAGATGCACAGGGTCATACACTGAGGTGAAAGGTTGTTTACTTCACTCATGATGCAAACGAGAAAGCAATAATTCAATAATAATTCAACACATTTCCAGAAAAGTTTTTTGCATCACCATTTTTGACTTTGATGAGATTTGGCATCTAAATTACGCATTTCACTTTCCAGAACTCAGAAATGTTTTTATTTTAAAAATCCTTTTTGATATATAGTGCCATTTCAACACCCCGGATAGCAAAAATGCTAATATTTTCTTATAATCTATAATTTTTTTATTGTTACACTTTTTTACTCTTTGTTCAATGAAAGCAGAATGACCAAAATATAAGTATTGAGATATATTAACATAATCGGGATCGGATTAATGAACAGACATGCCTAGGCTGAATCCTGTTTTTTGAATACTGTTTTTACGAGACTGATTAATAGTTTTCTGGCAGGAAACCGTAGAGGAAAACATTTTAATAGTGAGAACTTGTCTGAAATTCTTCTGGAATTTGCTCCTCCCTGTAAAGTTATCTGTGGTCTATGCTGTCTATGCTAAATGTGTATTGAGTATTCAGTGAGGTCTTCGTTGAGCTCTTTCTGGTTCCTGAAATCCCACCCTGGAATATTATCAGGACCAGCAGCCTTATCTGGGTCCACTTTACAGTGTTCCTCACTCCTGCTGTGGATAGGTGGAGTGGTTGTTCATTGCTGGGAGAGGTGGTCTTCTCTGGCTTGTTCAGATAAAACTGAAAAAATCTGCTTGAACCTGTCAGGGAGTGAGGTATTGTACTCTGTGGTATGTGAGGTAGACCAATAATTTGTAAGGGCCTGTATGCCTTGGCACGTACACCATTTTTACTGTCATGGAAGTATATAAGGACTTTTTGTGTGTGTGTGTGTGTGTGTGTGTGAGAACACTTTCAGTGGTTCTGATTGTCTGTCCCAGAGCAGATCTAGCTGTCCATAGGGCCACCTGCCCTGAAGCCCACCTCCCATGGTTTTAGCCTGGTGTAGACTTCTGCTGTAAACCAGGGCTTCTATGGTAACACTTCAGTACAGTGACATACCGCATTTGTGATTGTATTTTTACCACACTGTCTCCACTGTCCCTGCAGTGTCCCTGCTTCTATTTGTTCTCTAAGACCAGCATTCCCCTACTGGACGTGTTCCTTCACGAAAAGCAGGTGAACTGTGTTAAAACGTCTATAGATGCCCATTACCCGCTGTGTTACTGAGTGTAATTCTCAGTTTCTCTCACCAGATGGCAGCTATTGAAGAAAAAGATGCCCCAGGGAACTATCTGTCATGGCTGTTATTAAGGTGCGGACTTCGTGACATGGCGCTCCTTATTAGAGTGGAACTTTTTCTGCCTGACGGTTGGATCTCCTGTATCTTTCCAGGAAACCCGTCTTCGTCCATCATATATCTGGCCGCTTCGACGTGGGAAACTTGTCATCCTACATGGAGTGCGATACCTTCTTCAGAGAGAAGCTTTCTCACGTTAAGTCTTACATGAATTAGCGTCGTCACATTATCCACACGTCGGTGAACAGGCGTGATACCGAGGTAGTACACAGGTCACTACAGGCTCTGCAGTTCAGCAAGATGGACAGACTTCGTGCTTCTTTTACACTAACCTACAAAGTGATGATGCTGAACTGTTCATGCTGTGCTACTTTAAAAGACTGTACACAATTTTTAAATTATTTTAATGATCGATGAAACAAAAAGAAAATATATAATAGTATAATGAATGGAAAGTAATGGAGCATAAAATATTCCCCCTCGGATCAGTAAAATATAGGTACCGATTTGATAACGAAAGGCTTTTATGGAAAGATTTCTGAATGTGAAGAATCCAGGGAATGACTCATGTAACAGAGTCTGCTGCATTTGTCGGACGCCTTCTCGCGGCCGTTCTCCAGCTTGGCGATGCGGGAGCCGAACTGCATGGCCCTCTTGGGCAGCATGGCTGAGGCACACAGCCCCAGCTGCCGGGCTGCCAGCCTTAGCAGCAGCTTCTCCCCCAGCCCCCGGGGCAGCGAGAGCTCTGCCTTCTCCCACACCGGTAGGCCGTTCAGGAAGGAGACCACCTCCTCATCCAGATAGGGGAACCTGAAACCAAAGGACATTCACCACCCTCAACACAAGATTCAAGAATCTGTGGGGCGAGAAGATACTGGATGGCAGATCCATTTTGAAATTGCTACCTTTAGAGATATTAAAAATATAGAATATCTCTGCAAACAATATATAACTCTAATAAATTAAAACAATTTAACTGTAAAAATCAACAATCACCAGGTGTGTGTGTGTGTGTTGGTGTAGGGGAATCAGGACAAATACATCGGCCCTAGGGGAGCCCTGGCAGAACAGTTCAAATACTGACATAGGATTTCTTATTCACACTGTCCAGTCAACGACATATAACATGTAACTGAATCAGGCAACACAAAGAAGATAAATGCACTCATGAACATCAAAGTAGACATGACTAGGACCTGCAGAAGTACGTATTTATGGAATAATTAAAAAAAAAAGGAATTGCTAAAGCAGAAGATATGGCTCTGATTGCATATTGTGTGCACACGTTATTTTCTGTGAAGAACATGACAGGACACAAAAAGACAACTGGTTAGACGCAGTTTGAGACGTCATTTTCTAACCGGCTCCATTTTGGGTTTTCAAACATTGTGCCTGATTGCAGCAATGTTATTCCTTTCATGTGCACTCGCCTGGCCTCTTTTCCGTGGTCCCCGATGATCCTGTCATCCCTGCCAAGGTTCCGGGATGAGATCCTGCCAAGCTCCATAGCTAGCTCCTGCACTAGGCCCTCGAGCCCAGCAGCCTTGTATCGGACCCGGTGTCGCGAGTACCCTGCCAGTTGCTCGTCTGCTCCGATACCAGTCAGAACCACCTAGCGGAGAGCAGTTTTATAGCATCCTTAAGAGGAGTATGAACACTGGTGAGTACATTGTACCTATATCAAAATGCTGCGACTATACATCAGTCTTCAATAAAGAGGAACCAAGATATCTGGACACCCTGACATACCTTTGCGGAGGAGGTGAATGGTCTGTACTCTATCCCATCCTTTACGAAGCCAATCCCCCTGGCTGCAAACCACACCGCACAGCCAATGCTGTCATCCAGCACTGTCTCCAAAGGATGCACCAAGTGACAGATGCGTTTCTGTCGCATGTCTTGAAGCTCTTCCTGGGTTACATTGATTTCTACAAAGTTCCACTTCCGGTCTGAGCTTAAGGCACACAGCTCCTGCAGGCCAGCTCTACCGGTGATTCTGTCAGGCACGTCGAATCTCGCAGACGGAAGGGGCTCGCCAAGATCATTAGCCTGATCCGGTGTCATCTTGTTGTTCTTCATTTTCTTGGTTGGTCCTTTCTGCCTCTTTGGCTCCTGCAGTCTGAAAGCCACATTCAAAAGATCGATTGGCTTTCCACTTGGGACATGGCGATGGGCTAACAAAGCCAGAATCATGGAGTCGATTCCACCAGAAAAAAGGATAGCAACGTCAGCTTTGTCGTTGGGCATCAATGTGGCTGGATCTTCGTAAGGAAGATACTGCACGCGCCGCTGTACAGCTTGGCTCAAAACATCTATGAGCTGGCTAGCCACCTTCTTCATCTGATCACATGTCAAGAATGCATCCAGGTCCTCAATGGTTGGCTGAGACCCGAAGGTGTTCGTATTAGCATTGATGGTCTGACTCACAGACATGTTCATTGGACTTACGGGGGAAGCAAGACAAAGCCCAGAATCATTCATCACTAAAGACACACAGTTGTCAAGACTCTCCCAGTTAAGCTCATCAACTGAAGGTATTTTTTCACCTGGGTAAATCCACGGATATAACTCTAACTTCAAAGAACTCAGCTGAGCATTTTCACCTAAATCAAGTCTGTAAACCCCAAATGCTGGCACCTCCTGCCACGGCGAATCACTGGCCCCATTGAGAGAAGCCGCAACAGATGTTATAATCACAGATTTCTCCTGTGAACCAAATCGCCAAAGCAGACTCCGCCGGCCAAAGTAGTCTCTGCCGAACCAGAGGCAGTGTTTAGCTGCCTGGTAGTAAATAAAAGCCCATGGCCCTCGTACAGAAGACAGAAGAGACAGAATATCTCCAGGGCTGGAACAGCTGGAAAGATGATGGAAGAGACATTGGGTGTCGTTGTCTTCAAATCCCAACTCCAGACCACCAAACACCTCCCCATTCCAGAGAAAGACATTTCCGTCGGTATCTTCCAGTGGTTGAGGAGTCAGTTTGCCTCTCATGTGAAGAACGTGAGCAGAGAAAAGGCACTCACAGCTCACATCTCCCATTCTTTTCCGCACTTCCTTACTTGAGTGAGGCCCTCTCTTTGTCAAATTCTGAAGCAGTCTCGATTCCAACACATGAGAGGAGGAAAAGTTCACAGCACAGCAAATACCACACATTTTAAAATTCGTTACACTCCTCTTAATTAGTCCACTTTGTATGTTCTTATAAATCTTGAAACTCTTTCTTCATATTGTCCAGTGTTTCTGGAAAGGGAAAACATGCAGTGTTTACATCAATGAATGGAAACTGAAACTAATTTGAATGCTGAAATGTAACTACAAATGATAACTAAGTTAACACGAGATGCAATGTTAAAGCAGCTATAAGATTTAACAGACTCACTTACTTCTGCAAGAACTTAGAGTCTCCGCTTTGTCAGCCAAAAAGAAGATGTTGCTGTTGGGCTGCTGTACATAAACTCTCTATAAACCATAAGAACAACAAATCATTATGGCTCCTGATACCCACCTATACAACCGTACACTGCGTCAAACAGCATGTAAACGTGTACTTGATGCAGTTTACTTGGCTTTCAAACGATTAATCTGCGAATAACATAATTACTTTTTACAAGTGTTTTAAAGTACAACTAAAATGTGATCATTACCCTGTTTTTCTTCAGATTGCAGAGTTCATCAACCACGATCTTCTGTTCCTTAATCTAAAAAGAAAACATGATTTACCAAGTTCCTTCGCATACATCGTGAAAAATAATACATTTACAGTGAAAACACGTTAGGAAATGTCTTTTGCATAACAGCTTAAATTCATTTCCTTGTATGTTTTTTATTCGTTTGTCTCGGTATGTTAAACACGGTATTATTTTACCTTTTTATTAAGTTCGTCTTTTAACTCTCCCTGTGCAGAAAAATCTTTCTCTTGTTGATTCGCAGACATTTTCTTCTGGGAAAATCATAAACGACGCCAATTCTGTTTGAACGCAAAGGCATGCGTATGTGAACAAACTGTCGCCTGCCGATGACGTAGTTCCTGCGTCAATCCATTAAACCATTATTAAGAAGTGCCAGGTGTACGGTATGAAACCCCTTATAAACGTTTTTCTAATAGCCACTGAAATGTAAAGGTGTTCGCAATATTTTAATATAAAAATCATTATTTTGATATACTGATTTTGATAGGAGAAATATGTTTATTACTTTTTGCCACCAGATGGCGGCATGGTAGTTGCCACAAAGACTAAAAAATTAAACGAAATTGGTAACTGCAGATGAGGCGGTATGGTGGTGCAGTGGTTAGCACTGTTGCCTCACACCCGGGTTCGAGTCTCCGCCTGAGTCACATGTGTGTGGAGTTTGCATGTTCTCCCCATGTCGTCCTGGGGTTTCCTCCGGGTACTCCGGTTTCCCCCCACAGTCCAAAAACATGCTGAGGCTAATTGGACTTGGACTTGGCATGTGTGAGTGACTGGTGTGTGAGTGTGCCCTGCGAGTGGCTCGCCCCCCATCCTGGGTTGTTCCCTGCCTCGTGCCCATTGCTTCCAGGATAGGCTCCGGACCCCCCGCGACCCAGTAGGATAAGCGGTTTGGAAAATTAATGGATGGATGATAACTGCAGATAATGCGCTCTATCCATAAGCTGACATATTGCTTTAGGTTGGCAGAAATAGAAAAACTCCAGCTTCAAAAGTATAAATACTTTAAGAGAGTGAACATTAATATCAGACAAAGTATGAATAATAAGCAAGGTAAAGATTAAGCAAAAACAAGATCAGGCCAGAACAGCTCACATGAAACGGGGTGAGCAGAACTGATCATCATTCCCAGTGCAGAGCTGTAGTGCAGAGCTGGTCATGAACATCTGGCAAAGACCCACAGTTTTGTTCATCTAGATAGGAGGTGTCTGAAAATGAGCCTGCACAAAATCAACCAGTCAAAAGTTGGTGTGTGACCCTCTGGGAGCAAAGGGCAGCACTTTGCATCAGTTCTCGGACAGAATGATATGTCTAAAATTTAAAATAAATGTCATAGTCTCTATACCGCCAATAGTTATCACTGTCACTGTTAGGCCGCATTTTGTAATCTGTCACATTCCTACAGATGTAATTCTTGCTCAGGAATCATTAACCCTAAAATATGGGCAATGGGGCATGACTGTTGTTGATTATTAATGTTACCCTGAATCCTTCCTGCAATCTGCAAATGACCCATTTTAGTCTTTAACATAAAAGCTAATAACTTCCTGAACAATTTGCAGAGCATCAAAGGGAAACCATTCGAAATAAATAAAGTTACTTGTTTGCAACCATTGGGTGGAGTGAAAATAGAACAAACTCTGTCTTCGTTTGCTAGTGGCTGTATTTCACAGTGCAGTGCAGAGCCAGTGTACAGAGTGTTTCAGGCATGTGAGATGTATGAGTGAATTACTTAATGCAAGATGGTGTCCGCCCTACCATTTAACCAGCTGCAACTAGTTGTAGCACCATAAACCTGTTGAATTACATTACTTACACCTCAGTCAGAGGCACAACAAACCTCTTCAGTCCCATCCGACACACTTCCTAGTGCCCCTCCTCCGCTGCCCAAAGTTACTTCTGTGTAAAAACCACGTACAATACATCTGTCATTGAGCATTATTGTGTTCATGACAAGCAGGTGAGTGTCATTGACATGCCGGCCTGTTTAAATGACAATCCCTCTGCACAACAGACACCGCAAAGTCCTGAAATCACTGGTTGGAATAAGTGAGATTGAGATTATATTCCACTCCCTTTAGGGCACCATTAAACCGAAGTGTGTGACAGTTAATGCTGATTCTGTTTGAGCATACAAAAGGAAGTGAAAAAAATTGTCATGTGGAGGTTAACTACATTAAGGAATATAAAATATTCATTCAGTTGGAATGACATTGCATGTTTCAGCATCACATTACTAACATATAATATGATATAGAGGTCTTCGTAGCAATAAATAATGCTACTCTGTTAAATTTTTACTTAAAAATACAGTTGTTTAGCCACATTATTTAGTCATTGAAGGAACATTTACAAGCATAGAACCATTATACCATAGCCGTTGCTACTGAAGTTGTATTGTCAAAGCATGAAGCATAAAACTCACCAACCAAGTGGCCACATATCATTTGGTATTCATTTGGTATTATTCAGTATTTATTCAGTATTCATTGGGTATTCTTACACCAGCCTGCTTGAGAAATGAACCTGGAGGTAGATTTCTTCATGTCATATCTCCACAGCTGTCTCATAAGGTGGTGCTTATTTTGCTCTTTCAGCTTCTTCCATCCATGGGTCGCACTCATTTTCCAAACAGAAGCAATAAGAAAAGCCACGAGAGGCTGGTGCTCAGCCAGCCGGCTGCTCCGTCAGTCACGGTCCCATCCGAAGTGTCATGGCCTCTCCAGAACCTCTGTGGTCCGTCGTGGTCAAACAGACATCACAGCAGCAGACCACCACGTGGGGATCCTGAGCACTTTAAAACAGGGCTCTGCTGTCTATGCAAATTTAGATTTATGCAAAGTTTGACAGGGCAGTTTACGTACATCATGGATTACCTGTTGCCATCCATAGCCACCAGAAAAGATAAACGTTTAACCCTCATTTATACTGTAGCTTCCATTGTTGCAGCTTAAATAGTCACAGTAAAACTAGTTCTACTGACTACCACTTAAGATATAAAACACCTAGATGATTACATTTTGTTTAGAAATTTAAACAAACCGTAATATACTCTATATAAAAATCACTTCTTTTGTAAAAAAGAAAAAAAAAGAGTAAAAAAAAAATTAATTACAAACAAATAATGAAAAGAAACAAAAATGCAGTTGTCAATAACCATATTGTTATTTGTCCATGAAGCCATTTTAAGTGACAGTAATGAACTCTTTGCTGACCTCCTGTAACCAGGATGACCTATAGCATGCTAATGATGTTTTGAGTATATGATCCAAAGAAACATGTCAAGACAAATCAAACTTTATTTTCATTTCAAAATATGCAGGTATTCAGTGAAACAAAATAACGTTTGTCTGAGACTTCAAAAAGAGTTTTACACATAAATAATGAATAAATAAATATGCTGTGCATAGTGTAAATATACTGTGCATGTAACCATGTAAAAATGTCAGATCTGTGGTGGGAAAACAACAACTGTAACCTTGGGGCATAACTTTGGGCTGAGCGTTTGGGAGGGGGAGTTGAGGTCTCCACCCATTTAAGGGGGTCCAGTGTGGTGTATTGGCTTGTTTTGATTATTTACATCCCAGCCTCGGGTTCATCTCTTTTGGTTTAATTTTTTCCAAAATGCACAACAAAATTTGAACTGTTCTGCTGATGTTCCATTTTATACATGCCAGTTGTTTCAAAGCAGCTAACGATCAAACGCTCTGCTCACGGAAGGTCATTTTACCCCCAGCTACCCACAAAACTAGCATTCATTGTTTTCAAACAGAACATTTTTTCCCAGAATTGCATGACCCAATATCAGTTGAGAGTTGGCTTACAGATATGTTGGTAGAGTTTATTACTATTTATTTATTTAGTTTAACTTTTAAAGAAACGTTTAAATCAACTTCTGTCATGACTTTCTATTTAGTATTTTCAAAATTATTAATTGAGCCAGATTCCTCAATGGAACAATTGCAATGAACTTTTTTTCTAGAACAGTGTACAGTCTTATCAGGGATAAAAACTGCTACAACCGCACTGACAGTGATGTCTGCAGGAAAGATCTGCACCACAAGCACCTGTAATTCCAGAAGGCCTCATAATCACCAGGGCCTGTTCTTCTAGGCTGCACCTTGCTTGCAAACAGTGAATGTTTCTTAAAGGTCATTTCATTGCTGTGAAAAGTTCTGCTTTGTGTTTGCACAGGTGCGACCAAAACGCCGGTGCTCTGAAAGGCAGTAATTTATAGAGTTACAACATACAGGGACTTTGGCACTTAAACTGCTGTTTCAAATGTTGATTTTTCCCCTCTACTTGCCAATAAAATGGAAAAGTATAATCATCTGACTGAGTGCAAAACTTGCACATAATAAGGAATCTTTTGTATATATCCCACTGTGATACTATTTTTACAGTGTATGGAGACTCTCCTTACCCAGTATAGCTTGCAGCTGGTCTTTCCTACTATGAAGGACTGATTCCTGTCTTAATATGTTGGCAAAATGTCAAATTCTTTAATTCTAAGAACTGGAAAGACAAATTAGTTTTATTTTATCTAAAAATTACAAATCCAGTAAATGGACACCAAGGTTGAGCTGTTTGATGGGGGATAGGAAAATGCAGCATGCAGCAGGAATGGCCCCCATACCTGTACTTCCTGTCCGTAGTGCTCAGACGTGGCTCCTGGTCAATGCAGCCCGATGCTGTGTCGTTCACCTGGCCTGGGAGCAGCTCCAAGCCAGCTGTGTTTACTGTAGTTCAGCTGCACAAGGGGTCCATATTGACTTTAACACACCTGCGGTTTGTCTCTGTCCCTCAAAAGATAATCCGCTGTCACATGGCACTTGTTTATGCCTGCAGACTGGTACTTAGCACTGGCTATGAAGCTATGCGAATCTGGAGGATAATAACTGTCATTTTTTTATTACTGCTATGAAAATTATTTATTGTTATTGAAACAATTCACTGTATTTTGCCTGCACAGAATAAAAGAGTCGGTCCTTTATGAAGTGAAGAATGGTGATTAATTTATTAGGTGTAGTATTTTATATTATTAGGCTAGGTTGTAGAATAGAAAGACTACTTCTGCTATGAAAATGATATCATATTATTTTGAGGTTAATGTAGATATAAGTAAGTGGAGCTTACTGGGGAAGCGGCCTCGATACCGGTTAGCTGACTGCATGCATGACACAGCAGAAATATGACACCGGCGTAATCACATGACTTAGAACACGCAGCCCCATCTGGATAAAAACAGGCCGCTAATAACTGCCGCTAGTCTGTTTTTACGGCTTCTGTAGCCTAGGGATTATACTAAAGCCCTCAACAGTGTCGCTGCCATGTTCCGCAAATAGGATAAAAATAGAGAGTCCAACCACAGCACAAAAGAGCAATGAATAATCATGCATGAATACAAAGTCAAACGTACTGCCTTACAAAGGGCTGCACAAAGTGTTTTTATTTTTTTAAGTGTATTCCAATGATTAAAACAAGCAAGCATAACATTATGATATTAAAAACCTAAATGACAGATGAGGCAGTTTGCATATTACCGGCGTAATTAATTATGGGTGGAAGTGACTTTACAGTAAAAATTATTATCTATTAAAGAACGGATTTCTTCCAGAAATGCTGCACACAACACATGATTTGGGATTTCAGTTCACACACTTCATATTCTTGCATAATATGCCCTCGACATAGAAGGAATGTGTCAACAGCATGAACTCAGGACTGCAAAAGGCAGCATTTGTTCCCTAAGTAACAATTAATTTATTTATGACATGGACAACAGACCATTTGTTACTCATCCCCGAAGTGGTTATGAGTTAAAGTTCATCTGCAGGTGATGCCATTACAGCCAGCATGTTTCAGACCAACATAACAGAGAAATGAAGACCACTAGTCAGAGCACTTTACGTGTTATATTGTAACACGCAGAACTCCATAGACTTTTTTAAAGCTATATCCTGTGAGATTAAAACACGAGTAGCCTTTTGCTGTGATTAATTACTCACCACATACAATAGCAGCATGGGTTATTTCAGACTATGCACAGAGCACAGAATGACAGCACAGTCTGTTAACAGTGACGAGCCTTAATTATCTGATTTAAATGTAGTTTGATTTCAACAACATACTTTAATTCAATGACTAAGCACAATGAGGCAAAAGCGCTTTAACAGAACTGGAGGGAAAAACAACAAAAAAAAGAAACTTAATCAAAACTTTATGCAGGCATCATCTTCAGTTCAAAATATACACTCATTTTATAATACTTTTAGAATGGAAAATAGCAAAACAACTTTTATTAAAAAGACAATATATACACTTCAATATGAAGTCCCACATATGTAGAATATGTTATCTCACACATGATATCCTATACATCACATTACCGTCACGTCCTGCCCGCCTTGTCTGCCTGGCCCTCCTGTCTCCTCCCTGGCATTTGTTTGTCTTACCTCTTGTTCCTGCCCTCCTGTTAATCATTCCCAGCTGCCTCTTGTTCGCTCCCTCGCTAGTCATGTATGTAAGTGCTTCCCAGTGCTGCGTTTCCCAGTTCTGTCATTGACGTTGTAACTCTGTGTTGCCAATGTGATGTGCGCAAGAATCCCATTCATAGAGGATGAGCAGGTTCTCACACAGGATGTACTGCGCGCCCTGAACAAAAAGCAAAGCTGTAGGCCCGTACTGAGTTCCAGGATGGATTCTTAAAGATTGTGCTGAACAGCTATTTATGAAGATCTTCAGCCTGTCTCTATCTCTAGAAACAGTCACCAAGGACTCCATCATAGAGCCAGTGCTCAAAACAACTACCATTGGCAATCTGAATGGCTGTCATCCTGTTGTCCTCACACCAACAATAATGAAGTGCTTTGAAAGGTTGGTCCTCCCCCGCATCAAAGTCATCATCCCTGCCTCACTGGACTCACACCAGTTTGCTTACAGAGCTAACAGTTGCACATAGGATGTCATCTCTCTGGGTCTTCACACGGTCCTGACTCACCTAGAGAACAGGGCACAAATGTGGGTATACTATTTCTAGACTACAGCTCTGCTTTTAATAGTCATCCCCATCAAGCTCACCTCAACACTGCACCAATTAGGCCTCAGTTCACCACTGTGCAACTGGATCCTGAGCTTCCTGTCAAAGCATCTTCAGGTGATGAGACTGCCCCCACCCCTGTCTTTCACTATAACTCTGAGCACTGGCATACCACAAGGTTTTGTACTGAGCCTACTGCTCCCTCTTCACACACGATTGTGTCCCTGCATTTGCCAATAACACCAAGTTAATTTTGCAGATGACACGATGGTGATAGGGCTGGTCTCCAACAGCAATGAACCAGACTGCAGAGCAAAGGACTGCAGAACCCGGTGCTCAGAGAACAACCGGTCTCTTAACACAGCAAAGACCAAGGGGCTAATCATTAATTTCAGAAGATCACGGGAGGACGAGTATACTCCTAGCTCTCACTTCAATGGTGAAAGAGTGTCCAGCTTCAGGTTTCTAGGCATACACATTTCCTCACTAAGTCCACTTCACTCAAGAAAGCACAGTAATGGTTGTTTTTGCTGAGGATACTTAAGACAGCTGGTTTGCCTTGACAGATACTGGTAACTTTCTACGGATGCACCACAGAGAGCATCCTAACTGCACAGCAGCTGATAGGAATGCTCTTCAGCAGGTCATCTCCAGCACACAGATGACCATTGGGAGACCTGGATGACATCTAAAGCTCAAGAAAGCATCAGGAAAGCTTCTAGCATCTGTCAAGTTTCCACGCATCTTTTGTTCCAACCTCCTTCATCTGCCAGGCATTAAAAGACTTTTTAATCTGCACCACCAGATTGAGGAATAACTTTTTCCCCCAGAGACCTATAAAGGCCATAAATCATCAAGCTCCCCACATAATCTGCCTGACTGACAGCTGCTGCAACTAATAACCTCAGTGCACAAGGACTAATACCTTCTTTATATGCAGTTTGCACCATTCAATACTGCATGTGACACATTATGCTGTTCATTCTGTCATTTACTGCTTATATTGTTTATACTATGCATACTTTTCACACTCTTTTATTTAATTCCTATTTTCGCTACTGTACTGGTTCTGGTGCTGTGTTTTATCATTTACTTCTTTACTGGTATTTTGCCTTATTTTGTTATTTCTTTATTTAATTGATTGTCTTTAATATCATCGAATATGGAAGTTGCAAACTGAATCTCGTTGTACTTGTGCAACGACAAGAAAGACATTATATTCTATTCTAATCAATGATGTATTTCTTTACAATGTACCTTTTATGTACGAAACCCAACACAGAAAAAAAGCATGTACAAATCCATGTTATCATACTTAATCTGGTGAAAATACAGTAGCAGGCCAAACAAATCAGTACAGTCCTTTAATTACAGGATGACTTAAGCGTGTTGACAGAAAACAGCCAGGATGCGGCTGTTACTCTAGGCTTCGCAAAACACCATGTGTTTTGTGCGTTATGGAACGGTGTGAGACACCACTGATGATTACACCAAGATAACTGCCTTAGCCACCCCAGCTTTGAGAGCTTGGAGAGAAGGAAAAGTGGCCGCAGATTCCAGAGGTAGCTTGGTCTGCTTCCTGCTTAGCAAAGGGATCAGACTATCAATACAAGGTCAATACAAAAGAGTAAAAGCAGAAGAGAGGCTAAACGAACAGGTTAAAAACGTAAAAAAATAAATAAATCTTGGATTCGGCTGGTGTTTTGTGTTTCAGAAACCGAAGATTTTATTGACGCAAATTTCAGTTTTAACTTCGTTTTGAGGAGAAAAAAAAATCATGAATGAGCTTTACACCAGATCTGAATGAATTTGCACTTGGATCTGAATGAATGTGTGGTTTTTCTGAAGCCAAACGGGATTCTTGCAGTGAGCCAAGAGTCTGGTGCGGCTGCTCGTTGGCTTCGATGCACTTGCCATTTTCGCTGCTGCAGATAAGCTGCCCCTGGCTGTTTTCAAGTGCAAAATCAATAAACGACGGAGAAGAATGGGGGTGGATGCTACCGCTGGATACTGGCCCATAAATTCTGGGAGCTGTCCCCCTCCTGAACGACGGTCATTCATGTCTGAAAAAAAGGAAATTCTTTCAAAGTAACCCGGAGACCCATGGTGGATTCAGATCCCCGCAGCTGCCAAAAGACACCCCTCCATCCGCATCTCAGCAGTCAGAATAATAATGTGAAATGTTTTTCATTTTCTTAACCATTAGGCCTACCTTTTGTTTCATCATACAGATCTTGCATGATTGCCTAAGGGAAAGTATGGTATTATGGTAGCTGTGATTGACCACATCTAGTTCACTACGGATGTCAACAATTATGATGATATATTTATAAACTGTGGCCCTATTGGCATTATACATTCCCAGCACCAATTGTGGTCATCCACGTGATTCTGATCAGGATAGGCGGTTAAAACCTCCATATACGAATGGACTCATGGCAGTTCGTGGAAATGTCTATAAAGCAGACGGCCAAACATATTGATATGTAAAAAATCCATTTTACCCCACGGATTATTTTTATTTATTTATTTATTATTCTTATTTTAACATATTGGTTCTTTATGGTGCATTTGCTATTATCTGAACGATACTGGTGTTTCCATCGATCACATTTAATTAGTACGAGTAATAATTGTTGTCCCCAATTCCTTGATACTTGCGGGAACAAAAAATATTTTTTTGATGTAGTCAAAAGAATAAATTGAGAAACTGAGGTACCAGTAGGCCTACTAAAATCATTACATGCATGAATCATAAAACAAGTGCGCGTGAAGTTTGCCGTGGCACCATCAACTGCATTACTCAGCAAAAAAAAATCTTCGTTCCGGGACCATTACTGCAGCTTCACGGGACTTGAAAACGAGTAAACTCCGATCCACCTGTGTTTAAGATTATAAATGATGAGTACTATATCACTCAAATCTCCTGGACAGCAGCGGCTGGGTTATGTTAAGTGAATTATACTTGATTATAGGGTAATAAATGGAGATTTCACTAATTTATAAGGGATTGCTGTTGTAACTAAAACCTAATTTCATGAATTGTGTCTTTCAATAGTCAGAGTCATATGCAAATCCATATAAGCGGTACATTTTATGTAATTACAGTATGGGGGAGACTGGATTCCATTGTTATTTACTGTACATTTTACTACTATCATACGTCTGTTCACACTTGCAAATGTAATCCTGGTCGCCTTTTGAAAACTTCGATGTGACGTAATGTGTTTTTGTAGGGCAATTCTCGATATTAACTGGGAAAAGGTTTTGTTAAACATGCGCTGTGCTTATAATATTCATGGTCATGTGACCCAAAACCCCTCCCGAAGCTCTCTAAACCCCCACCAGGCGTAAATACCGCTGACAGTGTAGTCGGGCCGGGGAGCGTAGACCTGCGCGAGCAGGGATTTTATTACTTTGCGTTCAGATCAAAAAGTCCTTTTTCCAATAAATATTGCTTTCCAACTTCAGCTACAGTGATAGCTAAGTTTGGAAAGGAGGAAAAGGTCTTTTTAGTTTTTTATTTGCAGAAAACATTATCAGTGCTTGCACGCTCGCTGCGAAAAACTGCCGTCAGATAAATAAGGAAACAATATTCATAAGCTTATTATTTTAAAAATATGGAAAACACTGGATCAAAGAAATGCAGTTATGGTAAGCATGACCTTATAGTCAAACAGGATGTTGTCTTTTTAATAATATATTAAATCTTTCTTTTGTAATGTCTCATCGGTGTGTTTTTCCTTTGCCAGAATCAGCTGCCAAATTTTTTACTTCGGCGAAGTTTCTTATTTACCTCGGACACGCTCTTTCCACATGGGTGAGTAAATACAATGTAAACAAACATTTAATTCTATATAAAATAAAAATATAAATTTATTCACCTTTTTCAAATGGGTATTGAGAACGGACTTAATGGCTTTGGCATTTATATTGCGATCAGTATTGGAGGGAGGAGCTGTCATTGTCCGTAGCTGTGGGATCTTTCGAAACGCTAATTGCATGAATGTATCTTGTGTGTGAATGCAATAAAATAGTGTGTCGAAAGCGCCATATTTTCAATTTTATCGGTTCAGTATAAGCAGGGGATTGGGATTGTTTATCTACACTGTGCCTTTAAATGTGGTTTCAGCTATTATTCCCCTGTTAATACCGTGTATGTTTACGGGGGTGGTGGGCTCGACGTTTATTTGGTTTCTACCAATGTTAAACCGCCCCAATGAAACAATGACAAAACAAAGTGTAATCTGTTTGGATAAATCCGCTTTGCTGTTTTATCAGACCATTTCCGCACATTGTGCATTTGTCTCCTGCTGTATTATTTGGGGGTGGGGGACATTACTAATATCCATTATTCTGCAGGCGGCTCACACACCGAGTAATATTGTTTCAAAAACTGGCTGTGACAGTATAAATCAATATTGAATAAAGAATATAATGTGCATTGATATTTATGGTGGTCTTATTAATTGCCTTTTAGGGGGACCGTATGTGGAACTTTGCCGTGGCTGTCCTCTTGGTTGAGCTGTACGGTAACAGCCTGCTTCTCACGGCCGTCTACGGCCTGGTTGTGGCTGGATCCGTATTGCTGCTTGGAGCCATTATCGGTGACTGGGTGGACAAGAACCCCAGACTCAAAGGTCCGTTACTGTAAAGCCGCACATCCTGGGGTCGCTGTTTATATAAACTTCATATTTGCAGCTATACTCTGACGTGCGCTCTATTGCGTGTAATAACTGGCTAATCCGTGTTAAATTTCTCTTAATTTCCGACAGTTGCCCAGACTTCTCTTATCGTCCAGAACTCTTCCGTAATTCTGTGCGGCATTCTCTTGATGGTGGTGTTCCAGTTTAAAGAAGATCTCAGACAAATGTACCATGGCTGGCTGCTTGTAAGTGTTTATATATATATATACTCGTATATATAAATTCGTATCATTTCACCACGGAAATCTATGTGTTGCCGCTGACTGGTATGTAGGTGTTTGAGTGTTAAAAAGTCTTTTCCAGCACCCGCGGACGTTAGTTTGCACGCTGCGTGCGGAACCGCATTATCAGCAAGCAACAGAAAGGGTTTTGGGAAAAAAAAAACACACTGAGTTTGCACAGAAGCTTTAACTAGTGAAAGTTTGGCTTTCCCTTGGACACTGAGAAGTGAGCCTCAGTGATGTATTTATTCGCAAAGTCAGCGAGATTTGCGGCCGCTGGTCGTCACGTGAGTGAAGGATATGTAGTTCTGCCCTGTTCCTGCTTCTAACTTCTAAGTAAAGGCGCAGGGACTGGAAACTACCGCCAAATGTGTCACAGTTCACTAAGAGGTGGTTGCTCGAAAGCGTTCGTGGTTTTTCCAGATAATCGCCAATACCAAGGGGTATTATTATGTTTAAATACACAGATATCCAAAATATTATTTTAAAAGTTTTAAATGTTGCACATGCACTTTTTAACCCACTTTACCGATGTTTACAGACAGTGTGCTATATCATGGTCATCACCATTGCCAACATCGCTAACCTGGCCAGCACGGCCATGTCCATCACGATCCAGAGAGACTGGGTGGTGGTGGTGGCCGGTGAGGACCGGAGCAGACTGGCAGGTAAGCGTATGTTATTTCTCTTGTGTTGTCAAGGATGGATTCATTTCTCTGCCATGCCTTATTCTTTCTCATTGGTAAACGTAGTCTTGAATTTTTGCATACGTTCGTTTAATTACGTTCTCTCCACATCTTTTCACAATGCGGCAGTGAAACAACCGGTACCGTAAGACATGTAAAGAACATTGGGTAGCCAGCTTTGTTTATAGTTAAAATTGTCACTAAAATGCAAATAATATTGACCTGTTGCTATAATATAAACGATCATATTATCTTTCATCCATAAATGCAACCTCTGTAAATTCTGTAGGTATGGGGCCTCTTTTTTGCCAAGCCCAACCACACACCAAACCCAAATTGCTGGAAGAAAAGGTTTATGTCTGTAAACTAGTAGAGTACATTTTTAGAGGTACACTTGTAAATTCTGATGGAACCAGTTAAACCATCGTTATCTACAGTGGCACTTCAGGCTACTGACGAGATTTTAATTTTATAATCTGCCTTGACAGTGTGGAATCTTACCCAGAAAACAGTGACAGTTTCTAGCCCCTTTCCATTTTCTTTCCATATTCAGCTGAGAGGGAATTTGATGCCGGAGGGGACCCACCTCTGACCCCAGAGGTCAAATACTGTGTTAAACATAGAGCCTCTCAAAAATGTTGAGAAGCTGAGCATTTTCACGGTGAAATTTGCTAAAAATAAGCTCAAACCAGAAACCAAATAGCAGTTTATTCATATGAGTAGAGCAAAGTAAGCTCTACTTGGTTAAATACTTTTTTTGTTTGCAAAAATGTTGAGGTCATTTAAATGAAACGGTTCCCTTTTTCAGACATGAATGCCACAGTGAGGATCATCGACCAGCTGACCAACATCCTGGCCCCCATGGTTGTGGGACAGATTATGGCGTTTGGGTCCCATTTCATCGGCTGTGGGTTCATCTCTGGTTGGAACCTCTGCTCCATGTGCCTTGAATACACTCTGCTCTGGAAGGTCTACCAGAAGACCCCAGCGCTGGCTGTGAAGGGGGGGCATAAAGAAGAGGCTCAGGAACTTAAACACCTTCAGGACCAGCAAGGTACCCCAACCTTCCTCGTCAAATATGTTCATTTGCAAGGCGAGGAAACTGGAGACGGCATGCCAGAAAAGTTCCGTGGTCTACAATGCTTGTTGAACAAATAAGTTCAAGTCAGTTTAGGACCCTTACAGGCAGAGATCCCCAGCCGTTGAGCAGTTGACATGCGGTAGAGCATTGAGTGTTTTTACAGTTTATGACCTCACAGCGGCCTCTTCTTTTCGCAGATCCTCTCAGTGAGCAGAAGCCATCCGAGGGCTCGCAGCTGATGACTGAGGCAGCTGCGGTTGAGAAGGATCCCACAAAGAAAGCTGGCTGCTTCTACCAGATGTCAGAGCCCTTCCGCACTTTCAGAGATGGCTGGGTCGCCTACTACAACCAGTCCATCTTCTTCGCCGGCATGTCCCTGGCGTTCCTCTACATGACAGTCCTGGGCTTCGACTGCATTACTACCGGCTACGCCTACACCCAGGGGCTGAATGGCTCCATTCTCAGCCTGCTGATGGGGGCCTCCGCCATCTCCGGGATCTTCGGCACGGTGGCTTTCACCTGGATCCGGAAGTGGTGCGGCCTGATCCGCACAGGCTTCATCTCGGGCTTGGCCCAGCTCTCCTGCCTCCTGCTCTGCGTGGTCTCCGTGTTCGTGCCGGGAAGCCCCCTCGACCTGACAGTCTCACCCTTCCAGGAGATGGTCCGCCAACTCATGGGGGACGGGGGTGTCTTGCCTGAGGCTAACCCCACCCCGCTGGCCATGCTCTCCACCAGCATGCAGAGCCTGACTAATGGCTCCACCACAATACACGAAATGGAGGAGATGGTGCAGGTGGAGTCCTACCTGTCTGTCAGCCTTCTCTTTGCTGGGGTCATTGCTGCTAGAGTTGGTAAATATTTTAATCAGTTTCAACAACTGCAGCTTAAAAATGGGCAATAGCTTGCACAGATTTTGGGAAACATGTATAAATATCATGTTTCATCAATGTTACTTGAGATATCTTTATATTAATTCTTTTCTAAGTCTTTCCCATTAATGGTTGAGATGGTTGAACCTAAGCATTATTTCTGCTGAAAAGAATCACAGACAATCATTATTTCTCCTTCCTTAGGTCTTTGGGCTTTTGACCTAACTGTGACCCAGCTGATCCAAGAAAACGTGATCGAGTCCGAACGGGGAATCATCAACGGGGTGCAGAACTCCATGAACTACCTCCTCGACCTGCTGCACTTCGTCATGGTCATCCTGGCGCCGAACCCGGAAGCTTTCGGCCTGTTGGTCATCATCTCCTTCTCCTTCGTCGCCATGGGCCACTTGATGTACTTCCGGTTCGCCTACAAGAACCTGGGCCTTCAGCTCTTCCTCCGGTGCTCTGTGGAGCAGAAGAAAGAGGCAGACATTCCTTCGCTTTCCTCTGTAGTGTAGCCCGACAAGCTGACGGTGCACTTTGGACGTAGGATGTGTAGCAAGCCTGCCAGACCTGCTCTTAGTGATGCCTTCGCTACTCTGAGTACATTTATTTTAAGCGCTTAACTCTGGCTTCATGAATCATTTGGCCTTTTATCACTTACTGTCCTGTGTTTGCCAGTATCGGGGGTAGGGAGGGACACATAACTCGAAACAGAGACGCGGGAGTCTCAGGTGTGCACAGATCGGCTCAGTACATCCTCAGATGTTTCTGTTGATCTTAGTCAAGGTGCTAAGAGCTGAAACACCGCAATTCACTACCACTCACACCGCAGCACCATGTTCATCTGATCAGCTGCCTTTCAAAACCCCCCCCCCCCCGCAGGACATCTGCCAATCCACTGTTTCACCCTTGTAGTGACCATTTATGAAGCTCATTGCGTTATTCGCTATTTAGCTGTCTCAGTAAAAGCTTTAGTGTCATTATAAGACTCGTTTGCGATAGATAAGCATAGTAGATGTTCTCGTTTTTATAAGCTGCTGTTAGGGTTTATACACAAATATACAAAAATGTATCTGTAGGTGTCTACATGTGCTGTGAACTCATAATCAGTATTGTCCCTGTATTGTCTAGCTCTATAGTAAGTATATGTTAAAAACATTTGTCAGAAAAGCTATGCAAAAGGCTCTTTATGTTACCAAAGAGGGACTCCTCTGTTAAATAGCCAGCACCATGTTGCCTAGGCATTCATTCCAGAAGTCTGTGTGTGAGAAGCAATGTTATATAGTAGTAAATCTGACCATTTAAGCACATTTAAGCATTGAACAGCCACGTCTCGACGTACTCCTCAGATGTTCCAAGAATGCTTGTGAATCTCCTGTGATTGTTCAGCTAGCACTTTAGGTGGTTGTACCTTATGGCGGGTCACCTTGAGGCATACCCAGCAAATGCGCTACTAGTCGCTAACTGTCTGCTTCGACTCTAGGTCCGTGCATATTCAAAATTCACCAAATGCGCACACAGCACTCTGTTAAGCAGAAAGCCATTTTTGCACTGAAAAAGGCTGCCCCCCCCAAAGAAAAGGGATGAGGAATGAAGTTATCACAGTTACCTACATGCTCTTATCCCTTCAGCCTGCGCTTGAGTGCACCATGCTGTGGCCAGTGATGGTCTTACGACAAACACACGTCCTCTTTAAAATGTGGCCCCAGCATCCCATCTGCTAGAGAGAAATGACCCAGAGTGTGTGGCATTTTCTTAAAGCATTATTAGTACTGGCCTCAACTCACAGTGCATGTGAAGGTCTTATTGCCAAGAGGTGATATTTTTCTTCATAGCTGGTTGCCCGTCTGTTGGGTTTACATTGGATCGTGGACTTAGGTTGCCTTTTGCAATTGTGCTGATGCCTCAGATTCCTCGTCCAGATCCCACGGAAACGTGTGTCACGGTTAAACACCAGCATTAAAGTAAGCAAATTCTCCAGAGAAGGTTTCAAAATGCTAAAATTTTCCACTTGGAGGAGTTCAGGGACAAGCTCACTTTTAAATGAAACACTGTTTTTTTGTAGTACATTAAAATCAGCAAAACTCAGCCAGCGAATACAATTTACTATACCTGTAAATGTTCTAGAACTGTGGGTGTCCGTTTTTGTTTTAGGATTAAGGAAAACGTTTGTATTTTGAACAGCTGTTTTTATATATTGGAATAGTATTGCTGAAAACTTAGAATATGTTTCTCATTTCAAAGCATCGTGTTTAGTTTTGTGGTGTTCATAGAACTTGTAAGTATAAATGTCTGAAACCCAAAAGCCAATGATGATCTTAAAAAAGCTGTAAGGAAAAACTGCAATTATGTTCCAGTGGATATAATGTTTGTTATATAGTAAAAACATAATATTGTAACTCAAAGTTCCACATGAAGCTGTTGAACATACAGTTACTGCATGTTTTGTTCTGGTTTTTTTTCTATACGAAGTAATAAAGATATAAAATGCTATAACAGGTGTGGCAGAAGTTTTATTAAGTTCTGTTTCTGTCGGTGGGTACCAGATGGTCCTAGGTTCACGTCCCATGTTCGGGTCCAGGCCTGCAGTACACAGCACCGTCTCCCAGTGGCAGGGGCGGATGACCTCATCTGGGGACCCTAGGCTGACAGTGGCGTCAGCATGGACACTTAGATGTTGCTGATTTAAGTTACCCAGGGGTCTCAGCCTTAAATTACCTGGGGGCCTCTGGAGCTAATTTATGAGCCAAAGAGAAACGAGAGAGGTTAAAAAACAATGTAATGATGGGGTTAGAACAATCTGAGGCCCCTTCAATAACCGTCCCATTCTTCTATGATTTTTTCTGGGGGTCCAGAGATGTAACCTAGGACAGTCTACACCTTAATCAAGCCCTGTGTGGTGGGATGACCATTTATATAAACGGGTCACCCCTAGGGTTCCCACATTTCATGAGATGAAAAAGAGAATGTTTCCGGGGATAAGAATATTTTCACATTCACTGGCCAATCAGGTAGCATTTCTCTTAATATTAGTACATTTTTCCTAAGCACCCTGTAAAATGGAAATTCACATCCGGGGAAACCTGGTAACCCTTCAGTAAACTCTCGCTTTGCAAGAGGATGTATCAGCCCAGAACTGAATCGAATGGTTTGAACTCCCAAAGTAAAGAGGACTGCTGTCACACACCAGCCGTACGTGTGCCTGGTCCATTTCAACCTACATGGGTCCACTAGAGGCTTCTGTGCCAACTGGGCTGATGCGCATAGATCAGAAATGGGGGAAACCTTGCTTTAATTACATGATTCATACTGCTACTGATAGATATGAGAATCACATTAAATGTATCAGACCATTTGGGCGTGGCAGACCGTTACATAGCGTAGTGCAAACCACCATGACCATTCCCCCCGGGGGGGGGGGCGCGTGCAGCTCAGCGGGTTAGGATGCCGTGCCTGTGATCAGAAGGTCAGTAGTTCAAATCCTGCAGTCAGCAGTGAGATTCCATCTTTGGGCTCCTGGTTAAGGCCCTTAACCCCTAGTTGCCCCACAAACTGCCTTGACCCTGCATTCTCCAAAGAAAGAGGTCACTTTGGACAAAAAGCATCTGCTAAATAAAATGTAAATGAACAGCTAAACAAACCTGATGGCTTTTTAAACCCTGCCACCTTTTATAGGGATTTATTACTCACCTTTATCAGATTGAAAAGCTAGTTTCAGTCCACAAATGCTGTGTTTCTCAATCCGGTCCTCAGGGACCCACAGACAGTCCACTGTAGGCAGCTGGAAAGGAGCAAAAACATGGACCCACGCTGGGTCCCCAAGGACTGAATTGGGAATCGCTGCCCTAAAGATTCTAAATTAATGTGAAAAATAATTTAGCTGAAGTCGCTCAGCTCTGAAATGGCTGCTTCAGGCTCACTTGCAATTTAGGGGTTAAACAAATGGCAGCCAGGCCCGAGGGCCACCCTGACCAATCACAGTCGAGTGACCTTTGACACACTAAAACAGAGGCAGCTCTACATGCCTGACAGATTAGTTATTCTAAGGCTGACATACCAGTGACTACCGTCAGTTTACAACAGAATTAGAAAATAGTTGCATGCACAGGCACACAATCTTGGTATAGCAAACATTAAATCTTAATTCTGGAAAAAAAATTATGTAAGATCACAGAAGAGCACATTCATTTCAACACTAACGTGCACCATTTTGCATAAATGATGTAGTAATGTATTGCCACACACTCTTGCCAAGTGCCTTGGGGCTACAGTGTTGTGAAAACTACAATATAAAAACTGAATCGAATTTAATTAATCCCTTAAACTCTTAAACCAAGGCCTGTCCATTCCTTTCCTGTAAGTAATAATTACAGGACCAGCACTTCAGAACCTAGTATTACAAGCTGAGGGTGTAATATCAGCCTATCAAAATGCAAGTCACCAAGACTAACTTCCACAAGATAAAATTTTGAACACATAAAGGTAGGATTTCAGGGAGCTGCCCCTGGTGTTAAAATATTTATTGCCCTGCAGAGATCAAATCCCCACTTTAAAAGGACGCTGAGTCATGCTGCAGAGTCACGCTGCAGAGTCATGCTGCAGATTCCCAACAGCTTCATAGCGAGAGAACAAACAAAAAACAACATCCTGTTTCACCCCCTCCCCCCCCCCCCCGAAAATAACCATGACAAAATCTGCAGCATGTGCAAATATACCAGAGATGGTACACCAACCGACATCCAAAATGGGACGTTTTTGGATGTGCATCAGGGGAAAAAAATTGGGGGAAAAAATGTTCAATGGTGAAAACCAGGCATCAGTAACGCTGGGGGGAGAGGATGACCTTAAAATCAGGTGTAGCTCGTCATCCATGTAATGTTTATTTGTGAAGCTGTACTAAGATTCCTTAAATATTATGGTTAAGTGTCTTGTCACCATATTCCCTTTGCTGCCAATAAGCAGCATTGCTTTCACTTTGTGTGATTGATCAGGTCCCATTTCACCCATTTCACGAGTGTGCAGTTTGGAAAACATCTGAGAAATACTGACAGTCCACAAGGGTCCCCAAGACCCAGGCTGGGAAACACTGAAGCAATCAGCAGTGGAACACTGGCCACACACACACAAGTCCTAGAAAGCGTCCACATTACAGATCTGACTCTCATGATTAACATTTTAAGACATTCGCGAAACGGCACTCGTAATGAAGGACACCGGGATTTTGTCGTCATTTGACTTGAAGCTGAACGTCATCAGATCCTGTGTAGATATCACGCTAACGGGATAAGAGTCTGAGGTGACGGCGGTCTAGTCCCAAAACCACAGGTACTCTCTGTCCAGAGAATTTAACAACAGATGGGGGGAAAAAAACTGAAGGTTATATTTTATTACATGGCGCTAATCGACAAAAAACACAGACACACAGACACAGACAGAGACACCCCCGTGACTTTCAGGAGTGCAGCGCAGCGCTGACCCAGCTAAAGTCCGCTTTCCGTAACCGCTGCAGCTCCCGCTCTTGGCTCGTGGACAGTGATGCCGTGCCGTCCGCCGCCTGCTTCTGGATCGCGGGGCGACCTGCAGCATCACGCAACTCCATCTCTTCCTCTGACTCCTCCATCTCTTCCTCTTTCTCACTCTCCAGATCCTCTTCTTCGGACTCCTGGGCCCCCCTGACAAACAACACTACTGTGAGAAATATTTCGGTACGGAACACGCCGAGGGAGCAAGTTGAGGGATGTGGCCTGGCGAGGCACGAGTTGCGGCCAGGCATGTGATATCGAGGCCGCACACGCTCTCACCCCACTGACCCCACGTGGGCCCCGTTGCTTACCTGACCCCGGGTTTCGAAATGAGAAGGGAGTTCACGAACATGGTGCAGAGATGGGAGGCAGGCGGCAGGACGTGGGCAGGAGTGTGCAGGAGCTAAAAGGGTAGAGGGTGTGACCTCAGCAACCCAGCCTAACCCCTAAAGCAAGCTTAAAAACATCGTCACGATAAAAAAAAATAAATAAAAAATAAAAAAACATAACAGGCACCTCTAGGACAGCCGTCGACCTCTGAGGCAGCTGGGTCCTCGCTGCCACCTGCTCGCAAAGGGGGTCCTGCTTGTTTCGCTGTGCCTGTCTGTGTTTCCCCAGCAACAGGCAGAAGGGCGTCAGGGCAACGCTATCGTCGACGACGAGCTGGAGATCGTAAGGGGCGACAGGGTAGGTAGTGAACATGGAGAAAACGCAAAAGTTCATCAGCACACTCTCAAACAAGCACTGACGGTCACAATCAATCAATCATTCAATCAATCATTCAATCGATCAATCAATGTTTCATTTGTCAAACAGCTATACTCTGTGCAGTGAAATGATTGCGGTCTTGAAGCTAGGCAGCCAAAATTGAAACATAAGCACAGAAGCAAACATGTAACGGTTAATGCACAACAAGCTGTGCATCATAAGTTTTTTAAACGCATGGCTGATGATATGTAGCAGAACCAGTCTTCTGACCAATGAGATCGGAGGCAACCTTACCGTGGCATGACAAACACTGAACCCATAATCGCAAATATCCTTGAACAGAGTGCAATATGCAGTGAAGTGACAGGTGGCAGTGCAAAGACTTGAATAACACATGGATAAAGCCAGTTTTTTTACATGCAAGCTGTGCATGTTTGCGTTGAGTAGGTCAGTGTTTCCTAACCCAGACCTTGGAGACCCTTGCAGACTGTCTG
Source organism: Brienomyrus brachyistius (assembly GCF_023856365.1). Taxonomy (NCBI): domain Eukaryota; kingdom Metazoa; phylum Chordata; class Actinopteri; order Osteoglossiformes; family Mormyridae; genus Brienomyrus; species Brienomyrus brachyistius. The sequence goes on along the minus strand of NC_064548.1, from coordinate 9,539,954 downwards.
GGGGTCTCTAGGGGCCGGGATAAGACCTGTCTGGTAGGAAGCAGGGAGGGAGCAAAAACATGCACTGTCTGGGAGTGGCGAAGAGCAGGGCCGGAGCAGGCTGTAGTGGAACTGCATCGCATCATTATTATTAACCTTTCATTTAAGACGTTTGCGAAAAGGCAATTGTGATACCTGTTTACTTGATGCCAGGATTCTGTCCTCCTCTGACTTGATGCTGAATGTCATCAGATCCTAAAATAGAAGAAAAGAAACTGTTACTACCCTCCTGGTGACAAACAATGAGGAATCATCGGTTCCTCTTCGGAGGAGGTTCCCTCGGTGGTTTCACAGAAATCGCCCGGCACATGTCAGCACCACCAGCCCGAACCCGGCCCGGACTCACCATGTTATCTGTGAGAAAGTACAGCCTTGAACGGTTCAGCCACTGGGCACTCTCCTCAGAGCTCTGCAGCGCCTCCTGGCGGGGGGCAAAGACAGCGCGGCGCACCTCCCCCAAGCACACGGACTTCTGGGAATACTGGGGGCGTGGCTCACTGGGCTTGAACACAAACACTGTTGGGGGGACGGGGGGTTAAACGATTAACGATCAAGGATCACACACCACATGTAGAACAAACAAACATGCAATGCATTGAGGAACCAATAAAAAAAAGATACTGATAACCAGTCAGCCTCTGTGCTCTGCAAACCTGCAGTGAAACTGACGTTGGTGACATTACTAAGTGGGGTGGCAGGGAAGGACCCTCTGCCTGTAATCGGAAGGTCACTGGTTCAAATCCCAGTGTCGGCAGACTGATTTCACTGCTGGGTCTGGGAGCAAGGCGCTTAACCCCCAATTGTTCCAGGAACTATCTGACTCTGCTCTCTCAACTCTGTTGCTTTTGTGCTCCTTAAATTTAAGTAAATGTACTCCTCAGGGTGTCATGCATGTGTGTAGTGACCACATAATGTAACACAGTCAGTTATTCATCAGCAAATTAGTGCCGACTTGGGAGACGGTAGCGAGGTTCTAGATGGTGAATGACCGAATCCCCCATCCTCCGCTATGGAATCTGGCTGGTGGCCCAATGCAATCTTCCCAAGTACTTCAGCAGTTATGTCTTCCGACGACTGACGAGTCAGTCAAAATAAAAAATAGAGGAATTTATTCCCTCCCCCCGACTCACGGTCTGTGCTCCTTGCTGTGGCAGAGAAGGCGGCCATGTTCTCAGACAGCGGGTCGGGCTGTAGGAGTGTCACATCTAGAGCGGTGCTCCACTCCACTGTGAAATGGAACGGGTGGACTGATGTGAGACTCCCCTTCTGCATATGGGTACACACCCCGCCGAGCAGCCAGGAAAGGGGGGGGGTGCCTACCAGAGCAGGTGAGGAGGTTCCAGCAGCAGAGGACACCTTCAGTGGTGGTTCCGAGCAGGAACTTCGAACAGCCGAGTCTTCCGAAGCAAAGGTCCCTATGAGATTGAGGGAGACGTTTTCATGCGTTTGCAACATATTTTGCAGGATTAGTACAGGGGACCTGATGTGTGTCATACATAAAGTCCCAAGGTGATTAAGCAAGTGTAGGTACTGCCTCCGAACCTTCTGCACAGCACGATAATTCAATCCACAGCCGATATATTTTGTCTGATATCGCCGGTGCCAGCAGTTAAACAACTTGCCAGCTTATTAGCGGAATAATGTTACATCGTTTTATTTATGCTGTGAAAAATGAAAGATTATTATTAAATCTGGCCAGCAAATCAAAGTATAAATATGTCTCAGGTTAAATAAATAAAATACTGTGGCATTGGAGTGGCGAAGAGATCATGGAGTAGGCTGCAAAGTTTAGTTTTTAAAAACGGAACACAGATTAACCTTTACGTTCACTTTTGCCTACGTAACATTTGTTGCGTTCTTTTCTGAAATCAGCGGAAATGTGGACAGTTTGTTAAAGGGAATCAAGCGAGAAACAGCACAAAAGCATAAGAGTGCACTTAATGTTAGTAAAACAGTCCTTCAAAAGTTCATTTCAGGTAGCCCAGAAGAAAAGCACGTTTCGACAACACCGGAAAAATAATACTGTGGAACTCTGTAAGCTAGACAAGAGAGAGACTTTAAGTAGCACAAAAACAAACAACTTTTGTTACAGTTTAGTTTCAAACTGTTCAATGAAGGTAGCTATTATTTAAGTTAGCCTGAAATCTACTTGCAAAGAGAATTTTTTTTGGTAATTAGGCTTGCGGCCTCTGCAGCTGTGATGGAAATGCCATCCTTAGCAGGAAATATCACCTTCCCTTTGGGGCCTTGAACAAGACTCTCTAACCCCTAAAAATGACAGGCGTGTTGCACGTCTAACAGGAGAGCATGATGGGATACGTGAAAACTAACCATGTATAATGTATTAGTACTGGCAGAAAAAAGTGGCGAAATAAACCGGACAGGACCGACCATTCTGGGTCTGCGGTCGGGGTGGGGGGGTAGTCCTACCGGATGTCCCCGGGGGGCTGGCTGAAGGTCACGAGTAGTTCCCAGGTGCCAGGGAGCCACACGGTGACGACCTCCCGGAAGCCAACAGCCAGCAGGGATCCGTCAGCCGAGAAGCAGCAGGCGGAGGGTGTGAGGTGGTGGTAGCCTCCCACGAACTCGCAGGACCAGTGTGAGGTCATGCCTGGGGCGGGCACAAATGGAGGGGGGGGGGGGCAGTCGTCTGAGAGGGTTTGCGACAAGCAGTGCCAGCGTTGCCTAGACGACGGTTTACAATCCACTGTACCTTGGGCGTCGGTGTCGTCCACCAGCACCCAGGCCTTGAAGTGGCCATCCCGCCCGGTGGTCACGAGCGTGGTGGTCTCATCGGCGTCACAGAAACACATGGAGCAGATGTGGCCCTCGTGAGGCATACAGATGGTGGTGTTCAGCTGGAAGCTATGGGATAGATGGCGGGGCGGCAACTATTAATACAGCACCTGAAGGCAGCTTTTCTTGGTAGAAAAATACCACAAGGTAGTTTCCTAACAGGCATCATGGAAAAACATCACATTAATATTATTTCAGCAGGCAGAAACACACCCTGTCTGAAATACACAGGTTAACCAGCAGTAGGGGCTGTGCTGTTGAACGCTAGTCTCTTAAAAAAAAGAGTTTTTAAGTCTGAGTAGGACTAACTGGGTTAAATAAACCCGAGGTAAGACTGCTGATACCCGAGGTAGTGGTGCTGATAACGAGAACAGCAGTAAGAGCAGCAGCACAGACCTCTGTGCCGCCTCGCTGTATGTCCACAGCTTCAGGCTGACATCCACACCCCCGTCTTCCTCCGCCCGCTCCTCCACGGTGGCCAGCCAGGCCCCGCTGCTGTCCAAGGCGGCCCGCACCACCTCGTACTGCTGCAGGCCCGACTCGTGGATGTACTCCTGCTGCACGATGTCCAGCTGGAGAAAGGCAGGCGACAAGGGGGGGATCAGTAAGCATGGAACTGGATAATGGATGGGCAGGAGCCTCAAATAGCAGGAGGCCATTAAACGCGCTTGCTCGCTCACACACACACACACACACACACACACACACACACACACACACACACACACACAAACACCTAGCCAGTGCACCACACATACTGACGTCACCTCACAGTCGCCAAGAACATTGGTCTAACAGCCGGTACGGTCCTGCTTACATTATACAGCTGCTTGTCCCGGTGCAGGGAGTAGAACTGTAGATGGCCTGGCTTCCCATTCAGTACCAGTGCTTTGGTTCGCGGGTCGATCAGCAGCTCGGTCCGGACGGCGTCGCCTAGGAGATGAGAGGCCGTCAGCCCTGCGTTGGTTGGGGCTGACACATGGGCATGCGGACAGGAGGGCAGGACCTACCTTTGACAAGCCCTTGGATGATAGCAGAGACCTTCAGGTTGCTCTGGATCACTATGACCTCTGTGGGAGACAATCAGATTAAAATACCTCAATTACCCTGAATTAAATAGTGACTTTGCCTCCAGAGGGTACCAGCGCAGTAACTCAAATCATGACTAATTAGTTCCAATTATGTAATTATCAATTAGCAGTAAGAAGTTGACTGTGTTGGGAGGCACGAGGTGGTTTTATGCTAAAAGAACGATGGCTCCTTACTGTTGTCTTTGTGGGAGGTGCAATACAGCGCCCCATCTGGTGACACGGAGATGTGCTCGATAGCGCCGCCCAGCCGAGGTAGGAAGTCCTTCTTGGTCACCGTCCCATAATGCCACTGGACCAGAACCGACTCGATTCCTCCACTCAGCAGTTTCGTTCCTGGGAGAGAAGTGTGGGATTTCTGGAATTCATCCATCCATCCATCCATCCATCCGAAGCGAAGCAAGGCGCGGAAACATAACGCAACCTACGAGTCCGTTCACGCTGCTCACCTTGCGGGCTGAAGGTCAGGGCTGCCACTGCGCTGTGGTGCCACTGCTCTGTGGAATATGTGTACTCCTTCTTCTGGTTGAAGTTTCTCCTGAAAAGGTGACCTGTGGTCAGGAAGAGGAAACAGGCAGCAGAGGCGGACAGGCGGGCAGGCGGGCATCCGCACGCGGGTGCTTACCAGAGCCGGATCTTTCCGTCAGCATGGCCTGTGGCGATGCAGTCGTCCTTGGGGTGGCAGGACACGCAGGTGAACTCGTTCTTCGCCCCCTTCTTGTCGGTGGCATTTAAGAAAAACCTTGAAGGGGCAGGAGGGATTTCAGCTGCCGAACGCTTAATCGTAACCAAATCTAAACCATCAGCCACAAAAAAAAATAACCAAGTTTCGAAAAATAAGATGAATCTGCAAAGGATGGCTACACCACTTTACATTTACTGTTTTTAGCAGACATTTTTTCCCCCAAACTGACATACAAATGAGATAAATAGCACAATACAAACATAACGGTCAAAGAATCGACAAGGTGGGAGTGCAGCTTGGCTGAGCCCAGTGTTACAGGCTACAGACATACAGCAAACAGAACAATGCAGCCTGTAACAGCAGAGGCACAAGTGTAAGCTGCACAAAATCTTCCAAATAAACCAGGAACCTAATAATACTACCCAGTGACCAGAAAGGCAACATGAAGAACATCAATAACCAGTCACACTAATGGCGGAGCAGTCCTGAAACCGAGATTCAAAACGCGACACGAACCTTCACCATCTCACGTCGCGATCATACAAGTGGCCTCCAGCTGGTTGGTAATTAACACCCCCCCACCCCCACCAAGCCACCACCGCTGAAGGACCATTGCATCACTAGTGTTGCCTACTAATGTGACTCATTTTTCATTTCACAATTAACACTATAACAAATGTTAAATGATTACTCTAAGATTATGGCAATCTGTATATTTTATAAATATTAAAACGTGACTATCTTGGTCCAATCAGAATCCGATCACGCCTGCAGTAAAAGCCAGGGTAGCTTCATTAGCTCAAGACGAATCAGAACCCTCATAAGCATTCCAAATTGTTGGTAACTAATTAAGCCGAGAATTTTTGTCCCGTTTCCTTACCCCTTTTTTATTTACCGAAAAAAAAAGGTACGAATCCAACTGTGGCTCAAGAAACGAGGTCTAAGCCGAACCATGGAATCATTACACCACTAAGTAACACTGGTGACCTGTAAACCCCAGTTAGACTCCTAAATATCACCAGGAGCGGGGAGGGTACCGTATTTCCGTGTGAAATTTCAAAGGGGACTCATTCACAACTTGCCTGTATTCCTTCTGCTTCCGGAAAAAGTACACAGAGAGCTGGACACCTTTAGCAGAGGCGATATATTCCCCCTGTAACGGCAGGCAAGCAAGACAACAGCAACTTCAGAAACATCTGTTATGGAGACGACACGAGAAGAGCGAGCGTGAATCCATCCCCTGCAGCCCAATCGCCTACCCCGAGGACATTTGCGAGGGGCGTGCTGTAGCCCAATCGCCTACCCCAAGGACATTTGCGAGGGGCGTGCTGTAGCCCAATCGCCTACCCCAAGGACATTTGCGAGGGGCGTGCTGTAGCCCAATCGCCTACCCCAAGGACATTTGCATGGGGCGAGTTGTGGCCCAATCGCCAATCCCAAGGACATTTGCTAGGGCCATGCTGTGTTGTTGGACCACAACAGGGCACCACCACCCACTGCAGTTTGACTAAATCAGGGCCACGCTGCCCATACCTCTCTCCCAAAGGAAGTAGCCTTGGGGAGCGGGCTGATGTCACAAGTCACTGCAGTCATCTCCTTGGCCTCCACCTCCTGCGCGGGGGATCTGGGTAGATGTAGCGCCACCAGCTGGTACGCCTCTGTATAAAGCAGACAGGACTTGAAAAGAAGGTTGTTCCTAGATGCCACTAGTTCCTGTCAGTCTCTGTTTCAGTGCCCAGTTCAAAGAATTGAAACGTAAACTTCCATTTCATAGTCAAAGCTAAAAAATATATTTTTTTGCATTTTAGGCAAATGTGCTGTGTGTTTTATTAGAATTTTTGTAGTTGATATGTCTGTTTTGTTATATTTTATATCTTACTTCATTTTATTTATGTTGTATTTAAATTCTCTGCATATTGTTTTTATTTTTATGAAGTACTGGTTGTTTTTAACAGTGCTATATAAATAAAATGAATTGACAACTCAATAATCAAAACCACATAGCATGCGTAATATACATGATCCCAATCAACCAACTGTCGTTACAATATGTAATACAGTTAACATTGTCCCAACCAATCAAGTGTCAAGCAGATGTCAGTATTGACCTATTAGCACAGACTGGGTTGCATTTACATTGTTTCAAACCACATGACCACAACTTCCCCGGGGATTGTTAACTCTCAGGAAGATGAAGCACCGTGGGGACCCTCCACGGCGTATCACCAGCGCATGGACCCACCCTAGGTATGGGCGACTAGCTAATCCCACTACAGATACACTAAAACCCAACCAAGGAAGGTAAAAGAGTGGAAGGTATTACAGAAACGGTCACAGTTTATATAGAATTGGTCCACGTTCATTTACCCCGGCTTTTGTTGCTGGCCATAGGCATGACGAGGAAAACGACGCCATCGTGCTTCTTAGAGACGAGGATGGAGAAGATGCTGGGCCCGACGACGTACGTCTACGACGCGAGGTGGAGAAAGACGTCAGAGCTGGGCAGAAGAAAACAGGGAGCGAAGGTACTGTGGTGGCATCCATACCTTAATGAGGATGCCGTCTGTGAAATCCCATAGTTTAACAGTGCCATCGAGTGAGCAGGAGTATACCTGCAGGAGAAAAGGAGCGAATCAACACTCAAAGACCAAACAGGAGAGAAAATATATTCAGACCGCTTCAGGTGAAACTATGAAATTCATAACACACACAGAAACCTGGGCTTTAGTGTAAAATCAAAAAGCTACGGACTGTCCCTAGGATGAGCATCAGACTGAAAAGTTATGCTTTGGGAAAAGTAATTAAATGCACCGTAAAATCACCTTTAGATTATTTTTTGACCAGCTTGAACTTAATAATCACTGTACACAATACACACATTTACCAGTCATTAATGATAATTTTGGGGCATTTTTTTCCAAACTCCTCAACAGTGCATTCCCTCTTCGTTGATTACACCCAATTCACATGCAATGAATACAATCAACCCTGTAGAAACTAGTGACTAGACCAAGATGGATTAAGTAACCTAATTACAAGCCACTGTCCTAAGTCAAACCATAAATAATTTCTGCATGAAATGCTTTCCCAGAGTGTAAAAATCATAAATACAAAAACTTGAATTTTCCATAGCTGACAATTACAAGGTGAAAAACAAATTGCCAACTACAGGCAGGCGTTAAAATTGCATGTGTGAGCGTCTATTTCATGCAGTGTTTTGGATTAAAGGTTCATTGTAGGTCTCCAGTTTAAAAACCATTAAATAGCATCCAGCAGTTCAGCTTGTAAGGCTTGTTTAAAAAAATCATCATCACGCATGTTTATCACATTGAAGCTGCATAATGACTCTGAGTTACTTTTTCACAAAAAGCTTTAACCAGGTCCCCCAGCCTCACTAAAACAGACCCGTTACGAAACTAAACGGGGGGGGGGGTCATTGCTGACCTGCAGATGGTTAGAGGGATTAAGGACGATGCCCGTGATCAGGTTGGCGTGGCCCTGCAGAACGTGGACACACTCCTCCGTGCTGGTGCTGAACACTTTGATCGCATCCCCTGACGGACACAGCAGGAACCTGGAAGAGTCGGGAAGTCACTTAAACTGGGGACTGTATACAGAGTTAAAGAGCGATCTATGCAACATCTGTCTCATTTAATAGGCGATAAAAATTCAAACAGCTTGGGTATACTGAAGCATTTACTGTCACGCGTGAATATCATTCATATTTAAGTCGCGCATCAGGACAGCGAGGTTACGCACAGTTACAGGTACGCATTACCAACCACGTGTTACCAACCACACGCGTCTATTATCAAACAATGTTAACGTAAATACAGTTAAATCAAAGAGATCACGAGACAAATAGAACTGATACCAGATACTCCAGCGTGTCTTCATAACGGGCTAAACGTGTAGCATAGCGTTTGTAGTGGTTAGGAGGTTTTAGTTAAATTCGCCTTTTTACTGAGCCGACGTAAAATCAGCAAACACGCCGTAATGCAGACCACTTCCTAAACATTCTTACTTAGAGTCTAAGGTGAAGACAGCTTTCCTGAAGGTAATACTGCTCCCGCCGCAGCGGACCACGCGGATCTCGGCCGGCGCCTCCATGATTCCCCCGGCTTCACCTCTGACTCCCTCTGCCCACGTGCACTTCCGGTCCTCCACCCGACTGCGGGCGTGTGCTCACTGCCGCCACCTGCCGGGCCACCTTCGGCGCAGCTGTTGTCAAGTCTTGTGCGCTTCATTGCCATGCCATCCTTGTACAGGTAGACAGTGGTAACACGTCACCCCAGAATCACGGTGCGGTATAGGCCTACAAACATCAGGAAAGAAGTGGAGGGATTCACAGTACCAAAAGCACAGGGCAGTACTGAACAGCGGAGCTGGACACATGGGTTTATATAGCCTGCATAATGCAATGTGTATGTAAACAACAGTAAATAAATACAGCAGTATATAGGGTGCAGTAAAGCCAGTTGACTGACAATTAATACATGAATAATAATGCTAAAGTGACCAGTACCAGCCGCGGGGAGTATTAGTGTGGGTTTTTTCAGGAATGGGTATAAGGGACTAGCCAGGTGTTGAGATTAATGTGTTAATTATTTACTTACCTGGTGAATTAAAACATTTTTAGAAAGAAAGCAAAATATTGTAAAATTACTGGATGTGTGTTACAACATCGTGGAGAGAAAGGTAAAAAATAATAGGCTACAAATTACTGAAGTAATATGTATTAATGCAATATCTTGATCGACTGTCTTCAAATGTCAGCAATTAATTGTTTCTGTGTGTACATCTATTTGGATTTGCATGAGTGCGCTGGCAAGACCAGCTGGAGAAGGATATCGCTGTAGAGAGGAGCCGAACGTCGAGTAGGAGGGGTAATGTGGGAGGGGTTTATAACAAGGGGTCTGTTATCATCTGATACCTTAACCCTAACCCTTATTATAACCCCCACCTACCCCTTGTGATAATTAAAAGAAAGGAAATAAACACTTGAAATATATCACTCTGTGTGTAATAAATCTATATGATATATGGGTATCACGTTTTGAATTGAATTACTGAAACAAATTAACATTGAGATGCACATGTAGGCCTATATGATAGCAGCCCTTTAGTTGTCATGAATGTTTTTCATATTTATGAGATTTGCAGTTGGAGAGGGGCCCTCGATGTCATGGGGGGCAATCCGTGGGGCAGCTGCCCCGTCTATCAGTCCGACCCTGGTCTTGTGTTATCTTGTTCGTGTGGCTGCTAATGCTTGGGTATATCAAGCAACACAATATACGTAAGGGCTATGAATTTTCAGTTAATCGCACAGTTTCATTTATTTGATCGAGATTAATCGAACCACAGATTAATGCATGAAGAAATATTTATCATTGAAACCCTAACCCTAACCCTAACACAAAGGAGATTATATGAGAAAATACAAACATTCATCACACAAATTGATTTTTTTATGGTGGGTTACAAGCAACAAAGTTGAGAGAATTAAAAAGCGCTTGAAACATTTGATCTATTTTTGTGTTCTTTGATTTGTGGGTACATAAATGGTTAAAAATCATCAAATCAGAGCGACAAATGTAATGTGAATGTAATGCCAATTACTCTACATAAAAAAAGAAATACTGCATTTCATTGCAACTTTTTATTTTAATAGTTTTAGTTTAATGGTTAATGGTTTAAGTTTGACTTGTTTAATATATCCATCAATCCATTTTCCAAACCGCTTATCCTACTGCATGGGTCACGGGGGGTCCGGAGCCTATCCCGGAAGCAATGGGCACGAGGCAGGGAACAACCCAGGATGGGGGGCCAGTCTATCGCAGTTGTTTAATGTACAGATTATGAATTTCTAAAAATAAAATATAAAACAAATCTACTTGCAAGCAGGTATAATCTGAATTTCAATACTTTCAATAAGGAATTAAAAGGGCATACATCACACTTAGTGTCTTAAAATCACTGAAAGTACATTTAATAATAAGAAAGATCTTGATATTAAGGTATACGCATTTAGTAAAATCAAACAAATACTACTGATATGGTACAGTCTGGGGGTATAGTATATATATAAATAAAATGTACATGTTGTTGTGAAGGGGGAAAGATTTAGCCTTTAAAATGGATCCATCCATTCATTTTCCAAACCGCTTATCCTACTGGGTCGCGGGGAGTCCGGAGCCTATCCTGGTGGGCACGAGGCAGGGAATAATCCAGGACTGGGGGCAGCCCATTGCAGGGCACACTCACACACCAGTCACTCACATATGCACTCCTACGGGCAATTTAGCAAGTCCAATTTGCCTCAGCATGTTTTTTGGACTGTCTGTGGAAACCGGGGTACCCGGAGGAAACCCCACGACGAGATGGGGAGAACATGCAAACTCCGCACACATGCATGTAACCCAGGCGGAGACTCGAACCCGGGTCCCAGAGCCTTTTACAATATATGTTTATTCTATTTATGCTGCCGCTTGGCAATTTTTTAAAATGAAATAAACCAGTTAACATTATCTTCCTCATTAGATGCCAAATTATTGTTTTGATTTTAGTTTTGAATTTTGGGATTCTGTGCAACATCTCTTGTTGCTTACTACTCAGGATACAAAGCTAGGAATGGAATTAAGCACAAACAACTACAATTAGAGCCGCGTAAGGCACTTTTTTAATACTGTTCCCTGTTTTCAAGACTGGGTAAACTGGAGGTGGTGTGGGAAAGGCTGATGACATGTCGCCGTTGCTGAACCGATTGAGACAAGCTTTATAAAGTCCCCTAACCATTTTTTGTAGTTACGATTTTCTTCGACTGTCCAATAAAAAAATGTCTATTGTTGTCAAGGGGTAGAGCTTTCAAATTAATATATTTTACAGAGGGTAGAACTGTCCAAAATGCTTATAATGCCAAGGGAAACCCAAACCAGTGAACACGAGTTTCTTTACAATTCAAGTTTGTTTATCCGTGCAAGTAAAAATTTTGGAAATTAGTTTGTGCTTGTTCTATAACATGTTTGGGCATGTTTGTGCAAGTTGTTTGGGCGTGTTAAGCACTTTCGGGAAAATCTGATCGCGTGTGCTATTTTCATATAGAGAACTGTAAGCTAAAGGATCTTGTTTGTATTTACACTGTAACATTAGGCAATAAGGCTCCCCTAAGAATGGTTGGAAGGGTTTCCTGAGCGGACACCACTGTTTAAATCTGATCTTGTACACAAGTATATTCGTACAGTTTTTAAAAAATATGGTAAAGTGTATTTGATTACAGATATACTTTTATTCAAGTGTGCTTTAGTGTACTTAATTTTTAAATGCAAAATATATTTTCTAAAAGTACACAAAATTATAATGTCACTATATTTAAAAATATGCGTTAAGAGAATGCATTTTTATTACAATCCTAGTGATCAAAGTACACTGTTAATACACTTTAGTACACTATTTTTTCACAAAGGTACTGCTTACATGGTGTACATCATGATTTACTCTCTGCAATTATTATTAGTTTTTACTGTGTGCTAATTTCCGCTTGCAAGTGTGCATGAATCACCATGTTATGCAAGTATCAAATGCTAGCAGAACTGTCATTCGCTTGCGTAAATTTTTAATTACGCATCCATTTCATTCAGCTCGTCTATAGTACTTTTTTAATTAGAAGTTTGGACATTTTCAAGTTTCGAGTTATCGGAAATGCTTCAATATATTGCATGTGTGAATTATGCTAATTATAAATATGATATAGAATATACGATTTTTCCTTCAGATAATCCGCACCCCGGTCTCTAGTATCTCCATGGATTTCGACCAATGAGATGATGGTAATGTAACCAGCTGGGTTTAGACGCGCTTTTGGCCCTGCTTAGTAGGTGGGCCATGTCATCTTGGTTATGGCTGGGATACTTTGTACCAGTTCGTGTTACGGCTTGGGTGTGGCTCGGTTCTTGGTGATAGTGGAAAAGTGCCCTAAGGCCGAATTAAGACACTATGTGAAGGAAGTTCATGTATCTGCGATCTCATTCTTTCGTGACCATAGGTGAGGGCAGGAATGTAGATCAACCTGTAAATTGATAGCTTCAACTTCTGGTTCAACTCTCTCTTCACCATGACAGACAACGTCTGCCCAACTATTCTGCCTGTTAATCTCCCGCGCCAATCGTCCGTCACTCCTCCACTTGAGGCAGTAACTCATCTCCAGCCCAGAGGGGGGTCTCTGCCCTTCAAAATGTCTCTGCACAGCCCTGATTATTAACTTCAGGAATACAGAGGAATACTTCTCAGCTGAGACCACATTACACATCATCATGAACCTGAGAGTATAGATCATTTCTATAAGATGGTCACTTGAAATTAATATTCCTTCTAGGTCCTGCAACTAGCTGCCAAGAGTTTCATTTTGTCAGTAATTTAAATAACATTTTAAATGTAATTCTGAAGATGAGATGATGTGTCATTGTGAAATTAAGTCCAAGATATTCCTCTTGAGATCTTTACCCTTCTATTTCAGTCTTGCATTATGCAAAGGTATGTTCCTCTACCGTGTTGGAATGTTATGAATCAAAGAACGCACAAAGATGAGTCAGAGAACAGAAAAAAATAGGAACACATTGTAATATCCATATCATCACTGCAGGTACAATAGAATTATGCAAAGCAGCTGAGAAAATGCTGTATTAATTTCTTCCTGGTTTGTAATGCGATGCCTGATAACTGCTCTTCTTTCGACCTAATCCACTTCATGTGTTTCCAGTAATCCCCTTTCCCTGTAGCAGGAAGTGTTTCTGCTTTATTTGAAAAACATATTCCTAGTAAAACACACACCTGTGAATTGTTTCATTTGATATTATTCTGTATTTCTAAAAAGTGTTTTGTATGTATTTTGCTTGGCTGGTTTGTTTTAAAATACATTATTTATATAGGAAATGTAGCTATATAATTACTTTCAGAATTGTAGAAATTGTAGAACAGAGTAACACACAGCTCTGGAAAAAACTAAGAGACCACAACAAAACTTTCAGTTTCACTCTTCGTAATTTATGGGTATGCGCCTGTGTAAAATATATATTTTTTGCAAACTCTCCTCTGCTTCTCATTGATGAAGGGCTTCTTCCTTGCTTATTGGGAGCCTGATACAAACTGTCCTAGCGGTGCACTTCACAACACTTAATGTTTCCCATTCTTTCTGACTTGATTTCGTCCTCCAAATTATGTGACACTGCCGGATAAATTGACGGTCATTCTCTGGGATTAGAAAGTCACTTCTTGGCTGCTTTTTGGTCATTCCCAGTGTCTTCTACTTCACCTTGTTCTCGTGTACTGCTGTCTTAGAAACTTTAAGCCTGGCAGCAGCCTGCAGTGTAGCCTTCTGACAGCGGAATCAGGAACAAACCAGGATTTAAATTCGCTCATGACTTATGTGTCGTGCTTCTTTGGTTTGAATTCTTAAATGGATTCAAGTGAGGTTATTAAAACAATAATAATAATAATAATAATAATAATAATAATAATAACGATGAGCAGTTATTAAGTAATATAAAAATTGCGGACTTGTCTCTACATCTGCTGCATGTTTTAAGACGGATTTGTCTGCTCAAGGAGCCTCGTACAGCCCACTTAATTAATAATGAAAGCGAAAAGAAGGGAGGCGTAGAAGCACAGAGGCTACCTGTTACGGGCGGTTAAAGAACCTCGACCAAGTAAGTACTGTACTTATAATCAAATCAGTGTTTTTATTTGTTTTGTTAGATATTATGTATGTGTTTATAGTGGAATCACGTAATCTTATGTCAGATAGAGAAACAACCCAGAATGTTTCGTTTTCAACATATTACACTTTTGTTAGTTTCGGATTATGATTTACTAGTTACAGGTTTGTCGATGACGTAGTACATCGCAGGGGAGATTTTAGAATTTGACGCACTATAGGCTTGCCATTTTCAAAATAAAGAAATATGGGAGCCCCCGCCCCCCCCCCCCCCCCCCCCCCCCCAAACAGGGTCTAGAAACTATGTTACATTGTACTTGGAAAGTAGCCTTTCCAAAATAATTTTAAAATTATTTTTACATCTAAGATCATAAATACGAAATACATTGAAAAAACACGAATTGCACCGAGTAACACAGAAAAGCAAAATGTACTAAATTCCTGTTTCCGATCTTATTCTGGCCATTTCTCTGTTGGTTATTGTCCCACATGAACGCGGGCAGAATGACCCAGTGGCAGCAGATCCACCAGCTACAAGGAAGCTGGCAAGAGCAGGTCAGCAGCTTGTACAATGACACCTTTCCTATGGAGATTCGCCAAGCACTGGCCGCCTGGATTGAAGAACAAGACTGGTAAATTCGGGTTTGTGTGTATAAAATGACAATGGATACAACCGTTCTTAAAAACGGAATTAAATAATTCTATAACAAAGCCAATCAAAGCCCTTTCCAAGTTTAAAACCTGGCTGCACTTTTGTTGTTTATTGACTTAAACTGTGTTAAAGAGGCAAAGACGTAATGGTGATCGTGGTTTTCCGTAATCCGTTGTTCCACAAAGAAAGAGTAACAGTTTTCTAGGTGCCTGAAGCGTTGTGTACAGCCAACTCCGATTTCTCGGCAGATTCCTGTAGCTCCTGTCAGGGTTCTGCAGAGATGTTTTGCCTATTCACAAAAATTATCATCATTATCACCGGATTCAAGCAAAGCGCTAAAGAGGAATCCTTTCCTGGAATTTTTTAAATGATATCTTTATTTTTAAACTGATGTCTTTAGCTGTAATATTTCTTCTCATCCCTCTGCTGTCAGTTAATGATGTCTGTCTATAGTATATTTTCTGACCTGGCCTGCCTGGGTGGTTTGTCCCATTGTACCTCATCATTTTGCTTACTGGTGTTTAATTACTACTTTATTATGTTATATTTGCGATTTACTTTACTTTAATGTCACCAATTTCACCAAATTTCACCATTGTACTCAGGCTGTACATGGTGAATGAAGTTGATACTCACTCTGATTGTGAAAAAATAAGTATTAAAGCCCTTAGATCTTTAATCCATTGTCACTTATATGATCACACATTTGTGGTAGTTGCTGATTAACCCCATCAGTGATATGTCTGTGCTCTCTGGACTATTCTGTTTCCCTCAGGGATGTAGCCTTGACCCACGAATCGGTGGCTGCCACCCTACTCAGCTTCCTTCTGGCCCAGGTGGAGCAGCTCTGTTCTCGAGAGCAGGACTTCTTACAGAAACACAACCTCAAGCGGATCCTGCAGCAGATGCAGGTGGGCTTGTTCAGGGCTCTGCACCCACTTGGTGTCTCCTACTCCCCCTGATCAGTGGATAGATGTCCTACAATTTACCATCATCCTTCTATCCATCCACTAATCCCCAAGCATAGATTTATGTAGGTCGAGGGTCAAGGAGATGTTTTATGCTTTGAATTAGCTGGTTTGTGGATGAGATTGGTTATATGACTCCCTGACACCTACACTATATGGACAAAGGTATCGGGACACACGTCTTAATCATTGAATTCAGGTCTTTCATTCAGACCAATTGCCACAGGTTTATGAAATAAAGCGCCTAGACATGCAGTCAGGTTTACAAACATTTGTGAAAGAATGGGTTATAGTGATCCCCCCGCCTATCGTGGAAGTTACGTTCCAGACCCATCAGCGATAGGTGAAAATCCGCGATATAGAAAAACCATAAAAATAGACATTTTCTTTTTATAATTTAAGCCTTAAAACACCCCGCACACACACACGCGCGCGCGCATTAAACACACATAAACTTATTAAAACACACTCTGTGAACACATATGATATGCGGATGTCGGGCTAAGGATACGAGTAACATAATAATAATAATAATAATAATAATAATAATAATAATAATAATAATAATAATAATATGTAATGTATATGTGTATATATAAACATCGCAGAGAACTGTGATGCGCCGGGGAAAAATCGGGGGCGCGATAGCTGAAGCGCAATATAGCGGGGGATCACTGTATTCTGAAGAGCATGGCCCTAAAATAGGATGCCACCGTTCCAGTTTGTCACTTCATGAAATTTCGTCCCTGCTAGATATTCTAGAGTCAGCTGTGAGTGTTATTACAAACTGTTTAGGAACAGCAGAAACTCAGCCATGAAGTGGCAGACCACGCACAGTAACAGAGCGGGGTCGCTGAGTGCTGAAGCACATAGTTCCCACAGACACTCCAAACTCTTGTGGAAAGCCTTTCCTGAAGATTGGCAGCTGTTATAGCTGCAAAAGGGGGACCAACTCCATACTGATGCCTATGGATTTAGAGCAGGATGTCATAAAAGTTACTGTAATTGTATTCTTCCTATCCACATGAGTGCTTGTTTGTATTTGGCTCCCCCTAGTGGTGGTATTCCCCCGGTATTCTCGCGAGATTTCAGTTTGAATAAGGAAGTAAGTGGTATACTAACTGCGTGTCTTCTGTTGCAAACCTGTTGTCACCTGATCTTGCGCTGTGATTCGTACACACTGTGAGAACAGCATAAAGTGTAATGGCCAGGTGTCCCAACACTTTTGTCCTTATGGTGTATATTTATGTAACATTCATTGTTTAGGAAAAGTAGGACGGCCGTTGTCATTTTTGTATACTTTTCTATATGTTTATATGTTATATATCTATATGCTTGTGAGCATATGTAGAGCTGGAGGAACGTGACACCAAGAATGTCTTTGCGTGTAACGATGCTACGTCGTTATCTGTATATGACGATAAAACTTGAAAACCATAGCCTGCCAAACAAAGGTGTTCATCCCACAGTAAAGAAGGATCCATTAATCCCGCGATGATTAATAAAACAGGCATTTAAATTTAATGTGAGCAGGCGAACATAATAATGCACTAATTATTACATGCATCCCATGTGATTGACTTGAGATAATTACATTTCAGTGTAATCACACTATACACTTGTGTCTATGGACATTGATGTTGCATGAGGTTTTTCTCTAACCTTCCTATTTGATCTGCAGTGTATGCTTATGCTTGTAGTTTAGTCCATTATCTTAAAGGGGGATTCTTAATTAACTTTAATTGAGGCCAGTGGCAGATCAGTTAATGGCTTTAAATTTTAAGGACAACACAGAGGGTGAAAGGTGTATTACTGTACTGCAGTACTGTATACAGTCATGAACATTCTCCATAATTCTCCCACAGTCCTCCACTGCAAAATAAGTTTGTTCCTCCATGAAACGGGTGTATGATGCGGAATGGTCTTGGTTACTGTCCAACTCTTGTCCTCAGGGGAAATTCCAGGCCAGTCCATTACATATGGCCAACATGATCACCTGTTGCCTCAGAGAGGAGAAACGGATCCTCTGCGCTGCTAACATGTCACCGCAGGTTGGTCCTCATTATCGTATTATCATTGTTTGCTATTGTCTTTATCCACAGCATCTTATAATGCACATAGCAGGTTATCTTTGAATAGGACTCACTCTCAAATATATAACAGTAAAGACTGCCCAGGAACGTAGGCCTATTGCTTACAAACCTGTATCCTTATCCAGCATGCTCCCCTGTCGACTAGCTGATCTATGAAGCTCATGCTATGGATTAATAATGAGCAATGCAGACGTCATCATTTGGGTGGTGTTGTCCAGCAGGTGCCAGCTGAGGAGCCTGTCGAGAACATGGTCAACTCCGAAAGGCAGAAAGACATAGATTGCAAAGTGGTGGCCATCAGTACTGCAGTACAGGTTAGAGGCTCCGTCCCCCCAAATGACCGGGCCAATCTTTATTGTCCTATATAAACTTTATAAACCTTTATAAGCTCCTCCTCTCCCTTTTCTCTCCAACAGGAGATCGATCAGATTGTGAAGCAACTGCAGAACATGCAGGAAGACTTTGAATATCGATATAAAATGATAAAGTCTCGAGGTGGGAATACGTAGAGGTACCTGATAAAGTGGTCACTGAATGTATATTACTCTGTTTTCATTTTTTTAAATAGACATAACATCTAACATCCATGCTTTGACAGAAGGAACAGATGGATTGATTGCATGCTTTTGCAATCTAAAACAGAAGGGAATTTACTACTGTTTTAATACACTACACTGAGTTGTACAATGACGCCCAATGCAGAGATTTACCCCAAACCATTTCTCTTTCATCTGCAATGCCTGTTACTGAAAAAGGTAAAGCAGGAGTGGAGAAGTGGGAAGTCGATATGCTTCAATATGCGCTTAACGTACTCAACGAGAAAAGAAAGGTGTGTATCGCTCACAGTCGCACTACGGCGTGTTCTCACGTTTTCGTTGTGACACATCACATTGTCCCTGCATCATGACAAAAAGGGGAAATATATTAGTGAGCTGCACAACAAACCCTTATAGAAATAATCATCAGTTTTTCATAACTTCTCATGCAGTACAAGGCCATGGTTTTCAGGAAGTGCATGGGCAGGACAGGAAGTACAAGGCCACTGTTCTCAGGAAGTACATGGGTAGGACAGGAAGTACAAGGCTATGGTTCTCAGGAAGTGCATGGGCAGGACAGGAAGTACAAGGCCATGGTTCTCAGGAAGTGCATGGTTAGGACAGGAAGTACAAGGCCATGGTTCTCAGGACGTGCATGGGCAGGACAGGAAGTGCATGGGTAGGACAGGAAGTACAAGGCCATGGTTCTCAGGAAGTGCATGGTTAGGACAGGAAGTACAAGGCTATGGTTCTCAGGAAGTGCATGGGCAGGACAGGAAGTACAAGGCCATGGTTCTCAATAAGTGCATGGTTAGGACAGGAAGTACAAGGCCATGGTTCTCAGGAAGTGCATGGGCAGGACAGGAAGTGCATGGGTAGGACAGGAAATACAAGGCCATGGTTCTCAGGAAGGGCATGGGTAGGACAGGAAGTACAAGGCTATGGTTCTCAGGAAGTGCATGAGCAGGACAGGAAGTACAAGGCTATGGTTCTCAGGAAGTGCACGGGCAGGACAGGAAGTGCATGGGTAGGACAGGAAATACAAGGCCATGGTTCTCAGGAAGGGCATGGGTAGGACAGGAAGTACAAGGCTATGGTTCTCAGGAAGTGCATGAGCAGGACAGGAAGTACAAGGCCATGGTTCTCAGGAAGTACATGGGCAGGACAGGAAGTCACCGCCTCACATGTCAGATTGTTAATGTCGCTCTCACCTGCAGGAAATCATGTCCAGGGTGACAGGTGCCATCACGGAGATCGGAACGCTGATGACCTCCCAGTTGGCCCCTGAGCTTGCAGCCTGGAAACGCAGACAGCAGTTCGCCTGCCTCAGTGGACCGGAGCTGACCGGGGAGGAGCGATTGCAGTGCTGGTACTACCTCACTGCTGCTGCATGTTCATGCGACCAGGCCAGGTCTGACTGAGAGCCCCTGGGTTCTCCTGCAGTAACCACAAAGCCCCATAGGGACTCCTCTGTCTCGCCAGGTTCACGTTCACACTGCAGAGCCTGTTTCTCCTCAAGCGGCAGCTGGACAGACTGGAGCAGCTGATCCAGAAAGTGACCTATGGGAACGACCCCATCCCTCATCAGAAACCCCAGCTGGACGAGCAGGTCAAGCAGCTGATCTGCAGCCTCATCCAAAGGTAAAGGCAGCAAACCCACCAGAGGAATCTCCTCATCAGGCTGCTGTGGAGATATGGGTTAGATTAGCAATGTATATACTATCGAGGTTCAGAAGAAACATAAGTTGTGATGTTTTATTTTGATGTAAAATCACTGGTTTAGTCATATTCATGTTGTAGGTTTGGTTGTAACAGATAGATCGATAGACAGACAGACAGACACTGGAAATGACCAAAAACCAGCCCGGTAGAGAGCAGAAACGACTTTCTAATACCAGAGATGACCCGACAGCGTCACATAAATTAGAGGACGTAATCAGGTGACCTTAAAAAAGAATGGGAAACATTAAGTGTTGTGAAGTGCACCGCTAGGACAGTTTGTATCAGGCTCCCGATAAGCAAGGAAGAAGCCCTTTATCAATGAGAAGCAGAGGAGAGTTTGTGTATATTTTACACAGGCGCATACCCATAAATTAAACTTACCTGACAGTAACTCATAAATCGGAGGATGTCCTCAAGTGACCTTCAGCAACAATGGGAAACATTAAGTGCAGGTGTGAAGTGCACTGCTAGGACAGAAGTCCCATACAGAAAGGAAGAAGCCCCTCATCAGTGATAAGCAGGGAAGAGCCAGGCTGGAGTTTGCAAGGAAACATTAGTATATTTTGCACAAATACATACCCATAAATTGAGACATGAGTGAAACAAAATTTTTTGCTGTGGTCTCAGTTTATTCCAGAGTTGTACATACATGTATACATACACAGATAGATAGATAAGAAAATGCAGAATTTGGATGATTATCTAAATGGAGTGTTTCCAGGAGCACACATTGTCAATGGCAGAGTATTCAGGTCAGGTGACCTGTGTAGATGCTGTGTCACTCCTCTGCAGCTCCTTCGTGGTGGAGAAGCAGCCCTGCATGCATTCCCAGCCCCAGAAGCCTCTGGTGATAAAGGTTGGGGTTCACTTTGCCGCCAAGGTCAGGTAAGACAGCCGCTGTGGCTCGCCTGAGGCATTCTGGAGGGCCCAGAGCGTCTGTCCTCTTAGTCTTAGGTTTTCACCCTTATGGCAGCAATATGACAGTCAGTTCTCCCTGCTCAGGTTTCTGCTTAGGCTACCAGAAGTGGACTATCAGCTAAAAGTTAAAACAACATTTGACAAGTAAGTTTATTAAAATGGACGCATTTCACCAGTGATAATCCCTGTCTTATAAATGCCCTAGTTAATTTTAAAAGCCTAAAATGATTTGGCTGGACATTTGCTAATGTATTGTAAGTCTCTTATAAGTTTAACAAAAAGAGGTGGCACTTTTCTTCAATTCGATTTTATCGTTAGTCTGCACATAACACGGACGCATTTCGGCATAGTGCCTTCCTCAGTGTGCTATAGACCAAGCGCAGTTCCCATTTAAATGACACATCCTTGCAGCATAAGCAATGGTAATGGTTGATAATGGTCTCTTATAAGAAACATACAGGGCATAGAATTACAGAATTTCTCTCTGTGATCAATGAAGTTAATCTTGTTCTTAATTTTAATATCATGAAGCCTAATGACCAGTTAGTACTATCTAGTACTGTTACTAGATTCTCCTGTTAATTAATGCTTTATGTTTAATTTTCTTGTACTTTGTTCAGAGACATCCCTGAAGACATGCTGTGAGTATAAATGTGTTGAGTTCTTTTTGACACACAGATAACTCACAGTTCGAAGATTTTGAATGTACTAGCAAAGGAACCCATTTTGTTGGATTTTCTCATGAGAAATTTGTTATGATATTAGTTGGAAACAGAGGAAAGCCATTTAATCTTGCAAACACGCCACACGCAGCTATTCGGAGAATGTGTGCTGATTCCAGGTTCACTCGGCACATATCTCTGTTCCCCCAGGAATCGGCGGTTTGTTATAACAAACAATCCCAAGGTGATGGATGTGGAGCCTGTGAACGGCTGCCTGGCCGTGGAATTCAGGCACATGGTAATCCGGGCTCACTGCGGCTCCGTGCCACAGCGCCAATAAAAGCGAGGAGCGCCAACTCCTCCGGCAGCGGACGATGCTCATGCCGTTTGTCACGGGGAGATCGCAAAGCCATCCTGTTGCGTGGGGTGGCCCACAGAACTCGTGTCCCGTCTGCAGGGCCGGGGGTGGTACTGGGGGGGGGGGGGGGGTGGCACTCTGGTCATGCCTGCAGCTGATGGCAGGAGCAGTAGAAGAAGGAAAAAATGTGTGTGGGGGGGGGATTTGGGGGTTTAAAAAAAAGAACGAAGTCAAAGATGATAGCGTACCGCTTGGGTGGGTTGCAACGGCTGTGTGAAGTGACACATTGCTCACTGTCTCCTGCAGCAACTTAAAGACCCCAGTACCAACGGAGTCAGGAATGCTGAGGTGAGAAGGTGCACGGCTTTCATGTTGTCTGGTTTGATGCTACCTTAGAAATACACGACAACAGCACTCAGAAAGCCACACTTTTGATCGTTTGGGCAAATGGGGCAGGTGCTGAAACACCCTTAGCCGTGTCCCCACCCCCACAAATTATGAAAATATAAAACCCTTCCACCCACCATATATTCTATATTTGAACGTAATAGGCAAGTGTTTCAGTCATGACTGTTTTCATGTGCACGTACCTGCCTAGGGCTCCATCCCAGTGACCGAGGAGCTCCATACCCTGAGCTTTGAGGCCCAGCTCTGTCTACAGGGCCTATGCATCAACCTGGAGGTCAGTCTCTAAGGAGAAGGTAGCACCTTCCTGCCTATTACCTTGCGCTCACCCGTCACCCAGTTTAACTCGGCATCATCAAACTCCTCCTTAGACCTGCTCCTTGCCCTTGGTGGTGATCTCCAACAGCTGCCAGTTACCCAGTGGCTGGGCCTCGGTCATGTGGTACAACCTGCTGACGGACGAGCAGAGGGTAACTCCTCCTATATTTTCCAGATTATTCTGTTTTCTGTCCGGGTGGTAATATGATGCTACTTCTTGATGCAAAGTCTCTTGAATGCACAGCAAACACAGTCCCATAGCAGAGCTACTGGCTGCTCAGACTGTAGCATTTGATGTTCCTGTTTCCAATAAAATGTCAGTGACTGGCAAAGAACAGAACTGTTGAAAGATTTAGTTAGCATCAGAGGTGGCGATCCAGAGAGTACAAATCCACACCAAGATTTTGTTTCAACCAACCAGCTGACTACTCTGTGACTGTGACCCTTAATACTCAACTGGTTGGTTGAAACAAAGTCTTGGTCTGGATTTGTAGTTTCTGGACCTGAAATCACCATCTCTGGTTAGCATAGTCATCAGATTAAAACAGGCCAAGATCCCACGGAAGTCACCCTTGTAATTCTTTAATATTCTGTCATTTTTACTTGACCTTGTATTTCTAGGAATATTGGAACACCCTCCACCTTTTTAAAAAGGTTTCTCTTTTCTGATCAGAAGGCTACTGGTGTGAATCCCATGGTTAGCAGAGTCATGTCATTGTTTAGCCCTTGATTAAGGTTGTTAACCCTCAGTAGCTCCAGAGACGCTTCCTCAGAAATGTTTCGATAAAATCATCCGTTCAGTGTAATTCTCCCTGAAACTTGGTGTCCAGCTAACCACTTGACTGAATACATTTCTGTCCTACTATCTAACATTTATTTGGGGGCAGGTTCATCACCTCTGGTTCATGTCATACCTTTTCCTCCGTTCCATCGACCTCTGTGTTGGTTTCACCGTCTCTCCATCCTTGTCCAGAACCTGGAGTTCTTCACTGACCCGCCATATGCCAGCTGGTGCCAGCTATCTGAAGCTCTGAACTGGCAGCTGAACGCCAACACAGGCCGCAGCCTCAGTGTGGAGCAGCTGGAGATGCTGCACGACAAGCTTCTGGGTAAAGAGTTTTAACATGTTTCCTGTTCTCCTCGTTAATGAAAAGCCGTGTTTCATCTCTAAATCTAAGCTGACTTTTTACAGTAGGTGAGGTGTTTTTCTGTTGAAGGACTCAGATGGAGCGCTACACTCCAATTTCATCATGATATTAGTATTTACTGTCGCGAGTTTTTTCTCTCGTTGTTATCAGAATTACACAGATTGGCCAGAAGGTGGTGCTAAAACAAAGTAAAAAGAAAACAATTTTGTAGATGAACTACACCGCTTAGAGACAAAATGATATATGTATAGAGATTCCATTTGTTCATGATTTGTTTGAAAGGTGCTTCCCAGCCTTATCTCAATATAATTTTTTTTACTTTCTGGAGCAATGAACAGGAAACTTCATATATTCAGTAAGGTAGAAGTCCCAGCTGAAACCAGTAAACCTCTCTGATTGGCTACAGCTAATTCAGATTTTACTTACTGGCAAATCATATACAGACGCTCCTCTACTTATGAACTTCCAACTTACCAATTGTCAGACATACGAAAGAAGAAGACTGTAAGTCCAAATTGTGTTCATTGGGCTCCCGTTTCCTGTCTGCAACATCAGTTTATTTTTTCTTTGCACCAGTTCTGCCTGGTACGACATCTGGCCGCTAATCCCAACGAACAGCAGCGTAGCTTGCATATTCCCAGCATCCTAGTTCTTTATACATGCGTATACCCTTAAAATAATGTTAAATAACAACTTAAGAACATTTCAAGTTACGAACGGATGTTCAGAACGTAACTCGTTCGTAAGTAGAAGAGCCTCTGTATTCCATTTTATATTAACGTGTCTGTGAAGATTCTCAGTCACCCAGGTGAAACTGTCTGTTGGTTGAGTCATGGCAACTGGATTTCTCTCCTGTAAGATAGAAACGTTTCACTGCTCATCCAAGCAGCTTCTTCAGTCTGACGGAGGTTGTAAGTGGCCACAAATTTAGGTGGAGGCCTTCGGCACAAACTGTCTCCAATTTATCTTGTTGTCCTTTCATCCTTTCCCAGAAAAATCATTCCCCAGAAAATCAGACCCCACTCACACCTCCAGCAGGTGGACCACTCTTAATGGCCCTCTCTATGGGGGTAGGAGGGACTGCTAATGGTGTGACAGTTACATCTACCCACAACTGCCCCCCCTTTTTGTTTCACACAACAAGCCTACTCAGGTGCAAAGTGAAACTACTCAGGAGGATAAATATGTGGACACTTACAACCTTCCTCAGACTGACGAAGCTGCTTGGATGAGCAATGAAACGTTTCTACCCTGCAAGAGAGACCAACAGACATTTTATATTAACTCCCCAAAACCCATTTGAAAACATCCTCCTGGATGGTACAGCAGATCTATGTAAAGTATGGCATGAAAGTGCATCCCTAACTTCCTTGAATATTCATCCCAGGCCCTCATGCCCTCCATGGTGACTGCCAAGTGTCCTGGCCCATGTTCCACAAGGTAGGCGGTAGAAATAAGCCATCACACTGTGCAAGAACACATTTCGGGGGGAGTTTGCCAGTTCTCCTTGTATCATCGTTGGGTTTCCTCAGGTTCTCCAGTTTCCCCCTGCAATCCAAAAACACACCAAGGTGGATTTGCCAAATTGTCCGTGGGTGTGAATGTGTGTGTCCTCTGTGATGGGTTGGCATCCCATTCTAGGTTATTCTCTGCCTTGCACCCATAGCTTTCAGGATAGGCTTTGGACCCCCAAAACCCTGCATAGGACAAGTGGGTACAGAAAATGGATGGATGGAGAGATGGATGGATGGACTGATTCTATTTCTCAATACAATGCCTGTGCATCTTGAAAATATAACACGGCCTATGCTTTCAGTATGATTACTGTCATCCTCACAGACTATCACCATGTTATTTTAATGTCTGGCTTATCTTTGACTTTTTGGGAGCCTCCCATACTCAGTCCATTTAACAGTTTCCTGTTCCTCTCAGGATGGCAGGAACATCCAGCTGCCTGCTATCGCTGGGCTGCAGTGTTGAATCAGTGTAACACAGTTTTACACCAGCTGGGACATTATGTAGATGTTTTGCAGATGATCTGTTCTGGTCCTCCTGCCTTCTCTATTTCTGCTAGGATAACCTCCCTGGGAAGCCCTTCAGCTTCTGGGAATGGCTGGATTCCATCATGGAGCTCATTAAGAAATACTTGCATGCCATCTGGATTGATGGGTGAGACTCCTACATGTGTACAGCCAGTAGCTGTTTGTACTGTGGTATCCTCATATGAGAAACTGAAATATACAAGTAGATATGATGCCTTAGAATAAATGTGCTTTATAATAAGTTGACCAATCTGCGATACTGTATTAAAAGCTATTTATCTGGGCAGTAAGAGTATATTGGCTCAGAAAGTATACAGTTAAGTGTTATTGCAATAAAAATACCTTCTTCTGTTCTCCAAAAAGTTACCTTTACAATGGATATAAAAAGTGTACACAGCCCTTTTAATAAGCCAGGTTTTTGTGTTGTAAAAACTGTTCCCACCTTTAATGTGACTTGTAACGTGTAAAATTCAATTGAAAGACAAACAAATCTATTAATGGGGAAAATATAAAAAATAAAAAAATGTACAATTAAGCCGGTTGCATGTGTGCACAGCCTTACACTAATACTTTGTAGAAGCACCTTTTGATTTAATTTCAGCATTCAGTCTTTCTGAGTAGGAGTCTATCAGCATGGCACATCTGGACTTGGCAATATTTGCCCACCCTTCCTTGCAAAACCACTCAAAATCTGTCAGATTGTGGGGGCATCTCTCGTGTACGGCCCCCTTCAGGTCACCCCACAGACTTTCATTTGGGTTTAGGTCTGAGCTCTGGCTGGTACATTCCAAAACTTTCATTGTCTTCTGGTGAAGCCATTCTTTTGTTGATTTGGCTCTATGCTTGGGCTCATTGTTGTGCTGAACGGTGAAATTCCTCTTCGTCTCCAGCTTTCTATCACCCACCTGAAGGTTTTGGGTCAGAATTGACTGGCATTTGGACATATTCATAATTGCCTTGACTAAAGCCCCAGTTCCAGCTGAATAAAAACGCCCCAAAGCATGATGCAGCCCCCACCGTGGGTATGGTGCTCTTTTGGGGATACGCAGTGCTGTTTTTGCACCAAAAACACCTTTCGGAATTGTGGCCAAAAAGTTCCGCCTTGGTTTCATCAAACTATAACACATTTTCCCACATGCTTTTGGGAGACTTTATGTTTTTTTTTTTTGCTAAGTTCATCCAGGCCTGAATGTCTTTCTTTGTAAGAAAAGGCTTCAGTCTTGCGACCCTAACCCCATAGTCCATACTTGGGAGATTGTTGTGACATGTTGTACACAACTAGTACTTACCAGAAATTCCTGCAGCTTGCAGAAATTGCTGTAGGCCTCTTGGCAGCCTTCCTTAGCAGTTCTAATGCCATGGAAATTTTTTGGTACCCTTCTCCTGACTGATACCTTTCAGCAACGAGATCCCTTTTGTTGCTTTGTAAGCTCTCTGAGAACCATGACTTTTGCTGTAGGATGCAACTGAGTAAATATCAGGAACATCCTACTAGGACAGCTGAACTTTATTTGGGATGAATCAGAGTCACTTTAGTTGATGGCAGGTTTGTACCCAAAAAGCCTGAATGCTGATATTAAATCAAAAGGTGCTTCAACAAAGAATTAATTTAAGTCTGTGCACACTGATGCAATCAGCTTATTGTACATTTTTTATTTTTTGCATTATTCCCCCTAATAGATTTGTTTGATTTCAATTGAATTGTACATGTTATAAGTCACATTGAAGGTGGGAAAAGTTTAGAAATAATTTATGATGGTTTCAAATTTTACATCACAAAAACCTGGGATTTTAACAGGTTTGTTGGAAGGCTAGGAGAACCCTGCTTTGGGCTCCCTAACCTCTCCTTTGAGGCACCTCAGCCATCCCATGTGTTTGTTAAATTAGGGTGTCCCAACCCGGTCCTTGGGGACCCCCAGACAGTCGACATTTTTGCTCTCTACTGGGAGCTGGTAGGGAGCAAAAATATTGACTGCCTGGCCAGGAGCAAAAACATGGACCATCTGGGGGTCCACGAGGAACAGGTCGGGAAACACTGTGTTAAATTACTCATTCCTTAGTTAATTAGCCAAACAACGTGTGCTGCAAATACTTAGCAGCTGAAAATACCTGGTTGCGGAGAAGGTAAAATACACCAAAGACAAAAAAATACATAAGCTTAAACACAATTTAAATTTTAGATTTAATTTTCTTTTGCTAGGGTACTGTATTTATTAAAAGAGGTTGAGAAGACTGACAGATTGTATGTTTAAGGTAACAAATGTGTGGTGTATGAAGCCTAGTAAATAGGTCCTTGATTGGTCATTGTCATCTTACTCGATATTGAAGTTAGTTATTCAGACTTGGTGGGAGCTATGCTGCAGTCAACTGAATCACCAGCCTCAGATCAGGATAATTGATCTCAGCTGGAATTTTATGCTGAAAATGACAGGTGCATCATGGGATTTGTGAGCAAGGACCGTGAGTTGGCCCTGTTGAAGGACAAGGAGCCAGGCACCTTCCTGCTGCGCTTCAGCGAGAGCCACCTGGGCGGGATCACCTTCACATGGGTGGAGCCAGGCCAGAATGGTGAGTGCTGATTGGCTGGCCAAGCGGTGACAGCCTGCAGAGCCACTGAACTCAAACTGGAAGGGAAACTAGTTGTCTTTAGCATGAAACGAAACAAAAAAAAAACATGACCTCTGCACCAAAGTATGCAACTGCCATGTTTACAAGCACATTTCTACCTCACATGTACCATCTGTACAGTACTACATACTTTCTTGTTGTTTATTCTTTTTTGGGAGTTATTTAGTTTTGTTATGTTGCTAGGCAATAGGTATTCCCCAGGGAGGTCAATAAAGAACTCACTGTAGGCTTATGTGTTATATATACAGTAAATAAGGTTTACTTAATTGATCCCAGTAGGGAAATCATTTTTATTCTTGGCCTACACAGGCGAAGCAAAACTGAATTCAATCGAGCCTTTCACTAAGAGTATCCTAAGCATGAGACCTTTCGCTGACATCATCCACGACTACAAGCTGGTCGCTGATGGGGCTATTCCTGAAAACCCGCTGAAGCTCCTCTACCCAGACATCCCCAGAGATAAAGCTTTTGGGATCCATTACACCCACTTACAGAAAAAAGGCAAGACCTGCTTACCACTTAACAGAGGTGAATGCACTTTCATTGGGATAAGTTACTCCTGGCTGTGGCCTGGTGGTTAGCACTGTCGCCTTGCACTTCTGGAGACCAGGGCTCAGCTCCCTGCCACGGCTCTACATGCATGGAGTTAGTGTGTTCTTCCCATGCCATTGTGACGTTTCTCCCACAGCCTAAAATTTGCCAAAGTAAGTTACCAAACCATGTCAGTACAGTGCTTGAGCCATTTGCTTCCATGATACCCCTGTGAACCTGTATAGGACTATGTTGGATAGGAAA
Source organism: Brienomyrus brachyistius (assembly GCF_023856365.1). NCBI lineage: Eukaryota > Metazoa > Chordata > Actinopteri > Osteoglossiformes > Mormyridae > Brienomyrus > Brienomyrus brachyistius. The sequence continues at coordinate 9,510,392 of NC_064548.1, read as the reverse complement.
TGTATGAAAGTTACTCGCTGTGATTACATCACCCAGCACCTTATTTGTTGAAATAATATACCTCTTTTGTGTTTCTTTTTGGTCCTGTAGCCTTTCCATACGTGCCTGTTTACGTGATCCCTATCTCCCCATGGCAGTGAGTGTCCACCCCGTCTGCTGTCGCTTTTGCTTTGTGATCATTTTCAGGCCTGGTTTCGGTTTCCTGATCGCTCGTGGGTCTTGTTGTTGCAGGCCTTACACTGTTCCAGCCCCAGGCAACCGGTACCCCTGGATGTTTAACCCGCCCTGCAGCCCTTTCAGCCCTTTCACAGAACTTGGAGCCCTTCTGAATGCTGAAAACTGGGAAGATCCTGCAGACTTTACTGGGAATTAATCCTCTCGGCCTTTTTCAAATGGAGAGTTCAGCATTGAAAACACACCTCCTTAGTATATCCTGTTTACACTGAAATCTCTTTATCAAATGTCCCTTTGTGCCATTGTTAGTTAATATCATACCAAGAAGTAATAAACACGTGTAATCAGTCATTTAACAATATATAACAACAAAAATGATTTTAAATGATTAAAAACTGAACAAATAAATTTTATATGTCAAAAATGTGCAACGCACTGAAGCAATGATGAAAATGTTTCTTATGCTTCACATTTTAAAGAAATGTGTGATTCACAGGTTTATTGATTAGCAGGTATACTGATCAACTTTGGGGGGGGCAGTTGCATTTGACCTCAGCCGGTACTTTTCTGCACTGCCGCGTGATTCACCCACAGGACCTGGGAAAGTTGGGCATCCCAGTCACACTGGTGCTTGTCCATGAGCATCGTCAGCTGTGTAGCTAGCATACGGTGGAACTGCTCCACCAGCCCGTCACTCTGAGGATGAAGGAGGGGGTGGTGCAGGTCTTCATGATCCCCAGCTGCCACAAGACCTCGCTGAACACCTGAACCTCAAAGTTCCTCCCTTGGTTGCTGTGTAGCTCCGCAGGGGTCCCGAACCTCTAAAAGAACTCCTCTAGGAGCTTAGCGGCTGGGGTGGTGATGATCTGGTCGGGAACAGCATACGCCTCGAGCCACTTTGTGAAGTAGTCCATGGCCACTAGTATGTCGGCGGTTCCCGGCCTCGGTGTGAGGAAAGGGTCCCAGGACATCCACCCCCATGCGCTCCATGGGAGCACCCAACAGGTACGGTTGCAGGGGACCCCAGGATTGCTTCCTAGGACTAGCTTGGTGTCCTGTTGGCGGGCGGACCAATATGACCATCGATGGAGCTTCCCCAGTGCCTTTGCTATGCCTGGCCCCGGCAGCACCGTGTACTGACCTCAACACCACGGGACGCGGGCTCCAGGGCACCAGAAACTGCCGTTCGGCAATCACCAGTGCTGGTACAGCAGCCCCTCCCGCTCCTCCAGGCTATCCCACTGGATGTGGTAGGCCTTCGTTTGCAGGACAGAGGTCGAGATTGCCCCCCAGCCGGCTCACCTGCCCTTGACATCATCACGCACATATCACAGGGAAAGCATTTAGTGTATTTCCAGAAATGTGAAATGTGAAAACACCTGAAAATACAGGCGGCAGAATCCGAGACCAATGCATAAGTATCCCGAGCTTGTGTTTCCTGTCTCGAAATACAAAAGACACACGACGAATACAAAACCCACAAAACAAATGGAAAAGCCACAACACAAATACAAACGCGAAGAGGTTTGAGAAGTGACAGATTGTTATAGTTCGTTGTGCGTTTTTTACCATGTTAGATTTGAGCACAAAAGTTGCAAATGGAAAACGAGTCATTATCCGTTTTCTCGTTTTGGTTGGCACACTTCATACTTTATCGTGAAGGAAGTCCAATATTTCTTCAAAAAGATAACTAAACTTGGTGATGTCGTACATAAGTATTATTACTGTTCCTTCTCGATCATGTTAAGTCAATGGAGGTGTTATATGTGTTAAACATGAACAGAAAAAATAAATGGCAAGCGGTACGAACACAAGTAATCAATATGTACTCAATTCAAGATTTAAAGGGGCTTTGTGCTTTGCAGAAGGGATGTGCAAATGGCAAACAAATTCCTTCCCCCGTTTTAATTAAATCGTGGCCACGTTTTATTAATTCGATCCCACTTTCATTTTTATAACGTCCTTATAATTTTGGTCAGTACGTCACGAGAGGCTCCATACTGAAATTAAGTTTGATCACATAGAACGTGTTCAATAAAACGCACAATAGATTACACAAATCACTTGCCACTGCTTAGAGTCTGTCATTAGACTCTGTTTATACAGTTGACATTATTCAAATCATACCCATCAGTATTGCTGTCATTTGTCATAATGCTGCTATTTCTATTTAAGTGTTTGTCCTTCTTGTATTTTATTACATCCTGCACTTAATACATCCATCCATCCATCCATTTTCCAAACCGCTTATCCTATTGGGTCGCGGGGGGTCCGGAGCCTATCCCGGAAGCAACGGGCACGAGGCAGGGAACAACCCAGGATGGGGGGCCAGCCCATCACAGGGCACACTCACACACCATTCACTCACACATGCACACCTACGGGCAATTTAGTAACTCGAATTAGCCGCAGCATGTTTTTGGACTGTGGGGGGAAACCGGAGTACCCGGAGGAAACCCCACGACGACATGGGGAGAACATGCAAACTCCACACACATGTGACCCAGGCGGAGACTCGAACCCGGGTCCCAGAGGTGTGAGGCAACAGTGCTAACCACTGCACCACCATGCCGCCCACTTAATACATATGACACTAAATTTTGAACCATTTTCCGATGCAATTCCGATTGTTGTTTTTACCGTTTTACTCAAGTAACCTGTCACTTCCAAGAGTCATTACACTTGTGTCAGACGAAAAAGGCAAAACAGCTGAGTTCCGTCATTTGGTAAGAATTTCAGTTTCCTATATTAAACATGAATTGCTCAGTAAGTACTGTGTGTGTAGTTGTCAGGGCTCATGGGACATTGAGTCTGTTGGAATATCTCTAATCTACAGCGGGCTTTATTTTTTTGCAAATCTTTATATTATTCTGTTCTTTTGACAGCAACTCAGAGAACAGAAAGCTGGTGGCAACAGGACCAATGAGATGAGCAAGTTTTGATTTAAAATTAGCATTGGAGGTTTATGGTGGATTTGAGGTGTTCATTAAGAACACACACTGCTTTTGGTGGTCCTCCCTTCATTTTTATCTCTACATTCATTCATAAATCTTGTTTCTTATTTACACATTGTAATTTTTATTTCTATGTCTATTTTCATTCTGTTTATCTGTTTATCATTTGTGCTTTCATCTTGCTCTCTAAGTTGTACGCTCTGGATTTGGGGTGGACCAAAATGACTGAAATGCATCTGAACCGAGGAGAACAGGGACTAAGCATTCTGACGCTGACTGAGGGCCTTGGGGGCTTGTTCTAGGGCCCGCTTATCGTCACCGAGGAGCTGCACTCCATCAGCTTTGAGACGCAGCTCTGTCAGCCTGGATTTGTCATCGACCTGGAGGTGAGAGTCGCTCGGGCAGATGGTGACGTCCCGCTGAGACGGGCGCTGTGACAGCCAGCGGACCCCTACTGCCCCCTGCTGACCTGCTCTTCTCCATGTCCCCGAGCACAGATCAGCTCCCTACCCATTGTGGTGATCTCCAACGTGAGCCAGCTGCCAATGGGCTGGGCCTCCATCCTCTGGTACAACATGCTCAGCAGTGAGCCCAGGGTAGGTGCCCGCTCTGTCATTACCCAGTGTGTTAAGGGAGCCACCAGCAGAGGGAGCCAGAGAAATGTCAACTGTGAACCTTTCTTCAATGCCGCTCCCTTACTTTGTGTCTCTCCTCCCCACCCGGCCCCTCTCGTCTATGACAGAACCTGTCATTCTTCCTGAGTCCGCCCCAGGCCTGCTGGAGCCAGCTCTCCGAAGTGCTCAGCTGGCAGTTCTCCTCGGTTACCAAACGTGGGCTCCACTCCGAGCAGCTGAGCATGCTGGGTGACAAACTCCTGGGTGAGTCTGGGAATTGTAGTCTTTCCTACAGTGTCTGGAAAATGGATGGATTCGCACAATATTGTATTTTTCATTAAAAGTCCGCACTGATGACATCACTGCCCTTCTGTTCACTGATTGGGTTGCCTTGCCTTAAATCTCAGGTTGGGAGGCAGCTGGGAACCCCGAAGGTCTCATTCCCTGGACCAAGTTCTGCAAGGTGAGGTTCTTACAAAGACCCAGGTCAAAAACCCAGCTGTACCTTTGGTTCCTTCATGTTATCACTTTTGTCCAGTTGAGCAAGCAAACCATACCAGTAGGCCACAAAATATGATGAAAGAAGTTGAATCATTAAGAAACCAGAAAGTTTTTAAGGATCTGTCAGTGCTGTTTTTGTTGAAATAATACACCTCTTTTGTGTTTCATTTTGGCTCTGCAGCCTCTCCATATATGGCTCTTCACTTACAGTAGTCTCGATCTCCACAGTGAGTGTCCGCCCCGTCTACTGTTGCTTTTGCTTTGTGATCATTGTCAGACCTGGTTTCAGTTTCCTGATCGCTTGTGGGTCTTGTTGTTGCAGGCTTTGTGCTGTTCCAGCCCTAAGCAATGCATTCCCCTGGATGTGTAACCCGCCCTGCAGCCCTTTTGAATGTTGAAAACTGGGAAGATTCTGTAATCTTTACTGGGAATTAATCCTCTCAGCCTTTTTCAAATAAAGAGTTTGGCACTGAAAATACGCCTCCTCAGTACAGCCGTCCCTCGCCACTTCTCGCTTTGACTTTCGTGGCTTCACTCTATCGCATTTTTTTGTGTATTCATTAAAAAGTTGATGGAGACAGTGAAAGTGATATATCGCTAGGCATTGGAAGCATCTTTGCTCTTCGTAATTAAATGTACAACAATAATAATATGATATCTACAATGGGCTGGCCCCCCGTCCTGGGTTGTTCCCTTCCTTGTGTCCATAGCTTCCGGGATAGGCTCCGGATTCCCCGCGAACCAGAATGATAATTGGTTTGGAAAATGGATGGATGGAATAATATAATGCTTGTAACGTCTAATATGTCTTAATATGTCTCATTTTGTCTAATATATTGGGTGATACGAGTGTAATTGTCATGACCGGCCTGTAGGATCCTCTTGTGTGCCACGCCCCCTTATTAACCACGCCCCCTTATTAACCACGTGTGTAACCCCGATGGTTACCAGTTGTTTTCTGTCAGTTTGATTCGTCCAGTGTATGTAAGTCACGTCAGAGTCTGATGTTACATGTTCCTGTGTCCTGCATTTGGAGTGATTCCAAATAAACCCTTCGACCCTGATTCCTCGTCTCCCCGTTCCTGCTTCCGTGTCCAGCAATCATAACAGTAATGGTAACTAAAGAGTGTTATTTCATGTCTAATAATGTTAAAAACTGGATTTAGACGGTCGTAAACATGTTTTCTACGCCCTAACTACAAAAATATTCGATTTATAAATAATCTTACTTCGCAGAAATTCGTTTTTCGCGGTAGAATCTGGAACTGATTAACTGCGATAAACACTGTAAAAATGTTTACACTGAAATCTCTATCAAATGCCTCTTTGTGCCGTTCTTAGTTAATACCATACCAAGAAGTAATAGACAAGTGTAATTAGTCATTTACTAATATTTAACAGCTGTGCAAAAATAATTAAAAATTGACGGGGTACTATGGAATAGTATGTAGCACTGAATAACACGTAGAGAATGTAATCTTTAGGATATTAAGGGTGTTTTCACACTTGTCGATTAGTCAGCATTTTTTTGCGTATATGTGAACACGTCAAACAAACTCAGACCTGTTTGAAACGAATCAAACTGAGACCACATCGGGAGGTAGTCTCAGTCCGGTTCGCTTTTGGTCCGTGTCATGGTTCGCTTAACTTGCGCATTATGAATACGAAGCGGTCCTGGCTTGCTTCAACAATTTTTACCCTTTAGCTTTGCCGTAGGCAGATCATGTGGTACAGTTTCGGGAAACAAGCAAAAATTATAAGTATGAACAGAAAAATGATTGAGACCCCATCTGAGCTGAAGAAAAACCAGAAAGAGAACCGAGTCCCCTATGAACTCGCATTGTGAACACAAACAGAAGTGAGTTCCCTTTTTGTTGGTCCACTTTTGAGACCACTTCTAGAGGTCTGAGTTTGGTTCCTTTTAAGAGGACTATATGTGAAAACACCCTAAGAAGATGGAAGCAGAAGTCGCTAATGTAACCCACAGAAAGTATGACCTTGTAAACCTTGAAGAATGTAGAATGATTACTGCTCCACGATGTAACCAAAACAATTAGGTATCAGCACCATATGTTAGCCTTGAAGGTTCTGTATCTATAACTTATTTTAGCTCTTGTTGTATGACGACCCACCTTGGTTATTTCTGCAACTTATCACTATATTGAAGACCAAGAATATAATCAGTTCTGTGGTTGAGCACCACATGGGCAGCTGAAACTGCCAAAACTTGCTACTGTTAGTTATTGAACAGTTTTGCTTTCCCACTGCGGTGTCCGGGGATGGTTCGGGGTCTCTTGCCATAACTATATGAAGAACGTTGTAAGGGGACTGTATTGCCTCAGTTATATTTTCCAGAAAGATCAACCAACAAAATAGATGACTGGCAGCCCTACCATATAAGGGAGGGCAAGTAACTGGTGGTGATCTCCAACGTGAGCCAGCTGCCAATGGGCTGGGCCTCCATCCTCTGGTACAACATGCTCAGCAGTGAGCCCAGGGTAGGTGCCCGCTCTGTCATTACCCAGTGTGTTAAGGGAGCCACCAGCAGAGGGAGCCAGACAGATGTCAACTGTGAACCTTTCTTCAATGCCAGTCCCTTACTTTGTGTCTCTCCTCCCCGGCCCCTCTCATCTATGACAGAACCTGTCATAGGAAAAAATGTTGGAGACACATAGGGGAGCGGAAGACCTGAACCCCGTAAGGAGAAACATAATGGTAGCATATGGTCCTGGAAAGATCATGCATGGGACCCCACCCTCCCCCCCGTGATGGATATTTAGATAAGAACGAAAAGTGTATAAGAACCAGTATAAGCCAACAATGGACACACTTCTGCAGAGTGTCCAGCCTTTGATGTACCCTATCTGGATATCTGGATGCAGTAAAACAGGGTTTTTCAACCCAGTCTTCGGTGGACCACCAGGCGGTTCACGTTTTTGCTTTCTCCCAATTGCCAGGACAGTCTGGGGGTCCCCCGAGGACTGGGCTGATAAACCCTGCAATAAAAGATGGACTTTTATAGCTGACTCCTGATTAGCTCAAAGGAAATAACCACAACACAAATAAATTTGATCTGGTAAGCATCCAGCTCATCAATGAAGCAACACAAAAACCTAAAATTAAACTAAAATGAACTTTTAATAATTTTAGGGTGACCAAATATTCCATGTTAGGGACCTAACTTTGAGATAGGACAGGATCTGTAAACTACCACTTTAATTAAAAGGACCCGGATTTCACTTAAGCACTGAGTTCTTGCTGTGTGCTGATTGGTCAGTCTCCTATTATCATGGGTCACTAATGTTAATGTGAAACAGTCTTTCAATCAAAGAAACAAACCAAAGCGCAAGTGCTGAACTATATAACCAAGCTATTTTCCCTGACATGGATTATACTGGTGATTAGATAGGTATGAACATACAACCCAGTACTGACAGCTGCATTTTTCTTAAATGCTATTTTTTACACTGATGCAAGATTGTGTATCTTACAACTATTGGACCTTTGTTGTTTCTGCAGAGATATCCTGTGATATTTCTGTGACTTTCCTTTTTATTCTTTTTCTCATCAGAAAGCACTTACTAGCCAAGGCTTCCCCAGTTGACTAAGAAATGTCACTTACTGATACAGTATGATTCCAGAAGTTGGAACGTTATTTCTGTGGAACTTACTCAAATGTTATTTATACAAAAGGAAGTGGAACCAGCGATAAAAGATTGATTACTCAAGCAGGGGCCTATAGCTGGTCGGATTGAAGGCATCACAATTTAAATATTGAATATTTTTTCCATTTTACATTTAACCCAGACTAGTTTAAATCCGACAAGTTATCCAGCTAAGCAAGAAAATCTGCTTCGTGATACAGGCCACAGGTACTCCATGTTGTTTACAGAACAAGAAATATTGGTAAAATAAATAAAAATGGTTACATGAAAACAAAAAAGGTGCTTTATAAACTACGAGTTTATAAACATGATATGAAAAACTCAAAATTAAAGTGGCATAAGTCGATTTCATGAGGGAGCTCTCATGACAAGGATATACACCGTACAGAAGTAAGCAAAGCGGTAAACACCAAAATATTACTCGTGGCTATATATTCTACATGAATGTAACTGCACTCGTAGTCTTTCTCCACTTTTACCATGTAAAAAATAAGTATACTTAATGTTCATGTTCAAGCAAATCTATAAGGCGTTACTACAGTTGTGGACGCAATAATTTGCATATGCAAACACCACATGTGTTTTTTTTTCTCCGCGTTCACAACAGGATATACCCACCACGTGCGGCCCATGAGCAATGGTGGAAGCATAGAAACACGTAAAAGTGCAGGTTTCGCTTCTTTCTACTTTCGTTTCTATCAAACATAACTGTCCTGATTTCTGGGAAACCACGTGGTGCAGCGGCGCCCCTTCCAGCGCCGGCGTCAACCTCCCTCCTCGCTTCTGAAGTGTCATATAAGGAAAAAATCAGTCTAATGAAACGCATGTATGCCAAAATATACAGACGGTTTGACAACAGATAGATGGATTTAGAAGTAATGCTAACAAACACACACTCACAAAAATGAAATCGCTATTACTATTTAGTTCCGCATTATCGTTTCTGATTTCTTTACCCATTTCAGGATGATCCCTTAAGCTTTGCTAAATGCTTCTACACCATTATGGGTATAATAGTATGATGCAGAATCCATATGCAAAATTAAGTACCAAGAGTGCAAATAAATAAACTTGGACATACTAGGTTAAGTTTCTGTTTACACACCTATATCATAATGGTTTCAATTTCTCAGTTAAGTGGGGAGGAAATCAGCTCCCGAGAACAGCGACCGCCTTAGACTCTCTGTCACTATACTGTAATAACGGGGCGGTGACTCTTTCCGTTCATTGTACGTGTCGGTTTTTCAGCATGTGATTGGACGACTGGCCTGTCAATCAATATTTATGAAGAAGTTTTCTTATTTAAAGCTTTACCGTGCGTGTTTTGTGCACTGTTTCATAAGGTGGTGACAAGAAGAGGAAGTAATTAAACGGATCCCACACGGAAGATTACTTTGTATCTGTAATAAGAGCGTATACATTGCGTACAGTATAAAAGGTAAGCTTTTCGGCGTCAGACGTTATTCGCACTGCAGCACGTAATATCTGAGACTCGAGAAAGTAAAGAAGCAGAGAACATTATTGCGTATTGTATTGAATGTTGTACTTTCAGCAGAATATTTTTATTGTGGGGTTTCACCTGCATGCATTTTTGTACGTAGTTATAGGAACTGTCTATATAATGCTATCGTTTTATGCCAAAACCTGTGTAATGGAGCCACAGTCAGCAGACTTCTCCGTCAGCACACTTACTGGGGCTTTTGTCGAAACTGGCAGATAATAGCGACATGAGCGACTTTGATAGGTGAATGCGAACTATTGGTTTGTATGCGCATCGACGGAAGGCTGCAAAAGAGCTTAAAAATGAATATACTCTGTCGCCTATAAGTTTAATCAGTGTAATTATAGATCTATAAGTATATTCAAATCACGGACCTGCCTGGATTAAAAAAAAAACAATTCAGTCCTGTCCTCCAAGGCTGGGGGGTTGAATCCCACCTCCGATCTTTGTGTATGTAGGTCGTTCTCCTTGTCATACAGATTTTCTCTAACTACTCCACGTACTTAGGCTAATTGGCATCTCTAAATTGCCTGTAACGTATGTCTGTGTGTGTAGCTGCCCTGTGATGGACTGGCATCTCTTCTGCTTAGTATCCCAGCCTTGTGCTTTGTGCTGTGTAGGATAAGTTCCATGCAGTTGTAGAATAGATTCTTAATTCATAACACTTCTAATTGGGTAAGAAGTATTCGATTGCCGGTTCGACCCCCAGCTCCAGGGGCACTGAACTCTGGATGACCCTGCATCGTGACCCCAAGCTTGCCCTCACTTATATATGTATTTGTGAGTTTCTTGGGGCGCAAAATGGAATATGCAAAGAGAAGCAATCCAATGTTTGTAGTATTTGTATATGTGCAAAAGGGCAAATAAGGGATCATTTCGTAAGTTCTCATGTATCTCATAAGATCATATCCATCACTGTGGCTCATGCAGTACAGATCTTTATTTTTTTCAACCCACCACCACCACCCCTCTTCGGAGGACAACTTTATTTTAAACCGATGCAGTACAGATCTTGATGCATTACCGACGATTTAATAAAGTAAAAATAGCTATGAAGCAACTTCTAATGTGACACAATATGATTAATCTAAATATAAAACTGTCTAAAATTTGTGGTCACATTTCTAAATAATAAAGGCATCGACCGTCTACTAATAATGAATCAGATTTTTCCTAATGCAGCGATGCATCCTGCATTCCTCCCAAATTGTATTCGGGCCACGCTTTTTACGCTGGGCTATCACGTCCTGATCTTTTATGCGCATGCGAATCGGTGAATCTTAACATCACTAATACACGTGCATGCAGTGGCGAAACACTCGGTCCTGGGGCAGAAATGGGCCATGCCCCCTCCCTTACAAATTCACACCTAGGGCTCGCTTCTGCCAGTTTCAGCAGTTGCAGATGATGAAATTTAAGTAGCTTCCCAATATCGTACCCATCATGCACTGCAGTAGTTAGCAAATTGCAGACATGCTTTTTTTCACATAGTTTGAAACATAGTTTGAATACAAAAAAATTACAAACTGTTACATTTCAAAATTGCTTTAGGTATTGTACCAAATATTTTTTGTGTTATGACTCCAATCATAATGTGATTAAATGTGTATAATTTGCATGACATCAGCACCTTAATCCTCACACATTTTTGCATACAGTTGGAGGGGGGGCCTCGTTGTCGCCAGACTGCCCCACCTACCAGTCTGCCATTATATGCATGCTGTAGACCATGCATGCTGTAAGCTGCAACTCCAGTCCTGGGCGGCCGGAGCCCTGCACATTTTTGAGTGTCCCCTCATTTAACACACCTGATTCAAGTCCTTGCACCTTTTTGTCCTAAATACTAAATATCTCTTGAGCCGAATCATTTGTGGTGGAACAGGGAAAGAACAGGCTCCCCGGCACTGGAGTTTGACACCCCTGCCGTAGACAATTGTAGAAAGTTTTTCTTCTGGCTGTCGGTGACACTGTTTACGGTTTAACCATCTGTCGTTGCGGTTCCCTACCTGATGGAGCTGCTCTTGCCATAATGCCAGAATTCAGCCCCACCTCTGTGCCTCCGCCTTGCAGATGTCCCAGTGGTATCAGCTCCAGCAGCTGGACTCCAAATACCTGGAGCAGGTGGACCAGCTGTATGACGACAACTTCCCCATGGAGGTCCGCCAGTACCTCAGCCAGTGGATCGAAAGCCATGACTGGTAGGTGACTGCCAGGATTACCTTATGTGTTAGTGCCTGGGGATGGGGGCACATCGGTAAGAAAAGTACTGAGCCTACCAAGAATCACTAACCAGAATTAGAAGCTAATAGCTAAAAGCACTGAAATTAGCTGTTGCTTGCGAGCAGCTCTGACATTGTGAGTTCGGAAATCGTGGTCTGTATAACGTGCGGCATGTTGATATTTAGCTGTGTAAAGCAAGGCCTGACCTAAGATCTGAATGTTGTTACCTTTAAAGAAACATAAAGAAGTTGGGTTGTTGTCGTATCGAACGCATTCTTGAAATTTAGTATATTGATGATTTAAGGCTGATATTTCCTGTCAGATCAAGGCCAGCATGACAAACTTATTTGGGGAAGATTAATTCCTTAAAATAGTACACAGCATATCTATGGTTGGGTGTTTGTACACGTCTGCAGCTTTTACCGGCAGTTTAAACTATGTCAAGTCACATTACGATTATGTAATGTATTTTATTCTAACAACACTCAAGTGTCACAGCTGTATGTGCACAAAGATAAATCATTAAAATGATTAATCATTAGTTAGAAATTGATCTTTGTTTTTTTTAAAAAATTTTTTTTGAGAATTTTCTAACCCTAGAAATAAAAAAAAAACAGTCTCTGCTCCTTCATTTTCTATAGATTTGTTTCACTTCTTTGCAATTATTTAAAAATCTGAATAATTGTAGTAGAATGTTGACATTGATTTATGCTGCGAATGCTGAAAGTGGAGAGATTAATTTGGGTTCCTCTGAATTCTCTGGCTTCCTGTATGTAGGTGACTTGGGGTGTCTGATTTGCCAAAATGGTCTGGGTGTGTGTGCCCAGTAATGGACTGTGGGATGGCTTCCAGGCTTACCCTAAGTGTTGTGTGCAATTCATGCATCCACGCCTGCTTGTCCTATTCAGGTTCACAGGGGGACTGGTGTATATCCTGGAAGTCAGAGCTGGCTGATATGACCAAAAATGTCATCGCTATATAAATTTTCATGTCAGTTATTATCAATAATTATTACTATAAATGTCAAGTCATTGTCTCTTTCCAATTTAAAGGCAGACTTTTACTCCTGAGTTAAAATTGAAGAAATCGGATGGTTAATTGTAGTTATAAACTATTCTTTATCGTCAGAATGTGACAAATACTTGTCAAACAGTAGTAATGGCCAATTAAATGGCCAAATGACGCTTATAGAACCCTGTGCTCTATTTTCTGGCCCTACTAGATGGAGCTCTCTGTTCAAAAGGCGGCTGAAAACATGCCTGAATGGAATCCAAAAGTCCCACGTGGGCTCAAGAGACTTTGCGAATGGTTCATGAAGCGTAGTTTTAGCCATCACTACCAAACAGCATTTCACATTTTACAAGTCTGAGATGGAAGATGAAAAGGTTATTTAATGCTGTATTTACCTTGGAGGACGGGAACTGGGAATGACGTCACACACGAGTTAATAGCGTACCAGTACAGCCAGTTGGAAAGCCATTTAACAATACCAGAGACCCGTTCCAAAAAGATTTTTTGCTTACTCGGCGAACTTGTTGGATTTAATTTACCCCAGTTTAAATGGCCTTCGTCTTCGTTCACTTACATTTAGTCCAGACTACCTTAAATCCAACAAGTTGTCAGCAAAAAATCCTTCTTACTGAAACTGTCCCCAGTTCTAGTCCGGTTAATTGTTAGCTATTGTTTGCAATATCAGTTGATAACAACACATTATGCAGTATTTTGCGTATAAACACACTGTAGCAAAATGTCCCCAGATAGCGGTTGGACAGAATCGTGTCTACGACCGATTTAATGAGCCACAAATGAGAAAAAAGTGCTAATAAACAATTTAAAACTACACCTGTTGATAAAGGGTGCAGCCATCTCGAATTCTGAGCTTGAGGTTGTGTCGATTCCGATTCTGACTTGAGACGGTGTTTCAGTTGAAGTTTCTGACTAGGAACTCAGAAGTTACAAGTTGTGAGTTCGAATGGAACCCAGCATTAGTCAATACCGAGACAATGCGGCTGCTGGTATTCTTATTATCGTTTCTTAATTCTCTCTGGTCTGCTCTGCCGGTGAGTTGCCCTGTTGTCTTGATGTCATTTGCCTGTCATTTGCCTGTCATTTGCCTGCTATTGCATTCTCTTATTTGTTCAATAAATCACAGCTGCATTGCGTTTGCTCCACTGCCAGTCCTGATAAATAGTCACGGAGAAAGTGGCGTCATTTTGTGATGCAAAGCATGTCACCATCGGCAGGTTTGGTCTTAAGTTATATCGAACTTTCATGGAACAATTGACATATCGTTATCGAGGAAAATATTCATCACAAAAATTATCGTTTTATCGCCTATCCCTACCGGAAGCTACGGACACAAGGTAGGGTAATTTATGGGCAATGTAGTAACTCCATTTCAGCTTAGTATGTTTTTTGACTGTGGGGGAGAACCCCACAATGACACGGGGAGAACATGCCAACTCCATGCACACTGAGTGACGGCGGAGGCTCAAATCCTGGTCCCATTGTTCCACCACTCTGCCCCATGTGGAATTCAGTGAAGTGAAATTTTGTATTGATTTTGTAACCTGAGGAAAGGTTTGTCAGGCTTGTGTTTTTAAGAATCTTCACAGGCTGTGGTGGATGGATGGCCGAAGATGGGATGTAATGAAAAGTGGCATTGATTTTGTTCTCCCGGGGGCGATTTTGACCTGATACACTGCGGCCTGCCGTTTTAATTTGTGTATCCAGGCGTTTATTGTCATACCATCGCTGACCTTCTGCAGGGAGCAGGTGGCTTCCAATGACTCGTTGGCGATCGTTCGTTTCCACGACCTCCTGGCCCAGCTGGATGACCAGTACAGCCGCTTCACACTTGAGAACAACTTCCTGCTGCAGCACAACATCCGCAAGATCAAGCGCAACCTGCAGGTAGCGTCTTTATCGTGGTTATGTTGTGAAATCTTATTCCTGTTTACGTGGTGTAGTCCACTATTTCTCAATTGCCGGGTCACAGCTCAAAAATGGGTCATAGAATGTGTGGTTAAAGAAAATTTATTTTTCCTAATGTTCTGCTTTTTTTACCTCTAGCAACCCCCTCTAGTTCATGTTGTGCTATTTCTTTAATTATTTAGGGTGTTTCCCCCTGCTTATGTGTGATTTATATCAGTGTTTCTCAAACTGGTCTTCGGGTCTCCTAGACAGTCCACATCTTTGCTTTCCATGGAATGTCTGGGAGGGAACTGGGAGGGAGCAAGAACGTGGACCGTCTGGGTTTCCCCAAGGACCGGGTTGAGAAACACTGATCTCTATCGTGATGTAAGGTCTCTTTATGCTTGTTTATGCTGTATGATCCATAGCATGGTGTAGTGTGGCTTTATGTGTGTCAGGATGAATGCCAACAGAGCTGGTGTTTGGGTTATATCTGCAGGACAACTTCCAGGGCGACCCTCTTCACATGGCCATGATCATCTGCAGCAGTCTGAAAGAAGAGCAGAAGATCCTGGCCATAGCTGCCAAGAAGGAGGTGCTTTATCAGTGTGCATTGTGTAGCTGTCCATCCAGTTTCCAACCACTTTTCCAGTACAGTGTTGTGAGGAATAAACTCACGGACAGGGCAGTTTAGAGATGGACCCCAGTCTCTCCTGGAAAAGCAGTTATAGAGGATGGATTTGTATAACTAGTTGTGAGGGACCAAGCAGACTAGGCTTGAGGACACAGGAAGGTTTTTAAAGGAAAGGATCTTTTTATTACAAAAATTTACGAAAAATAACACAACAAAAGGGAATTTAAGTTCAAACAAACCACCTATCAAGAATAAGCTTTAGAGAGCACAAGAACTCAAACAACTAGCAACTAGGCTTGGCGAAACTATCAAAATATATGGGAAAAGACATTTAACAATTAACCAAATAATTAAATCACAAGACAACCCATAAACCAAATGTCAACAAAATATATTACCAATACTCATCCAAATCAATATCACTGCAAATCAATAAATAAATAAATAAAATAAATACTAACAAACAAATGAAATAATTTATTGATTAATAACTACTGCAAATGAATAATGACTAACCAATACTTAAAGAAAACACAGTGAATTCAGAAAACTGTTAACTTAAGCTGGTAAAGCAGCCAGCTCACCCTGATCCCTGACAATCACTAAAGTTTTGTGACAGACCCTTTCATTGTTCCCAGGACAATGGTGCAAACACAAACAACAACATGGTGGTTGAGAAGCAGAAGGAGCTTGACAACAAAGTCAAGGACATTAAAAACAAAGTCCAGGTATGTTACGCAACATAACTTACAGGTATTTCACAGACAGGGACCTTGAAAGTGATTCATCGGCAATGTTTGTTTCATTGGGTTGGGTTAATATTGCCGTTGAATCTTGACAACCTGGCAGCTCTATTGAAATGGAGTGTATCTTACTGTTTCAAGGATACAGAGCAAAAGATTAAATCATTGGAGGACCTTCAAGACGAACATGACTTCAAGTACAAAACCCTGCACAACCGTGGTAAGAGCATGTGAATGCTAACTGATAGCTCAGTGTGCTGAGACCTGACCTGCATTGCAAGAAGAGCCGTTTTCCTGCCAAAGGCCAAGATGCTGTGGCTAAGCTAGATCTTTCCACCTCTCAAGTTAAGGGGTGAAGATGCGATCATATGGGCTAGGAATTAGTCTCACAGCTGGGGAGTAATAGGGTTCCCCTGGAAGGATGGTGTATCCTGGGTGCTATTTGTCCTTGTTTCATCCTGTAGAGCATGAGGTCAATGGGACCACCCAGAAAGAGATAGAGCATGAGAAGATGGTGATCCAGGGGATGTTCCTGAACCTGAACATGAAAAGAGAGGTAGGTGCTTGGGCTACTGAGGGTCTGTCATGCAGAATTGCAGGATGTAGCTCTCCATTTTTCTTATTGATGTATAAATGTCCCTTTTAGGTTTAAATTTAACAAACACATTTACCAAGTGATTCATAAGCCACTTACTGTGTACTCACAATCATAAATCTGCATTTTACTAGTGTTTCTGTCTTATATTCAAAAAAGGTAGCATAAAATGAAGTCAAACAGTGGTGTAGGTGGACGGTATTTGCGGCATTAAGTGGTGGTGTCCTTAAGTGACAAGCGCTAATGTCCCATGTCACATGACCTGGAAGGAAGTGGTGAGGCAGATGGTGGACGCCCTCAATATGGCGGAACAGATACAGTACATACTGATCACGAAGGAGCTGCAGGAGTGGAAGCGGCGCCAGCAGATCGCCTGCATCGGCGGTCCACCCAACGCCTGCCTAGACCAACTCCAAACCTGGTAATGCCCAGCAGGGGGCAGCGTTGCATGTCCGCCATTCTGATACTTGCTACCACATGTCGGTTTGGGTTTGTCCTGGGCCTCAACCTAATGCCCCTATGGCAGCTACCCGAGATCCTAGCATCTGCTGAGACTCAGACATCGATGAGGAAGGTGCCCGTGTGTCCGGCAGGTTCACGGCGGTGGCCGAGTGCCTACAGCAGGTCCGGCAGCAGATCAACAAGCTGCAGGAGCTGGAGCAGAAGTACACGTATGACAACGACCCCATCACCCAGCAGAAGCACTTCCTGCAAGACAGAGCCCTTTCGCTTTTCCGCACCCTCATCCTGAAGTAAGTCAACGCATGACCGTCTTCACAAGTCCAGCTCTGTTTCAGTTCTGCATGTCAAGCCCTAAAAGGAAGAGAAATTCCAAAGCCAGTGGAAATGACTTTTGAAGGTCTCGCCGGACTAGTGAAGGTGTCAAAGACCTGTGTGTCGAATCTGACAGGCCTGCGTGGCAGAAACTGAGGCCTCTGTGCCCCCCTGTTTTTCAGCTCCTTGGTGGTGGAGAGACAGCCCTGCATGCCCACACATCCACAGAGGCCCCTTGTCCTGAAAACGGGAGTGCAGTTCACTGTTAAGCTCAGGTAGCCTTTCGCTAATCAACGGCTGCTTCCAGTTCTGTCAACAGATGTCAGGTTGATGAGCTGCAGTCCGTGCTTAATTTTTCCAAGTTTGTTTAGTGTTGATGATGTCACTTACGTGTAGTTATACTCGCTCCTGTGTCTGTATACAGTACTGTGCAAAAGTCTTAGGCAGACAAAGAAAATGATGTCTGTGATCTTCATGTTGGTGCAAAACTGTCATATTATGTCTGTTAAAGTGTATCACCCATGTATTTTTTGATTCGACCACAAACATCTCACGTTTGGCTAATAAATACTTCATTGGCTTATTTAACTAATTAAATAAATAAATTAACTGTGCTGGTAGTGAAATTCAACAAGAACACGGAATGGGTGAGCTGCCCCTGAGGAGAGGTTTGTGAACTGAAGTGGCTTCATGTAGCCATCCAACTAAACGTTAGTAACTTTCTGGAGAACATAAATTCTTGTTGGTTTTTACTGTGTTACTGTCAATATGTTCTAATGCTAAATTGATTGGCTTAGAAAAAAAAATGTCAATCAATAACTTTATTTAAAAAGCATGTTTGACACCACGCAGCAGCTAAAGTGCCGTACAGAATACCGATATACACAAAAACAAAAATAAATGTCAGTAAACAAGCAACATTTTTGCTTAAGACTTTATCACAGTATTTGTAGGTATATATGTGTGTTTTATTCTGGAAAGCATCCTTGAGTATTAGAAAGACACTATATAAATAAAACTGTTATTAACGATGTCTTTATATAGCTAGCTCTCAGCAAAATTTTATAAATTGTAAAAAGTGTAGTGCTCGTTTAATTGTAATGTAATCTGTTGTTTGCCTTTTCCTTTGCAGACTGCTGGTGAAACTCCAGGAATTTAATTACCAGCTTAAGGTCAAAGCTTCTTTTGACAAGTAAGTTAGAGGCCAGTCGCTTGTAATTGGTGGTACCGCTGACCTAGACCATGGCCATACCCCTCTGAGATTTCTGCAACACTGAAGGGCTTTCCTTCTCCTTTCAGGGACGTCACGGAGAAGAATACTTTGAAAGGGTAAGGACCCATCATAGGATGCCATCAATCTGAGCGGATCTGAGTGCTCTGTAGTAACCATGGTAACCATCTTCAGGTTCCGAAAGTTCAACATCCTGGGAACAAACACAAAGGTCATGAACATGGAGGAGTCCAATGGAAGTTTAGCAGCTGAGTTCCGTCATTTGGTAAGAATGTCATTTTTCTATATCAAATATGAACTGCTCAGTAAATACTGTGTGTGTAGTTGTCAGGGCTCATGGGACATTGAGTCTGTTCGAATATCTCTAATCTACAGCGGGCTTTATTTTTTTGCAAATCCTTATATTATTCTGTCCTTTTGACAGCAACTCAGAGAACAGAAAGCTGGTGGCAACAGGACCAATGAGGTGAGCAAGTTTTGATTTAAAATTAGCATTGGAGGTTTATGGTGGATTTGAGGTGTTCATTAAGAACACACACTGCTTTTGGTGGTCCTCCCTTCATTTGTATCTCTACATTCATTCATAAATCTTGTTTCTTATTTACACATTGTAATTTTAATTTCTATGTCTATTTTTATTCTGTTTATCAGTTTTTGTGCTTTTATCTTGTTTGCGCACTCCATTCCAACACCCGCACCAATCCTTTGTGCTTTTTGTACTTGGTGAATCAAAGGATTCTGAGTATGATAGCCAAGCTGTCCAATGTCTTGGGGTGATCTCTAGACACCATGTTCTGTCTTAAGTAAAAGAAAACAACCATTTTGGGTTCAGTCTCTGGCATAAACCTGCAGAATAGAGCTAGAGCCACACATAGAGTAGCACTTTCTCGAAGCAGGGACACTAGACAAAGAGGAACTTGAAGACACGGGCTGAAGCACAGCTCTCTAAGTTGTACGCTCTGGATTTGGGGTGGACCAAAATGACTGAAATGCATCTGAACCGAGGAGAACAGGGACTAAGCATTCTGACGCTGACTGAGGGCCTGGGGGGCTTGTTCTAGGGCCCGCTTATCGTCACCGAGGAGCTGCACTCCATCAGCTTTGAGACGCAGCTCTGTCAGCCTGGATTTGTCATCGACCTGGAGGTGAGAGTCGCTCGGGCAGATGGTGACGTCCCGCTGAGACGGGTGCTGTGACGGGTGCTGTGACAGCCAGCGGACCCCTACTGCCCCCTGCTGACCTGCTCTTCTCCATGTCCCCGAGCACAGATCAGCTCCCTACCCATTGTGGTGATCTCCAACGTGAGCCAGCTGCCAATGGGCTGGGCCTCCATCCTCTGGTACAACATGCTCAGCAGTGAGCCCAGGGTAGGTGCCCGCTCTGTCATTACCCAGTGTGTTAAGGGAGCCACCAGCAGAGGGAGCCAGACAAATGTCAACTGTGAACCTTTCTTCAATGCCGCTCCCTTACTTTGTGTCTCTCCTCCCCACCCGGCCCCTCTCGTCTATGACAGAACCTGTCATTCTTCCTGAGTCCGCCCCAGGCCTGCTGGAGCCAGCTCTCCGAAGTGCTCAGCTGGCAGTTCTCCTCGGTTACCAAACGTGGGCTCCACTCCGAGCAGCTGAGCATGCTGGGTGACAAACTCCTGGGTGAGTCTGGGAATTGTAGTCTTTCCTACAGTGTCTGGAAAATGGATGGATTTGCACAATATTGTATTTTTCATTAAAAGTCCGCACTGATGACATCACTGCCCTTCTGTTCACTGATTGGGTTGCCTTGCCTTAAATCTCAGGTCGGGAGGCAGCTGGGAACCCTGAAGGTCTCATTCCCTGGACCAAGTTCTGCAAGGTGAGGTTCTTACAAAGACCCTGGGTCAAAAACCCAGCTGTACCTTTGGTTCCTTCATGTTATCACTTTTGTCCAGTTGAGCAAGCAAACCATACCAGTAGGCCACAAAATATGATGAAAGAAGTTGAATCATTAAGAAACCAGAAAGTTTTTAAGGATCTGTCAGTGCTGTTATAGATTGATCCACTAGTCCAAACCGGGAAGAGAGCATTTGGGATTAGGGTTCAGCTTCGTGTTATGGGTGGCCCACATGGTAATTGCGGTCAGTTAAGTGAGGTCCGTTTGCTCAAGGAGAACACGAACGAGAAGAACTTCCCCTTCTGGCTGTGGATTGAGGGCATCTTGGAGCTCATCAAGAGGCACCTGCTTTCGCTGTGGAATGACGGGTGAGTTGTGTGAGAGACACTCCAATGGCTTTCCCTCACCATCGCCACTGGCCCGTCTGACCGCCCATGTGCTGCTGCCACCTACTGCAGGTGCATCATGGGATTTGTGAGCAAGGAGCGTGAGCGGGCCCTGCTGAAAGACAAAGAGCCGGGCACCTTCCTGCTGCGCTTCAGTGAGAGCAGCCGGGAGGGGGCCATCACCTTCACATGGGTGGAGCGCTCCCCGAATGGTGAGGGACCTCACTGTGACCAGCAGGGGTCACTACAAGAATCCTGACAAAGTATCAAAAATGTAGGCTGCAGTTTTAGATAGACTGGTCAATGCAGCCCACTCTCTACACCTGCGGGTTCCGCATCTGTATATTCAGCCAACCACAGTTAACAGGATGTCAGAGATGCACTGTTACATACTCTTTCCATATTATAAAGGAAACTTGTTTTATCTATCATATTTTCATTTATATTTGTGCACTTAAATGCTTAACGAAAAAAAAAAACTGCTGTTTATTAAATAAATTAATGTGGTAAAAAACCTTTGTCGTGCAAAAACTTTTGACTGGTAGTATATACATATACAATGTTTGAGTAAGCATTGTACAGCACATGTTCACATTTAATTTAATTCTGCATTTTTTCAGTTCTGAAACACAATTATGGTGGGAAATTTGAATTTAATGTTATCATTGTTTAATACTTCAATATTTAGAAAATGATAAACCAGCATGAGTTACTTCGATGAGCAGAGGCTTCTCAGCCGCAATCCGCATTGTGCTCTTGTTTTTCTGTGTGTGTGTGTAGATGACGTCCAGTTCCACGCAGTGGAGCCCTACACCAAGAAAGAGCTGACTGCCGTCTCCTTCCCCGACATTATCCGCAACTACAAGGTCATGGCAGCTGAGAATATTCCAGAGAATCCCCTTCGCTTCCTCTACCCCAACATCATGAAGGACAACGCCTTTGGGAAATATTACAGCAGGCCCACTGAGCGTAAGCTGACGGCAGAAAACTCCTGTTTCTGCTGATAATATTCACACAATATTCAATTTACAATGTTCACCTATTACCCTTATTTTATCACTTTTAATGAGGAAAATGTAGGTATGGGGCTTATGTGTCAACTATCTCACTGACATTTCCAGATTCAGTATATATATTTTTTTACTGTCATATTGTTTATACAATATGGCATGTAACCTTTTTTCCCCGTAATGCAACAGTTCTTTTGTTTTTCATTTCCCGGTTTGTGGTTCGCGGTATATTCGTACATTTCCCAGCAGGTGTATGTTTAGTGAGATTTCCCAATAATCTTGGGGAATCTGCTTTAAGCATCTGCTAACTGCTGGAGGCTGAATCTCACCACAAACTTCCATTCCGTAGCGTCAGAACCCATGGATGTGGAGAGTCCCAGTGAGGGAGGTTACATAAAGACGGAGTTGATCTCCGTGTCAGAAGTGTGAGTCCTTCTCCTTTGTTGCATTTCTTTGCTGGCTGTCACTCCCATGTGCTGTTCAGAGCTCTGTGCTTCTGCCGTGGTCACTCATCTCTTCACGCAGAGATAATATTTAATAAATAATGATCAGTCGTGCTCAGACCTCAATCTTTGGCCGTTCCAGGCTCTTGCAGGTCTTTTATGGGTTAAGTGGAACTTTACTTACTGGGGCTGATGGTTTTTGGGCTACTCGTTAGACAAATAGGCTTAGAGATGATAAGTGATGTCTATACGCTGAGACCAATCGCTGTGGTTTATTTGCGACTGCTACAAGGGTCACATGACTTCTCTATTCCCTCTGTTCCTTTACAGACAGCGTACCCTGTTGCTTTATATTTTACTTTTATCATCTTTGTTTTTTTCCAGTCATCCCTCAAGACTTGAGAACATACTGCCCTTATCTGAGGAGCAATATGACGCCCTCTCGCGGATGATCCCTGCCGAGATCGACACTGTGGTACTTTCCCTTGACTTTGTCCTTTTCCATGCAGCAGCTTCTCCTGCCTCTTGGTCTGCAGATCTTGAGATACTCTTTTCTGCACTGATTTACCCATTTGGTCATAATTGAGGGTTGCTGACTGAACACTTAACTTGCAAACGGTACATATGTGAACCATTGCTTTAGATGGTTTTGCACCATTTACCCGTAATATAAGGCAGGAACTGGTCGATGTCGTTTCACAAGTCTAACGAGTCTTTTTACGCTGTGCTTGCAGATGTGTTCCCGTTTCCAGACCTAGGAGAACCCAGAAAGATCGTCTACTGTGAAGAATTCAAAGTAGCTCTCTTACATTTGTTATCTATTATTATTATTTTAGTAATGTGTTGTATTATGGTATGTATCTGGAATTTTGTTGTACAAAGAAATGTAAAGGAGCAGTTCAACCTGGTAAAAACGATGTACAGTACACTAATATATTTCAATGTGGTGCAATAATCAGATTGAAGTTGAATACCTTCGGTTTTCCCACATACACTTTCCATTTCAGACTTATTAAAATTATCAGAACATGCCTTCATTTAGTTTAATGCAATTTTTTGTTTTATTTGAGACACACTGAAATAAACATATTGCCATACTTGTCCATTACAACACACCGTGGCACAGATATGCCAGTGTGAACTGGAAAATACAGGCTAGATAAAAACAAAGAAGCTGAGAACATCAATATAACTTTGAGAAAGTTCTGGATTTTGACTGATCCGAACAAAATGCCATAGAAGGTTAACATGAGGACCACGGGTGCTACAAGGAAATACAAAGCCTATATGCAGTACAGGCCTGGCTAAAGTGTAGAGTACACTGCAGTACTGGGAAGCGGCGATGACTCCACGGGAAAAACCATGTCAGCTTGTGTGCCATGTGGATGATGTAACTGCAGTGCAGAACAATCCCCGAAAGCTTGTCCTGAGCATTGGTGACACCACGAGTGGACAATCTCCACTAAATGCCTACTGCCTGGAGGTAGAGAGGCGACGTTCCTTGTTTGCTCATGGGCATTTAAATTCAACAAATTCCTTCTCACTCACTCACTCACTCAAAGACAACTGTACAAATATACATGTATCAATTAGTACTAAACAGTGAGATAGTTTTACTGAGGGCATTTCTTCTGGTGCAGTATGATTAACCACCTTTGGAGGGCGCTTTTGTAATCTTATCATCTTAGTTTGAGATCATCGGGAATATCTTCTGGTGGCTGTCAGCTCCCAGCTGCTTGGTTATGTGTAGGAGTCGATTTGCTCGCTGTTCTCTCAGGACTGCACGTGTGCATGCCGACTGGCCATTGTTGGGCGCCCAAACACAAAACTGCCGTTTGGGCTGGTGTGCCACACTGCTGACTCCTCCGTCAGAACGGCAGAGGAAATACTTCACCAGGCGTTTCAGAACTGAGCGAATCTTGCAAGGACTAAAGACTGCAACTGAGCAATTTTGAAGGCAAGATGACCAGGGAGAAGAGGGACAAATATTAAAAGTAAGTTACTAAATAAAATTTGCTAAGGGATTAACGGCTTGTGCACTCAACAGAAATCTACAAAAACAAGTAAAAATCAATGAGGATAAACCTAATGTGCGTTTGTCAGACCTGGACTCACGACCAGCTTATTTAAAACTGATCAACATGAGAAAAAAAGTGCTAAGCATGATGGGATAATCACAACAGTGCTGCAGGGCTGGTTATTGGTAGGAACAATAAAGTGGTTTACAAATACAAGGTATGCTTATATATGCATATACATCAGTAAATATTTGTACATCGATACATACAAAGGAAAACAGGGCCCACACACCCACACAGTTAGTCCAAGAAGGAGGAAGAGCACGTTGAAAATCCCAGTGTAAAGAGAGCTAAGTGCAATGGGAGAAGAAAACACCATGGAAGAGTAGAGGTTAGGGGAATAAGAGGCATAAAGCAACATTTTGGGGTATAAACAAGTGCACTACCACAATCAAATAATACCCCCAACGAAGACATCCCCAAGAAAAAACAAAGACAGTCACACTGTCTTAATATTGCAGGAAAGGGGGCGCTGTGGCAGCCCACCCCATCCCGGGGCTCTACAGCATACCATCCAAGTTCTTCTGGGCGCTCTCCTTGTCAGAAGTGCCCTCCTGGGGGCTGTATTTGTTCTGGTAGTCTTGGAGGATAGTGACAACGTCGTGGTGTCCGAAATGCACCGCCTCATCCATAGGAGTATTGCCCCATCTAGATGTGAAGACAGCGAGAATTGGAAGAGCACTCTCAGCTGTGCACATGAAGACCCTCAAACCCGTGCCGCGGCCCTTCCACAGGCTGGCACGGGTGTAAACCTAAGTTTCCTACTCTTTCGGTTCGACGGCTAATTATTGAGAAATGGATAGTCGCTTCGGTCTACCTGTCCTTGGGCTCTGGGTTCACCTTGCAGGCCTCCAGCAGGAAACGCACCACCTCCGAGTGTCCTGGGAAGAGAGTAACATTCAGGCTATAGACGAGTAGCTGACCATGTCGTGCTACGTGCTACACCAGCACTCCCCAGTGTAGGCAGACGAGCGGAAGAGCAAACAGGACCAAGGGCACAAAAAGCGGTCTCCTTTCATGACGACACAGGCAAGCGCCCCCCTCTCGCTGATCTTTTCCAACAATGCAGCAGGCAAAGATGGCTGACCGAAAGGAAGCAAGATGAGCCCCAGTCTTGCCCCCTTTCAGGAAAGTATCTGTGCTAAGGTAAAATGAAAAGACACCCTAGAGTAGCCAGCCAGCCAGCCAGCCAATCAACCAACCAGTCACATATTCAACCAATTAGTCAACTAACCAACTGTCGAACTATTCAATAAACTAGCCAACCCCAACCAACCAATCAATAGATCAACCATCCATCAAACCAATTAATCATTCAACGAATAATTTGTGTTGGATATACAAAATGGTGGCAGTCATTTCTCTACCTTCAGCAGCCGCTACATGCAGGGCTGTCCTGGAGTCATAGTCCCTCTGCTCCATGTCCATGGAGGACAGCGCAAACCTGCCAAGAGGAACACGAGAAGCACCACCCTCACAAAGATGACAGTTGGATGACGGGCTCTTCAGAGCGAGGGTCTTATCTGCTATACACTAGATCAGGGGGTGTCCAAACTTATCTGCAAAAGGGTAACCTTTTGGGTTAACCTTTAGTTCAGCTGTTCATACCCGGGTGTGAGGACTCCTCAGCCAATGAGTCCTCTAATTAAACTCTAAATTCCTCTGTGACCAGGGCTCAGATGAAAAATGCCGCCACCTACACTAGGCGTGGTGTGACATTCAGGCAGAATTGGCGGCAGCCATACCTCCTCAGCGCGGACACGTCCCCAGTGTAGGCTGCAAACAGGAGGTTGATGACTGACTTCACCTGCAGGGCGAGACAGAAGAGCAATTTGTCATAGTGCAACATCAGGGGGTGGGGGCCTGGCGACGCCTAAGATCCGGCACACTCCCAGTCTGGGGGAGACTCCTGTTCAACCAGCGCTCGTGAACCGATGGGTTTGGCATCATCTCACGGCTTCTCATGAGCTCATGGGTAAACGGCTCTGTGGGTTCCCTGGCAAAAACCTAGAAAGAACATCGCCAAGATGAAGGAACAGTTATTAGGTGCTAAAGGTTGTGACTTGAGTGAAATGGGGTAAAAAAGCAACATCATCCATAAATCACCTGTGGAGGCAATGAAATGTCTTTAAAAGACACAGGTAAGGCAGTAGCAATTTTGAGAAAAAAATAATGGATGGTACCCACAGCTACCGCTTAAAGCCTTCAAGAATCTTGAATGAATTGAGGCCTAACCCAGATCAGCTATGATGGTTTGTGGTGACCCTGCTCATAAAAATGGGATAAATAAAATATGACTCCTAAATTTGACTGACAGACATAAACAGGGTGGAGCTGGTGTTGCATTGCTACGCAGAGGCAATGCCAAGTTATCACCAGCAACACATCTCTTAGTCTCAGCTCAACTGCTTTTACAGGACTCAGATTTCTGTTCTCTCAGTTACATTAAGGCTACAGACAATTCTATGGGATCAACAACACCCCGAGAAAGTGGGCTCACTGTGTTAGCTAGATTGTCCTCAGTGCCTTTTCCTTACAGAGGATTTATGGCTTAGCAGAAATTTATTTCCCATGCACTTAAAAAAGGCATCAATGGACAGAGATCTTGAATCACGTTTTTCTACTGCCTTTGGCCTGGCGAAGTGACATGATACCGATGGCCACTAGGTGGCACTTGGAATTTTGTTGTGTCATTCCAAAGTGCTACACATGCAGTTATGACTATGATTGATATATCTATATATATATAGATATATATCTGATCATGTGCTGGCGCTTGGTCACAACGCCATCAGCAAAGCATAAAAAGCACGTGATAACTAGCTCGTATATTTCTGTGTTTTATCATGACACACTGTCAGATCACTGCAGAATAAGCAAGGATATTGGGGGCAGTCAAGCAAGGAGTCAGTCTCAGGGTCGGGTCTCACAGGAGTTAGAGGACAGTGGCGCAAGGGGGCATGCAGAGGATGTGCTGCAAACACCGTAAAAGTGAGCGAGCGGGCAAAGCGGGTCACCACAGACACAATCAATTTCATGACCGTCGCAAGCGCCTGCAAGCGCATGACACTAAACGGGGAATGCGGCAAAAGCTCAGGAGTTACACCCAAATGTATTCAGAGTAACGCGGAAAAGCAGAGCAAAAAACATTACTCGGAGCTACGCTGTAGCTTTGAAGAAAAGCAGCAACGGTCTTACAAGCGCCATGCCTGTGTGTGTGTGTGTGTGTGTGTGTGTGTGTAAGTGTGAGTAGTCACACGTGTCTCTGGCCCTGGCAGGAGGCTGCTTGGCAGACTCGCCTCGTACCTACACCTCACAGCGATCAAGCCATCACCAATCTGCAGTATCTTTAGCAAAACATTCACACTGACTGATTTAGCTGAACATTCAATTTCAATCTACAAACAATGAAACCCTTGTGTTTCCCTTTTACATTTTCTTCAGAAAAAGAATTAATTGCTTCCATGAGAGGAAAAAACAGGAGTCCTTTATATCCATTGAGGAGGATTTAAAGTTTGAAAATTAACACGCTTATATAAACAGAAGAGCTTATCTGATGGCCGAATGGCTGCCATTAAAGTGATTTAAAGGACAACTGTTTTATTCCAGCCACTGATGCTCTGTATAACAAAACAAAAATAAACAAGGGGATGGGATTTAAAACTAATTTATTAGATGGTACAAAAGAAACGGATGCAAGAAGGATAAATAAACCCAGAGCAAAGACAAGCAGTGTTGTCATACAGGAGCAGTATGTGTTAAAGGTTTTCTCATACACATTTTACACACAAAGTGTCCAGTTGTTCCATACAAACACCGGTACTGCATTCAAAAACCGTTTCTCACATTGTGGGACCCTGAAAGGCTACCGACCCCTTCAAGTTCAAGTATGGAGTAGCTTTCTGCTCATAAAGGAATGAACACAAACGGGACAGGACTTGGATTAGCAGCACTGCGCTGCTACACTGCATCATGAACCTACAGGTCTAAGTTAAACCTGTAGAAACCATTAAAGGTGATACTTAAATTTACAGGGGCTCAGGAAGTGAAAGTGAAGCTTTGACACAATCTACTGCAAAGCCCCCAGATCAAGGGAGGTGCTAAACCAGTGAATACTGAGCGGTTCTGCTTCTGGTGTCGGCTTAAAGCTACGGTGCACGTTAGGGCAAACCTGACGCAAGGCTTTTGAATGCGTCGCACCTCAAAATGAAACCATTTAGTAAAGAAACCATTGTCAAAGACAAACTTAAATCTTTTTTCAAATACAAATTCAGGCTTCTGCAAGCTTACAGAATCTCAAATATAGACAAAAAAAGAAAGAATTAGCACATAAACATAAAATATATGCTATTAAACAGTTATTAAAGCTGACATTTATTAGTGGAAGATTCCAGCTGATACAGTACAGTTTATGCATGGTACCTGGACACATTAAGGCCTCTAAGAAAACACCGTTTTTTGCAGCAGAAATTCCTCTATGACAGCAACCTATACAAAACAAGGTCTTAGGGCTAGGGTTAGCTGTTGAGTCTTCTCAGGTTCCTCTCTCCCGCTTGCTCACTAGAAAACATGCATGGTATCCAAGTGTGGCCTGAAACTGCTCGCCCGAAACACTCTTCCTGTGTTCATGAGTTTAAGGCCAACACCTTGTCCGGTCTACGTTAACTGCATTAGCACCGGCAGCTATCATGTTCTACACCATTATCATAGTCATCATCAAATTTCAGTTATAAATACATGGATATGTGAATGCAAAGGGTGGCATTGACACACCTAAAAATAATTTCAGGTGATTAACAGCATAAATCAAAGAGGCCACTGACAGGGCGAGGTCCCACTTGGGTGGACTTGAGGTGACCAATTAGCTAAAATGTTACAGAGGGAACTGAGAGCTCAACAACATACCAGGACCGGGCACATGACACACTGCTCACCCCAGCCCAGAAATGCAGACAAGGGCAAGCTCAATGTCATTTCAGTAGAAGTCGGCAAGAGCCCCTCCGATTCACCCCCCACCCCCACCCCACCTGGCTTTGGTTCCTTCAGATCCCCCTAACCCCACTGAGCTTTGCCAGTCTGAAGATGACAACACCATTTTTGACAACACAACATATACATGGAATAACACAAACTCAAAATAAAATTAAATAATACAACAACAGAGGAGGGCAGGGGGATTACAGAATAGGGTATGTACAGTCAGGAACACTTTGTGGTACTTGACCGCTGCGTCAGTACCGAGCGTTAGCGAGTGGAAGGCGCATGGGGGAATACTTCTTCTCAGCCCCCGCCCTGGCCCCTCCCCCACTTAGCTGCGGTCCACCGCACTCTCCATCCTATAGACTACGGTAGTGGAGCTGTCCTCATCACACTCCTGGGGAGACACCTTTTTCCACAGAGTATCTTTGAGCGCTAGCTCCTGCTGAAGGCTTTCGTAATCCATCGGTCCGAAGGTGTGCTGCTGTTTCGGGTAACACGGATGACACGTTAGTGCTTTTTTTTTGGTGGAAACCGTCTCTATTCGTGTGTCTCGCTGACGAGGGGCAGGGGGGGGGCGGCGGGGCTGGCACTGGTCTGCCCCAACACAAGGAATGTCATTCCCTCCGGCGAGCTGTCTGACAGCATCGGACCAGCGCCAACATCGTGTCACGAGGTCGGGCCATCACATGCATGTCAGAAAGAACGAGGCCTTGAAGAGATTCTCTGTGGGCTATGAATCTCAAGGGTGGCATTAAGCTACCCAACCCTATGTGTCCTAAACAAGCTATACACAGTGGTGTAAAATTAGTATCGTTTCCTTGACCCTATGGATGTTTAAATCAAATCCAACAGATAAGGACACTGGTAATGACATGATGAGGCTCCTGTGACTTATTAAACACCCCCAAGACAGAGTTAAAGGGCCCCTCTTACATGCTGTCCTGGTTAGTCCAGCTTCTGTTTTACTATAGGCTGGACAGAGTTACACTGCAAGTAAGGCCAGGGAACCTACCACCTACAACCCGTCTCACAGAACCACCGCACCCACATTACTGCAGACGCACAGATGGCTCGAGGACAACGTGACCGTGGGTTTAGCTCTGAGGGAGTCTAGGAATATCTGGCGGGTTTAGGGAGAGGGTCGACTTACCCGCTGGTCTCCGCCCTCCCGGCGAGGATCCAGCTTCTTGGCAAAGTGCCGTAGGTTGTCATAGTTGTGGAAATTGAAGAGGGATACGAGGTCCTGTGGGAAGACACGGGTTGGGATGAGATTCCCCAGGGGACACAGCAGGCCTGGTCAGGAGACTTACAGCATGCATAACATAGAAAATGCTAGAATCCACAGGGCCACATAAGCTTCCATTTTACATAACAGTTTTTGAGCAGATGCTTTCATTCAAGTCAATATACATATCTGAGAAAGTGGGGGCTGACAGCCCCAGGCAAATGGGGGTCTAGGATCCAAAGGTGAAATCACTCCGTCATCCCTGGGGTTTGAACCAACGATCTTCCGATCAGTGTCCTAACTTGCTGATCCACACCCGACTCTGAGACAGTTGGCCCCGCAGGACTCTGTGACCCTGGATTCCCCATAACCCCTTCCAGCTCTCTGCCCCTCTCTCCCTGTCCTTCTGCCCAGTGACCACTTAAGATTAGACATAGGTTAGGCTGATTAGAACTGGTGTATGCCATGTACACTAAATCACATTTGATTAGTTCTTGGCTGTCTGCAGTTGCTAATTCTAGTGACTTCCAGGGGAGTGGTGTTACCACAATTCCTGATCAGGGAGCAGTGCACATTAGTGTGTGGAATAATGCCACTCTGCATTACCACCTAATGACTCTGGCTTAATGACTAATTGCTTAACTTGGCTAAAGTGAAGGCAAGTGGCTATGTTATATCATACAGTGATAAACTCCTTCACAGCCCCTGAGGTGAGTGAATCAGGTAAACCAGGGTTCCTAACTCAACATCACATATGCTTAGATGCTGATCTAACCTCCTAGATATACCAAGAATGTGGGTTGAATCACTCAGCTAAACAGAGATCATGTACTGGGTTGACAAACCAAGCTGACACCGTATGAATCTGATGCCACCCTGCAGTCCCAGAACAAGACCAGACTTTGTACATATTGGGTCCCTGGATATTGATTTAGCCACCAAAATTGAATCCTTTATGACATTGTGATCCGGAACGAGTTTAGCCAAATACATGTAGGAGTAACCAGAACAGGCTCAATTATCTGGTGATTGTGTCTAAAATTTCAAACAATTGAAGTCATAGTTCATTCGATTTTATTTAAAGCATAAGTAGAGAGGGACAAAATGACACTTCTTGAACCATTTGCTGTATTTTTTGATCCCACTAGATGGTGCTCTCTCTTTTAAAAAAAAAAAAAAAAAAAAGCACAAAGCAAGCCCAAAAGCAAAACAAGAGCACCATCTAGTGGGTCAAAAAATACAGCAAATGGATCATGAATGCTTTCAGAGCCTTCAGCTCCCCAGTTGGATTATGTTGCTGGGCCAGTGGGGGTACACCTCCCCGATTAAAAATGTCCAGTGTGTGACCGAATGCTGTAGCTATGTAATATTAATCAGCACTGACACATTTTAGCTGGTTTCTACTCCTGGCCTTGTTTCTGCAAGCAGATGTCCTGTAATGGAAACTCATTTCTCATTACTTAATTCTTTTTTTATTACATTATGGTAACCTTGACAACTGCAGTTATGAAGAAGGGAAAAAAATCGTCCCGGAGATCTATGTATCATAGCAACTGCTGTCTCAGCCCATTGCACTTGCCACAGAATGAGGGATGCTGGAACCTGAGTGGGAGTGTGTGCGTCCGAAGCGCTTGTATGAAATATATGTAAACTTATCACACTTTTTTTTGTTATTTTCTATTGGTATCAGACAAGCTCCCAGCAACCCTGATTCACTCACCAGCGACCTGCCAGAATCAGACCCCAGAGACCCCTGCAGGCACCAGCATGAAAGACCGAGGCCCCAATCTAATATTGTCCTACAGTGATATTAGGGGTGGGATGAACAGGCACACGGGCGACGGCTTCTCGTCATTATGGAGAATTTGCTGCCCTGCTGGGAAATACCCAGGCGGAAACGAAGAGGCCACAGGGCCCCCGAGCCACATGTCAGCCTTTACCTGTGAATGAGGAACGTTTACAGCTTAGTGGCTGATAGCTGGTGTGTTAATGATGGGCAGGGGGGCACTGGGAGTGAAGGGGCCCTGGAAAGAGTGCATGTTCACCAGGTCCCGGGCTTTTTAATACCCCCCCCTCGGAAAATGAAGTGGATGTAGTGAGGAGTCATAGCACATAGAGATGGTATGTCCCTCCAAGTGTGAAAGAGGGAGGCATAGAGGGCAGCTCCTCCCCAGCACCTACCGTGCAGAACTGGATGCCCCGCACACTGTTGCCCAGCTTGTCCAGGGGCGGCGACCAGCACATGACACCCATGACGTTGGGCACCACCAGCAGTATCCCGCCCGATACACCGGACTTGGCTGGCAGGCCCACCTGCGACATAGAAACGGGTGTCAGTGGAGACGTCATCCATCCAGGAGAATGGGGGCAAGACAGAGGTGGGGGGGGGGGCAGACAGAGGCAGGGGGAGGGATAGTGGCAGAAGGACAGCTGAAAGGGACAGACAGAGGCAGAGGACAGAGGTGAAGGGACAGATAGGCAAGAGGAACAGAGACAGTGGGGGCGTGTGACTAAGTAATGAGGGGGGAATGTGTAATGGGGGCGTGTGACTGTAATGAGGGGAGAATGTGGCATAGGGGCGTGTGACTATGTAATGAGGGGGGAATGTGGCATGGGGGCGTGTGACTATGTAATGAGGGGGGAATGTGGCATGGGGGCGTGTGACTATGTAATGAGGGTGGAATGTGTCATGGGGGCGTGTGACTGTAATGAGGGGAGAATGTGGCATGGGGTCGTGTGACTGTAATGAGGGGAGAATGTGGCATAGGGGCGTGTGACTATGTAATGAGGGGGGAATGTGGCATGGGGGCGTGTGACTATGTAATGAGGGGGGAATGTGTCATGGGGGCGTGTGACTATGTAATGAGGGGGGAATGTGGCATGGGGGCGTGTGACATTAATAATGAGGGGGGAATGTGTCATGGGGGCGTGTGACTATGTAATGAGGGGGGAATGTGTCATGGGGGCGTGTGACTATGTAATGAGGGGGGAATGTGTCATGGGGGCGTGTCACTATGTCATGAGGGGCGAATGTGTCATGAGGGGCGAATGTGTCATGGGGGCGTGTGACTATGTAATGAGGGGAGAATGTGGCATGGGGGCGTGTGACTATGTAATGAGGGTGGAATGTGGCATGGGGGCGTGTGACTAATGAGGGGAGAATGTGGCATGGGGGCGTGTGACATATATAATGAGGGGTGAATGTGTCATGGGGGCGTGTGACTATGTAATGAGGGGAGAATGTGGCATGGGGGCGTGTGACTATGTAATGAGGGGGGAATGTGGCATGGGGGCGTGTGACATATATAATGAGGGGTGAATGTGTCATGGGGGCGTGTGACTATGTAATGAGGGGAGAATGTGGCATGGGGGCGTGTGACTATGTAATGAGGGGGGAATGTGTCATGGGGGCGTGTGACTATGTAATGAGGGGGGAATGTGTCATGGGGGCGTGTGACTGTAATGAGGGGAGAATGTGGCATGGGGGCGTGTGACTATATAATGAGGGGGTAATGTGGCATGGGGGCGTGTGACTGTAATGAGGGGAGAATGTGGCATGGGGGCGTGTGACTATGTAATGAGGGGAGAATGTGGCATGGGGGCGTGTGACATATATAATGAGGGGTGAATGTGTCATGGGGGCGTGTGACTATGTAATGAGGGGAGAATGTGGCATGGGGGCGTGTGACTATGTAATGAGGGGGGAATGTGGCATGGGGGCGTGTGACTATGTAATGAGGGGGGAATGTGTCATGGGGGCGTGTCACTATGTCATGAGGGGCGAATGTGTCATGGGGGCGTGTGACTATGTAATGAGGGGAGAATGTGGCATGGGGGCGTGTGACTATGTAATGAGGGTGGAATGTGGCATGGGGGCGTGTGACTAATGAGGGGAGAATGTGGCATGGGGGCGTGTGACATATATAATGAGGGGTGAATGTGTCATGGGGGCGTGTGACTATGTAATGAGGGGAGAATGTGGCATGGGGGCGTGTGACTATGTAATGAGGGGGGAATGTGGCATGGGGGCGTGTGACATATATAATGAGGGGTGAATGTGTCATGGGGCGTGTGACTATGTAATGAGGGGAGAATGTGGCATGGGGGCGTGTGACTATGTAATGAGGGGGGAATGTGTCATGGGGGCGTGTGACTATGTAATGAGGGGGGAATGTGTCATGGGGGCGTGTGACTGTAATGAGGGGAGAATGTGGCATGGGGGCGTGTGACTATATAATGAGGGGGTAATGTGGCATGGGGGCGTGTGACTGTAATGAGGGGAGAATGTGGCATGGGGGCGTGTGACTATGTAATGAGGGGAGAATGTGGCATGGGGGCGTGTGACATATATAATGAGGGGTGAATGTGTCATGGGGGCGTGTGACTATGTAATGAGGGGAGAATGTGGCATGGGGGCGTGTGACTATGTAATGAGGGGGGAATGTGTCATGGGGGCGTGTGACTATGTAATGAGGGGGGAATGTGTCATGGGGGCGTGTCACTATGTCATGAGGGGCGAATGTGTCATGGGGGCGTGTGACTATGTAATGAGGGGAGAATGTGGCATGGGGGCGTCTGACTATGTAATGAGGGTGGAATGTGGCATGGGGGCGTGTGACTGTAATGAGGGGAGAATGTGGCATGGGGGCGTGTGACTATGTAATGAGGGGAGAATGTGGCATGGGGGCGTGTGACTATGTAATGAGGGGAGAATGTGGCATGGGGGCGTGTGACTGTAATGAGGGGAGAATGTGGCATGGGGGCGTGTGACTATGTAATGAGGGTGGAATGTGTCATGGGGGTGTGTGACTGTAATGAGGGGGGAATGTGTCATGGGGGCGTGTGACTATGTAATGAGGGGGGAATGTGGCATGGGGGAGTGTGACTATGTAATGAGGGGAGAATGTGTCATGGGGGCGTGTGACTACGTAATGAGGGGGGAATGTGGAATGGGGGCGTGTGACATATATAATGAGGGGTGAATGTGTCATGGGGGCGTGTGACTACGTAATGAGGGGAGAATGTGGCATGGGGGCGTGTGACATATATAATGAGGGGTGAATGTGTCATGGGGGCGTGTGACTACGTAATGAGGGGCGAATGTGGCATGGGGGTGTGTGACTATGTAATGAGGGGAGAATGTGGCATGGGGGCGTGTGACATATATAATGAGGGGTGAATGTGTCATGGGGGCGTGTGACTACGTAATGAGGGGCGAATGTGGCATGGGGGCGTGTGACTATGTAATGAGGGGGGAATGTGGCATGGGGGCGTGTTACTATGTAATGAGGGGGGAATGTGTCAGGGGGCGTGTGACTAATGAAGGGGAAATGTGTCATGGGGGCGTGTCACTATGTCATGAGGGGCGAATGTGTCATGGGGGCGTGTGACTATGTAATGAAATGGGTGTGTCACTGTACTGGGGGGGCAGGGCAGAGGTGGGGAAACACCCAATTTTCCTAGTTAACTTAGCATAGGCTGACAATGCAGAGGTGTGGCAAAGTAGGGCTGGGACTTACATGGAAGGCGAACTGGCCCGAGAAGTCGTACATGCCACAGGAGTGCATGAGGCTGAGCGTGTCGCGCACGGCCTCGGGGCTGAGCACGCGCTCCCCTGTGATGGGACAGAAGCCGCCGTTGGCCAGTGTGGCGGCCATGACGCTGGCACTCTCGCAGGTCACCTCGATGGAGCACAGCTGTGGGAGTGGTTTGAGAACACAGACACAGTCACACATAGCTCAAAAGTAACAGAAAGCAGACTTACATACCCACTATCAACTACTGCAGACCATTACTACTAATAAGTAAAGTAACTAGTAAGAATAATAATATTACTAAATCATGGCTGCTCAGGGTTTAAAATAAGCACAATGACAGTAAGCATGGAGATGCCACTATTCCAACAGTTTTTTCCAGAACCCCCCCCACCCACCAATCGAGGAAGGGGGGGGGGATGTCTGGGAGGGGCTGTCACTCACTTGGAAGTAGAAGTCCAGAATAGAAGTCATGTCCGTCCCCTCAGGGAAACACTGTGCAGAAAAACGGGGGAAAACAAGGTCACTGCGACTGCTGCATCATGTCCTTTTCAGGTTCTGCCAGACTGCAGGAACATCTCAGCCCTGAAGAATCAAACCACCCCCTCCCCCCCCCAGAGGACCGAAGTCCACACCGCCTTAGACACACTGGAGTTTTATTGCAAGACATTCTACAGAAGCATGGCAGCAGCCTCTATGGATCGCAAAGTGATGGTATCATGATTCAGTGACGACGATCCCAACACACACACACACACACACACACCCCACAATCCCACAATACAGCAGCACTGACCTTCTTTTCCTTCAGGTAGTAGCCAATAGCAAAATTCCTGTCTCCTGACTCGCGCTCGGACTGGAATCTGGGCCACAGGAGACGTCACGTCAACAGCACCCACACATTTCCTGTGGTGCCCTTCTCGTTCCCCCCATTGTTAAATCATTAATACCATTACCATGAAAGCCAGAATTCTAAACCATGAGTCAATATTGCCAATCCTCTCATCCGGCAAAAACAAACACAGAAATCACATGGCAGAGGGCACATCCAGTAACAACAAGCCGCACTGGGCTGCAAGGGGCTCCGATACTCACGTGGCGTTGCTGAATCCCACATACTCATTCCCTGCCATTTTTTGTAGGAAGTTCATGACCTGTAAGATAACGTCGTGTGAGGACTTTAGGCACAACTGGCCGAGTCCGGGGTCCGTTAGGAAGGTGCAGAAACGAGGCACATACTCACATAGTCAAACTTCTCAGCATTACTTGCTCCTTGCTGAAAGACAAAAAGGATTAATAAGTATGACAGATAGCTGTAAGGGGCCAGAGAAGCACTGAAGAGTATGTTATGATGTGATGTCTCTCAAAACTGTACACAATTACGGTACCAGTATCACTACTGAAGGAACACATACATTATAAAGCATATATTTAATTAAAAAATAAAACAGGAAACTCAAAAATGAGTATAGTGAAGAATAATAGAATTAACATGTACTCAGCTATCAAAAATACTTTGCAATATTGTGATTTTTAATGCGGTCTCTGGGTATGGAACACAGGATCAGGTAAGTGGGGTTAAATGGACAAGTAGAATAATGGAGATAACTCTGAATTTAATTTTCAGAGTTTTTTTAGTAAAATGCAGAAAATCCAGTCTTATGAAAACATCAGTAAACAGATAAATGGCATTTTCTTAAAATGTTTATATTATTATTATTATACTGTGTTTTTAGCACATTGACGGATGATAAAAGCTCTTTTAAGTCTCTCATGTTAATATTTTTTTGAATAATGTACTGAAGGTCAAACTGAAGAAGTAAAGTCAGTCACCTACATGTGTGCTACAGGGTCTTTTTTCTACAGTGTGCGATGCAGTGTACGATGCAGTGTACGATGCAGTGTGCCTCCAGCATGCATGTGTACTACAACTTGTGACTTAATGTTTATTTATTCTGATGCGCCGTGTTCTAGATCTTGTGTGTTTGCTGTGTGTATGTGTTTTACAATGAATTTTGCATTTGTTTTAGAGGGGGTCTAAAAGGGGGGGGTTCTAGTGCTCTGCGTGTTCTAGAGTGATTTTGTATGTTAGGACTTCCTTGCAGCTTCTTGAACTTGGTATGCGTGTGTCCTAGAGTGTGCAGGCTTATATGATATTTTGGTCCAGGCGGTCAGCAGAGCAGCTGCTGCCAGGCATGAAGATGAACACTGAAAGCTGTCGTGTGAAGATGAGGTCCCCAGCAGGAGGCCAGGGAACCCATACATGTGTTGCGGTGTCCATCACCCAGGAACCCCTTCCTGGGGAAATGCTTGTTCCATGTGACATGCAATAAATAGATGCATGCATGTCTTACACTGGGTACGTAGCTGCACGAACTGCATATATCAATGTTTTAAACAAAAATTTAAGAAGTAGAAAAAATTCAAAATTAAACAATACGTGTATTACGGCTTCATTTTGTGTACTCATAACGTAAAACCAGGTTTAGTATCCAAACAGGTTACTACTCTACAGTTTACTGTATCCTAATGGCAAACAGAAAACATCTGACTAATAGGAATATTAACAGTATATCAAAATGAGGCTATAGATTAGTGTGAACCCAAGTCTGTTCGATGGGAAAAAATAATTGAAAGAAAAAATTACCAACGTCATTGAACTGTTGCGGTAGTCAAAATATCCCATAGATCCTAATGCTGTAAAATATGTAACAACATATAAACCACAAAAAGGCCTTCAGAAACATCACACAGTTCCATATTGCTCTCCCAGTCCCAGTAACAGCGAAATAGGAAAGACATCATGCTTTGCTTCCCCATGGTATCATCCAGTGACCCCCCCTTTACAGACAGCTCTACACTACTCTACATGATACATTTCATTGGGGGAGGGGAGGAGCATTCGAGAGAGGGAATCAAACAGACAGGCTATATGTCATTATATAGTGAATGCTGGTTAAGACATGACAGTGTTTCAATTGTCAGTGTTATATGAAAAGGTAACGCAGGTTTGGGGACAGAAAGACACTGCAAAATCACCCTGTCAAGAAAAATGACCAAAAAGCTTGTCATGTGACAAAGGGTCATTCACAGCCTTGTGGTTTCGATTTGTCAAAAAGCTTGTCATGTGACAAATGGTCATTCACAGTCGTGTGGTTTCGATTAGTCAAAAAGCTTGTCAAGTGACAAAGGGTCATTCACAGCCACGTGCTTTTGATTGGTTGATACCTCTGGAATAAATACATACCGTATTAAGGCATGCTAACGTGAATAGCTAGGTCTTACAAACAGATATAAATCAGAATGCTGTTGTCACCCAATAATCAAATTTGACCAATGGGAGGGTATTGATCACTGATTCCGATCCCTGACAGGATAATAACACAGCACCTTTCTGTGACAACGGAACGGCTACGATCGGTAAGAGAGAGAGATCAGTCCACAAGAAGTGCCTGATGTACAGGGAGCGGTTTATGGGGGGAGGGGGGGGGTTATCTCCCAGGATGCAAACCGTCGGGACGGGCAGGAGACTTCAAATTGCATTCAGAAGTGAGGGCAGCAGGGGGCAACTGTAAAGCATCACCCGCTCCCTGTACTAGGCAATTCGGGGGCTCTAGATGCATCGATATACACTCTGCATACACATACAGAACAATCAGGTTGCCAAGTTCGTTTTACCCTTTAATTGCATCAGGCAAACCCATTGTAATAAAAGAAAGTTTAAGACTTTGAAATCTGATGCATCAACACCAAAGTACCTGAACTACTTGAAGTCTAACATCATGGAACCTGAATCTTAAGCTTTTATAACGAGGTATTTCTTGAGGACAGGTTAAGTAAAATGCATGGTTTGTGTATTGCCTGACCACTGAATAAGGACCATGTGAAATTATTTACCAGTCTCGTGTGTGTGAATGTAATTCTCTTTGCTGTTACCTGTGAATTCTGCGAGAATGCCTTCAGTGTGGCTAACTCCCTCCTAACAGAATCCTGATATGCTCCTCGGTGATCAGCACAAAACTAGCAGCAATAACCAGGCCCGTATGCTGTGGTCACGCAACCACGAACCGTGACTTACACGCCAGCTCGGTTTCTATGGCAACACAGAAGGTTCCGTGGGCCTCTTCAAAGTCATCAAGATTTATGAAAGGGGGTAAACACAGGACATGTGTAACTATAAAGCTATTTGCTTTAACATGCCCAAGCCTATCATGGGTAAGCTTTCAATGGGGAAAGTTACGTTCACTTACAGGTGGATGGTGATGGACCACCTCTACTGGAGTTTTACCGTGTGAAGCCCAGGGCACGAGTCATACATGAGCGCGCAGTGTTTAGTCCTCAGTGAGGCCCCCACAACACGCATCGGAGGCGTCTCAAATGGCCTTTCTCCAAGAATAAAGCACAAACAGTCAAACCAGGGGATACATTTGGCCTGATAAGCACGGAGTCCCCCAAAATGAGAAAGGTGTGGGTCTCTCAGAGGTCCGGTTAATGAGAGAACGGGCGCCCTGATTCATGAACGGAAAAACTCGCGTCGCAGCACACAGGACACTATGTGGAAAAGCGGGGCCCATTATCTACAGCCAATGACGGGTCCCAGTTAATCTCCATTTAAACAGCAGGAATCTCTCCCTTTCAGAGGGGAAATCAGGCCGTGCGGGGGGGGGCGTCACGGCCGAGGGGTTTAATGGCCCTAATAGACGGAGTCGCTCCAAGCACTTCTCTGGCTGTCAGCCGGTTGCGTTTCTGTGGAGACGGCGTGCAAATAGTGACTCCCCTTCAGATCGTCTGTTATTACTCCGTTATTACTAACCGCCAACTACACGAGCTGCAGGTGACAGAGGGGACCCGAGGGGGCAAAGAGGAGCCG
Source organism: Brienomyrus brachyistius (assembly GCF_023856365.1). Classification (NCBI taxonomy): domain Eukaryota; kingdom Metazoa; phylum Chordata; class Actinopteri; order Osteoglossiformes; family Mormyridae; genus Brienomyrus; species Brienomyrus brachyistius. The sequence continues at coordinate 9,469,481 of NC_064548.1, read as the reverse complement.
TTGGGCACGCACTAGCAGCCTTGAACGCGCAGAACAACCCGGACAAGTGTGACCTTCAGCGACATGCCAGGTCACCGTCCCCGCATCCTACGTCACATTGACCGCCGAGGCACAGAGGTATCATCTGAAAAGGCACTAAAATCAAAACGATATTTACCTTTATGAGAGAGGTGCACACAATGGCACCAGCATTGACCATGGGATTGTGGGGTTTATCTGTGGAAACAAAAGCAGGCATTAAAACACGTTAAAACATATTCAGTACTCTGCATCAGCTCCGCCTCACCTTTTAACAGGGCAAAAGAAACAACGCTATAAACGATTATAGCTACTATGCTGCTAACCCATCAAAGCGGTTAAGCTGTGTTTGTCGGCTTTAAAAATGGTAAAATGAAGCTCTTGCCTCCATTTTCATGTTCAGAATGTCATCACTGGGGAACACGCTGTGTTTGGGGTGTTACGCAAAGACCCAACTCTCATGCATGGAACCTGCACCAATGAAGCCGATAGCAGAAGCCAACCTCATCTGGGGTGCCGACAGGAATGTAAACGAGCTGCAGATGAAGCCGTGTGTTGCCACCGACAACAAAGGCCACTCCACTGAATTTAAACAATATAATTATAATTACCAGCAAAGACTCATTCCCGCACTGTTTGAAGATGAGGCCCAGAGAAACTGGAAAGGGAGCAGCCACATGTTCCCAGCCTATCTGCTTCATTTCGATGTTTATCTGACATTTTTTTCCATGCAGGCATTTACCCAGAACGCACCAGTACATTCCTCCAGCTTAACAGGCCACATATTGCTATGGCGGCGTTAAAAGATTTGCTGGTCCAGCTGGTGCAGCGACTCTGCAGGTGCCACCTGGCCGCGAGGTCCCCGGTTCGGGTATCACCCGTGGGCTCCCATTTCAAAGTGCCTGTCAGGCTTGGCTGACGGTTGAACGTGACTTTTACACAAAAACATGTGAGTGACGCCAACTGGTACCTCCGTCATGTCACACGATATGAGCTTCAACACACATGCCAGAGCCCTGAAAGGTGGCTGGACCAAGGAAACCGGCCGTTGGGTCATTTCGGTCAAGGGCTGAGCGTTCAGGACGCTGTCCTGACATGGTGTCACACTAACAGAAGCACAGGTTCTGATCTCATCCAGAACAATCTCTGATGTCTGCGGACTAAAGCCACTCTGGTTTCAGGTGCTTTAAGAAGCGTGAATAATCTTTACAATATGCTCAACACTGATATACCTTTATATACATTACTGTGCAGAAGTCAAAGTGTTACGTCCGCGTGTGTATATGCATGTATTCATCTTCCCTTTCCGATCCCGTTCCGCATGTCTGCCGATCCGGTTCCACGTTTTCCATCTCTCCATGAACGCAGAGCTAAAACTGGATGAACTGGTTATCCATGCCTCGTTCCCATTTCCCGCCTCTCCACTCATGGACTATAAAATATTGTTTTCAACGTGTATAATGTTTTGTCTCTTTTGTGGTTGGAAAGGGTTAGGTTAGTGATTGACTCGTTTTATTTTTCTTTCGGGTTGCGGACGTTTTCGTTGCTACTCGTGTAGGTAGTTAGCGGGGTTTGGTTCATTGTCTTGACCTGTGTCACTCCCGACGATCACCCCGGTGTCACGTCCCCTGTCCCCATATTTTCTTAATACATCCTTTCTTAATCGTAGCCTGTTGTGTCAATCCATTTTTTTTACTTCCGCTCGCTTACCCTCCCTCCCCCTGCCCGCCGTTCTCATTGCTAGACCGGGACGTAACAAAAAGAAAAATTGAAATGATCTCCCAGCTGGTGTAAAACTATGATTTCATGTCTGTCAAAGTGTGTCAGCCCTTCGACTGACAGACTGTCCCCCAGGTCACAAGACTATTCAACTCTTCCCAGCGATTAAATTGAATTAACTTCTCGGTATTCAATGTTATATCAGCTCCAGACATCTTTAGTTAGTACTTCCAAATGTAGTGCTATAGTATTTACTGTATTTAGAGTATTTTTAGCATTATTGTATTATAATACTTATATTCACTGTAATTTACAGTACCTTCCTTGCACATTATCTTGCACTTCCACTGTATTCACTGGGAAATAATGTACCACTAGATAGTTACTCTGTAGTGATTAGTACTCTTAGTACCTTACATCATAATTATTATCCCTAAGTATTGTTACTATTGCCAGTTTGTCAGTCTTGTTATTCTTTATTCTTCTTCCTATTAATCTTCTGCATTGTGGTCTTCAATAGGTGTGAGCTACTAGATGCCTAAATGTTCTTCGGGATCAAGAAAGTCTGTCTGTCTTTCTTTCTTGCTTTCTTTCACCCCCCCTAATGTCACCGTGGTATTTGCGGCGACCATCAATACCTCCATGTATCTCCTGACTCGACCACCGCCCCTCCTTGTTTGGCTAATCAATACCCCACTGAGTTATTTCACTTATTACATTCATTATTTAAGTGAGCTAATGGTGAAATTTAATAAATACATAGAAAGGCTGGGGAGCCCCTGAGGAGAGATTTGGGAACTGAAGCGGTGTTCATCTAGCCATCTAACAAGATATCAGTAACACGGACTAGAGGCGTGGCCAGCATTGAGCCCGGGGCGAGCCACGACCCTCACCGTCCTCGTTCAGGAAGAGCTTGTTGAAGCGCAGGCCGCTGGGCTCCTTGCCGATGAAGCGGTGCACGTATTCCGTGCCGTGGTCGTGCACGGCGATGGCATACTTCAGCGGCTTCACACATGACTGCAGGCAGAAGGGGACCTTGGTGTCGCCCACCGTGTGCCTGGCAAAGGGGTGACACGGGTTCGAGGGTCATCGGGTGGAATGACAAGTGCTGGTCAGCAGAGGGTGAAACTACCTTCTACTACTGATAAAAAGATTAATAATTTAACAATTCAGAAACATCTACTACAAAGACCCTGGACACATATTCGCCTCATACTACTTCTTCAAAAAGTCTAATTAGAAGAGAACGGGAAGTTTCAGTATGGCCTCAACACTGCTGAGTGTTAATGAACACAGTGTACCACTGGCGGGATTACAGGCTCAGTTAATGATCACTTTGAAGAACACCATTTCTGAAAGGGGTCACTGCTTCACTGCACCCTGGGTGAGCAGTGCAGGGCAACGAAGGACTGAAGGTCCGGAAACTTCCAAGCAAAACAGCATCACATAAAAACAGCAAAACTACAAAGCATCTCTTCACAAGTACACGGCCTTACTAGGTGAGTATGACTACTGCCACTTTTGAAGACAAACTGACATTATATTATTTTACATTAATGGAGTAAAAGACTGTCAACCTGACAGGATGTCTTCCTGTTTTTTTACTCATCTAATCCCTTACAGAAATAAGACGAAATATTAGACATTTACATTACATTTATGGCATTTGGCAGATATGTAAGCCTCTCTGGCTGAGGGTAAGTGCTTCGAAGTCTCAACAGTCAATTTTAGGTTCTTATAGATTGTCAGGTTCCTACGACACACTGCGTTGGCTAAATTAGCTAAGTGTTGTTACCTAAGGCTATGTCTGTTTTTTGGTCTGTTTCACATGAGTGAAGGTCTACGGTGTATTTGGTAAGGACAGTAAATAGGTATTCTTAAGAGCCGCCTAACCAACAACCAGCAGAGACCCTCCCTTACCTTTGCCCGTCCACTGTGCACAGAGACACAGCCCACAGGTCAGGGCTGAACTTGGCCAGTTGGGGGATGTAGTCAGCCACCTGTGGGACACATGGAAAGGGCAAATTATTTGTTGTATTTATTTACTGCATTTTTATTTATTGCTTTTATTTTATTTTACTGCTGTGAACTTCTCATGTTTTCACTTTGTAGTCTGCAAGAACGGTATGCAAGGAAGAACTTCATTGTACTTAGTGCACATGACAATAAAGCTTTCAATCCTCTGACCAGAGTTGGGACCAGAGGAAGCTGACCTACAGGAGATGGCCTGGGAACCCCGCCCCTGCACCCTCCTGACCTCCCGGAGACCCACCCCTGCACCCTCCTGACCTCCCGGGGACCCGCCCCTGCACCCACCTGACTTCCAAGGAGCCCCGCCCCTGCACCCTCCTAACCTCCCGGAGACCCGCCCCTGCACCCTCCTGACTTCCAAGGAGCCCCACCCCTGCACCCTCCTGACCTCCCGGAGACCCGCCCCTGCACCCTCCTGACCTCCCGGAGACCCGCCCCTGCACCCTCCTGACCTCCCGGAGACCCGCCCCTGCACCCTCCTGACCTCCCGGAGACCCGCCCCTGCACCCTCCTGACCTCCCGGAGACCCGCCCCTGCACCCTCCTGACCTCCCGGAGACCCGCCCCTGCACCCTCCTGACCTCCCGGGGACCCGCCCCTGCACCCTCCTGACTTCCAAGGAGCCCCACCCCTGCACCCTCCTGACCTCCCAGAGACCCGCCCCTGCACCCACCTGACCTCCCAGAGCCCCACCCCTGCACCCTCCTGACCTCCCAGAGACCCGCCCCTGCACCCTCCTGACCTCCCAGAGACCCGCCCCTGCACCCTCCTGACCTCCCGGAGCCCCACCCCTGCACCCTCCTGACCTCCCAGAGACCCGCCCCTGCACCCTCCTGACCTCCCGGAGCCCCACCCCTGCACCCTCCTGACCTCCCAGAGACCCACCCCTGCACCCTCCTGACCTCCCGGGGACCCGCCCCTGCACCCTCCTGACTTCCAAGGAGCCCCACCCCTGCACCCTCCTAACCTCCCAGAGACCCGCCCCTGCACCCTCCTGACCTCCCGGAGCCCCGCCCCTGCACCCTCCTAACCTCCCGGAGACCCGCCCCTGCACCCTCCTGACCTCCCAGAGACCCGCCCCTGCACCCTCCTAACCTCCCGGAGACCCGCCCCTGCACCCTCCTGACCTCCCAGAGACCCGCCCCTGCACCCTCCTGACCTCCCGGAGACCCGCCCCTGCACCCTCCTGACCTCCCGGAGACCCGCCCCTGCACCCTCCTGACCTCCCAGAGACCCGCCCCTGCACCCTCCTGACCTCCCGGAGACCCGCCCCTGCACCCTCCTGACTTCCAAGGAGCCCCACCCCTGCACCCTCCTGACCTCCCGGAGACCCGCCCCTGCACCCTCCTGACCTCCCAGAGACCCGCCCCTGCACCCTCCTAACCTCCCGGAGACCCGCCCCTGCACCCTCCTGACTTCCAAGGAGCCCCACCCCTGCACCCTCCTAACCTCCCAGAGCCCCGCCCCTGCACCCTCCTGACCTCCCGGAGCCCCGCCCCTGCACCCTCCTGACCTCCCGGGGACCCGCCCCTGCACCCTCCTGACCTCCAAGGAGCCCCGCCCCTGCACCCACCTGACCACCCGAGAGCTGCTTGGCACTTTCATAGAGCTTGTCGACATGAGAGGAGAAGGGCTGGAAGTCAGGGATGACAAACTTCTTGCGAAAGGCCTGGGTCAGGAGCACGATGTTGCTCTGCACGCACCTGTGGGACAAAGCGCAGTCCTGTGAGCCGCTCGCAGACACGGAGAGAAGCAGCTTATAACGGGCACCTCCGCTTCCTGAGGGCCCGGCGGTGGCCAACAAGGGCACGCGACCACATCAGTTTATCTTTTATATTTTCTTTTGAATCGGCTACTGCTATTTGCCAACGTTTATTAAAGCATGTCTGTGTCTGTCTGACTGAGATAAAAGCTAGAAGATAAGTGAGGACAGAAGATCAGCAGACAGGACAAGCCAGCGAGCACCCGGCCAATGAGCTCATACTGGCTGTATGGCCAATAGTAAAGCATTATACTGATGCTGCTGCCCCCCCCCCCCCCCCCCCGCATGCCCGCAGCCCTGGCTCCTTCCCCCCGGTGCCGGGGCACTGAGGAATGCCTTTCCCATGCCCTCGAACCATCAGCAAACATGTTTGCTCTGCTTTTGTGGTTCATAGCTCAGAATCTAATTGGACTTGCTGAACTGTAAGCATGTTTCCAGTGTGTGAAAGAGGAACTAAGTATCTCTTTATCTGGTTTATCACATTTTATATACTTCATTAAAATAAGGCTTAATCTGCACAAATAAATAAAAATGTATAACTAAAAAAACACTGTGTCGAATTGGAATTTCAGGAATATTCTTCTCTTCAAAAAGCTGTGTAGAAAATCCCCATGTGAACATGTCCGGAAAATCTGAAAACGCCAGGGAAAATGTGTGTACAATGTCCCAAAGGGAATCATCCAAGAATGTGGAAAAAAATGTGTAGTGGTGAAACTGGTATGCGTGGACAGCTGCGCAGGCATGCATACAGACACAGACACAGAGACACGGACAGACACAGACAGACACACAGACAGACACAGACACACAGCAGAACCCTGCCCGAGGTGGCGGGTCCAGATGGCTTGCTTCCTGATGCCCTCTTACCAGGAGAGTCCGTTTGGACATTCCTCTCTGGTAAAATCGGTAATATCTGTAAATACCTATAAATATAAACAACCTAGTCCTCCATTGATGTTTTTTAAGGTTCTTTTTGATCAACAGTATATAGAAAGCTTTTTAAAATAAGGACATATTATGATGGCGCCATGGTGCCCCCAGTGGGGGAGGGGGGCCGGAATCCTGCCCCCACCAAGACTTCCTATAAATAAACAGCAAGGCAGTCTTTGGTTATGGCAGCCTGCAAGGGAGTCCCATGACTGCGGGACTCCTGAGAGAGTCTTGTGTAGGTCACACCCGCAGGCTGCGGGCTCCAGAGAGAGCAGTCAGGCCTCCGCGCGGGACTACAGGGTGCTAACATCACCGGCGAGCAGCCGGGCCAGCAGCTGGTGCCGGAAACACGCGGAGTCATGGAAATATACAAGAAAAGTTCTTCTGCCAATTTCGTAAGGTCAAAAATTACCCTGTGGAGCAGAATGAAAGGAATAACCCTTTCAAAACCAATTTTACTAAAACCAAATGAGCCATTTTCCTGGGACATAAACATCTCAAATGCCAAAACAGCCTAAAGCACAGTAAATAAGGCTGTGTGACATCATATCCTGATGTAAACATGATTATATGGCACATGCGCGACAACATTTGTTCGGATGCCAGCTTTTCCGCACTATACGGAGATCTAGTTATGCCCACAGTTTAGTAATCCAATTAGTTGCACATCAAAAATATTAACGAGATGTATATTTTAATGCCCAAAAGTTAGCAATCTGTAAATTTAGCGTGTCCTTATATTTATTAAATTCAGTTAAGCAGAGCACGCCACATGCTACTGTTTTGGTGCATCATGGAATTGATAAGCGCTGAAGTGGCGGTGAAGAAAGGAACAGCTCAGCGGCCACAATATCTCTTAAAAGAGGAGATGTTGTGGATAAACAAGGAAAAAAGACATTGGTGGTGCGGTAGTACTTGTTTGAAGTCCGGTACGTTTATCAAACATGATATTGTGAGTACATTGTGACGTGACTTTGTGACTTGGCTGAAATCCCTGGGGATTCTGGAAGCCTCTATGACTAGAGCTGCAAGGAGGAAGGCTGACTCCTTCAGGAGGGGGCCTCTGCTTACTTCTTGAAGAGGTGTCGATCCAGGCTGACTCCGTCGGAGGTGGACTTGAGGGTCACCTTCAGCATCTCCATGCATTCTTTCAGCCTGGGGTCCCCCGTCCGCAGGCCTGTGGCCTTTAGTGCCTGGGAACAAATGAAGACGCATAAGGAGTCATGGGGGAGAAACTGGGCTTACCATCTCGCTCGTAAGTTAGCCAGTTAAGCTTTTCCTCAACAGTCTCTGGTCTCTACACTTTGACTCCAGCGTGAGCAAATACACCTCCAGACTCAGGGCTCTATGCTGTGAGTCCATATCAATAAACGTTTTTCCAGACTCAGAGTTATACGCTTTGACTCCTGCGTGAGTAAAAGCACACTTCTGGACTCAGGGCTCTACACAGCTGTCCAGTAAAGCATGAGTGCCTGGAAGTGATTCAACAAAGATAATAAAAGCCGCTGTGATTCACAGGTATGATTATGCAATGCTGTCAATTTATGGTGTTCCAGAGATTGTAGGTTAACAAGATAAGGAAACGGGAGTAAACACAGACTGTCCACATGTAAGGAAAATGCGCTTGGATTCTGGGCGTGTCCACAGAGCCATCTAACAGACACTCAGCAATCACCCCACGTTTCTTACACTTGAGCTGCAGCCAGCAAAGCTCCCCCCCCAGCGACACACCCAAGGTCAGCACCCATGCCTCCCGCTCAGTAGCTGAAGGGAATTTCAACGGCAACAACAGCAATGACAGCCCCGCCCTCCACTCACCGAGACAAATTTGTGTGCTGGAATTTTCTCCTGGCCTTCAGCAATGGTGTAAAAAAGCAGGTCCTCGAGACTGGGCAGGATGCCGGCTTTCCTTCTCCTGAAAGGGGGGAAAATGAAGCCAAGGTTATGGAGAAACGGGAATGCCACGTTACAGAAGAAAAGCTCCGTGAGGTCATCACGGTTATGGTGGGAGGGGGGAGTGAGTAAGGCTACCAGCGGGGGGGTGGCAGGTAGACGCTACACAGTGACGTCAAATACACCTCGACTCCACTCCGAAACTGCAGCTGAAGAGGAATTCTGAAGAATTTCTGTGAGCGAAGGTAAAGCTAAAAGTTTTCTGCCTGCTGAATCTCTAGGCTCAGCTTATCTACTCTAATCTGGAAGTAAGGTTTAAGAAGCTGAAGAAGACATATGTATTCTTTAATAGGTCGAGATGGCTGTGCGCTTGATAAAATCAGCATCTCTCTACTAAGAGTTATAAATCATTTGCAATGGTTCAGGATTCTCTTGCACTTGAGGGTGAATTCATAGGGCAGAGGTCGGCCTCAGACCTCCAAATGTGTATCCAAGCTAAGCTCAGTCACGACATTCATTGAACAAATTGCACAGTTCGAATCATGGAGTGTGTCTTTTTTGGTATTGTACTAAATGGAGTGAGACAGCAATGGGAGGTGGACAGAAAAACCTAAATGCTCCTTAAAATTCTCTTCAGAGTTCTTAGAGAGCTTTGCCATTCGGTATCTTCTACGACACACAGTCAACTCAAACCAAGGGAGTTTCCCTTAGTAAGGGAGCTCATCCTACAGTGACCCAGAGACTTTTCCCTTTTACATTGTGCTTTCTGTTTCACATGAAAACACTGCAAGTAATGCTAGGCATAACCAATAGGTAAGAAACACCAGAGTTTGGAAATCTGATTGTAAGAAAATTTTAAACTTGTACATCTAGTTGAACACTTGTACACACTGCATATTTTCGCAAATACTTTACTGACTGCAATCTGTACTGATCTGGGGTGCATTTCCCGAAACCTTCTTAACGCTACGCCGTTTGTAAGTTATACCTTAAGTTCTCTCTTAATGTTGCAACGTGTTCCCCAAAATGTACTTTGTGAAGTATATCTTCCATGAGATGTTCTTGCATAAGGTTAGTCTGAGCCTCTCTTAACTGTCTCTTATCGCTGTTGTTGGCTCATACTGTTCATTTAAAAGAAGACTAACATCGTTGAAAAATAACTGATCCATATGGCAAAATGATTTTGTGTGACACATTGTCATGCCCTGCTCGTCGGCTCCTCGTGTGTGCCACGCCCCCTGATTACCCACGTGTGCTTCCCTGATTGTCTCCAGCCCTGTCTGATTACGTTGCTTAATCCTGTTGTATTTAAGTCCTGGTCTTACCTGTTTCCCTTGTCTGTCATTGATGTTAGTTGGCATCTTTGTGGTTAGCTGTGCCTGTGTGTCTCCTGCTCCCTTGTCATCATTAAAGCCCCAGTTTACCCCGACTTCTGCCTGATCTGCCTGTTCCTGACCCGCCTACCCGCACGATCGCTGTTCACCAAACCGTGATCGTCACGCACATGACTACGATCTTTGGTAGGTTCTGGCGAACTGGCCTCCGTAATTAGTGGATTCATAATGAGAGATAAGTAACGCGGTGTTGATTACATATTTATTTATTCATTGGGAAGAAAAGGTGGGAGTTCTGCTGATATTGCATTGGACAGGTTTCCCCTATTTCCGAAGCCCTACAATGCACACACCTCTCTAAACGTGCCAAAGTCACAGTACAATACTTTACTTCATGAGGTTGATGAGTCGACGCTGCAGGTTCATTTATATATTTGTCTAATATACTTTTCCCCAAAAAGCACCCTAGAATAGTCCTTAGTAATCAATAATGAAGCACATTGGACATTCTCTTATGCTGAAACAATAGTACAACTTTTCTTTCAGCTATTAGGCCTTTTCTCATCCCCATATCAATGACATGCACACATATTAGTATTTATTTATAGAATAAATAAAAATAAAATGGTGCAGTACTACAATCTGGGGTTCGTGCACCCAGTCAGCGAATATCATATTTATAATTAGATGATTCAATTGGTTAATTTTATGTTTATGTTAGCTTCTGGCCAGCTCTGATTAATGCAATATTTTGAAGAATTCCTGCAGTGTCATACTTATAAAGAACACCACTGTCTCCCATACAACCATCAAGCCGTAGGCTCATGGAGGGAAAAATCTGATTCTCAAGCCATCGATGTCGACCAGTCAGGTGTTCCGGCACCTATTAAGGTTCCACCTAAGAAGTTCTCCCTTAAGCAAGCTCATAAGAGACTGTTCAAGAAACAGACGTAGGAAAACAAATACCTTTCATAAAATATATCTTTAGACTAAGAGTCATCCTTGTCGGGAAATGCACCCCTGCACTATTGCTTATATCTTAAAACTTCTTTTTTATTCTTTATAAAAATGATTCATGTTCTGTGCCATCTTTGAATGCACACACCAACACCGGCGAGGCAAATTCCTGTACAGGTGTACCTTGGCATTACAGTTTCTCGATTGCTTTGGAACAATTTCTCAAATGACAATTAACATTTGCAAAACAAGTGTCATCCCCACACCACAATGTCACTTCTGCACAGCAGAACGTCATTTCTCATTGCGTCACACAAATTCCAAAATGTTTCAGTACATATAAGCAAACGGTGTTGTACAATTGTCATCATTTGGCACAATTTTCAGTTGCTTTTTTCTTGTTGCTAAAAATGGATTATGTAGTTTCTCATTGTAATCATTTTACGCCCAAAACTATCTGTAGGTGATCATGTTAGCCAGCACATGCAAATCAGTTAACCAAGCTTTCAAAATGATTTAAAAATATATACCATAAACTGCAGTGATACCGCATTGTTGTGTTTTTGGTTCCTACAGTAGATGCTTTTGTTTTGTTGTACACAATGCAGTGTGTCTTCTTTGGTATTGTACTGTGTCTGGAGATTGGAAGAAGTTACATATGCGTGCAAATGCTTTCTCTTGTAAGTGAACTTTCCATGCTGTGATGTAGAGCCTTGCATTGTTGAAACTGGTGTCTTTGACATTGGTAGTTATTCATTTGTGAATGAAAAATGATCAGTCAGTGACAATGAGAAAGTGAGAACCGACTATCATTCAGAATTGTGGGGCTCAGGAGCAGACTTACACTGACATACTGACAATTCATCTAAGCATTTTGACTCTCATGCTGATTGTACTTTTCATTTTGGTGGCAGACTAATTCTTTGGAGGAATTATTTGCCTCTGAGGCATGAATTAATTGCTCTGGGTAAGTTACTGTGCTACATGCATACACTGTTTTGAGAAAAGCCCTTATAGTCTTCAGAATGTTACGTATGTTTCATGAAATGTGCCAAAGCAAATTGAGAAAAACTTTACTATGAATTCTGATGTTGCCTCTGTTTTATGATTCTTCACAGTTCAGACAGGGAAACCAGAAAGACTCTGTCTGTCACGTGTTCCTTCCCCTGCTAAAGTACAATATTACAATACGGTCCCCTCAGCTTGACTCGTTATCTCATGGTGCTAATAATGCCAGGGTTTGTGGGTTCGATCCCCAAAATGCCCAACTGCTTTGGAGCTGGTGTGTGGCTCAGCAGGTGAGGACTCTGTACCTGTGATTGGAAGGTTGTTGGTTCAAATCCCAGGGCCAGCAGAGTGATGTCACTGCTGGGCCCCTCAGCAAGGCCTTTAACTCCCATGTACTCCATTGACTGTCTGTATATCACTTTGTATAAATGAGCAAATTGCAATTTAGCACACTGTCTTAAATCAATGCACGTCCTTTACATTCCTGTATGTTGCACTAATACTACACACTCCCTGACAAAGAAGCTCCATCTGACAGGAAACATACCAACATACCCGTTAAGAGAAGCCTCACCCTATGTATCTATGCTTGAGATGTTTCATTGACATGTTATATAACCAGGAATACACGTGACTGGTGCACAAGTATGCATGTGCTGTATATAGCGATATGGTTAATGCATATTCCAATTGCATAAAGGTTAAAATGCACAGTAATATCACCATAACACTGCAAATGCACATAAAACATTTGCACTGTTATGGCAAAAAAATTGCCACGCTTATCGCTTTATACGACAATTGCATACTTGCGTACAAGCTATGTGCGTCCCTGCTTATAACCGTAGTTTGTGAAAATTCCTATTTGGCTAAATCTCTGGGGTCACTGTTGGATGGCTGTGGGGCAGACAGGGAGGCAACACAGCGAAGCAGGCAAGCTTTCAGGGCGAGGAAACCCGCAGTGTCAGTTAACGTGAAGGTAAATGTGTATACTTACACCCACAAAGGAAAAGCAAGCAGATCAACAAAAAAGAGAGAAGATTCATGCAATGTGTTGAGTAAAATGGACACAAGATACAATACAAAAATCTCAACATTTGAGTTCTTCACTAAATGTTACTATCCATTTCTTAATCTGATATCTGAATTGTGTAAAAAAAACGCATTTGTGTAATAATGGTGCGATTGTAATAACTCAAAACATATTGTCAGCAAATACTCCAACAAAATGTAATCAACTAAATTCACAATGAAATACACATTTTGTATCTGACTTGCTGGTAAAAAGTTTCTACTATAACTAGCTACAGGCAGTGTTACACAGTTTACTTTCTATAAATTACTATATAGGTATACACTTAGGAAGTTACCAGTAGAGCAGTGTTTCCCAACCCAGTCCTCAGGGACCCCAGACAGTCCATGTTTTTGCTTCCTCTCAGCTCCTAGTGCACGTGTACCAGGTATTCGATGTTCCTGATTGGCTGGGAGCTGGGAGGGAGTAAAACCGTGGACTGTTCGAGGTGCCTGAGGACTGGGTTGGGAAACACTGCAGTAGAGTGTATGAAGAGGTTCTGCTGTAGCTTGCTGTAAACAAAACAGTACTGCAAGTTACAAAATATTGCACAGGCAGGACTTACTGATGCCCTTAATAATCATTCTGGGGGGAAACGGTGTACAAACTCAGCCGCAGACAGTGCTGATGTTGATTTTTGGGACAGCCACACTTGCAGTACTCAGCCATGACCTGCACCCTGCACTCACGCATCCCGCATTCTGCCACTGCATTTTTTTTGCCAAGAAACAAAACAAAAGAGCACAAAACGAAAGCAACAGGCTAAATTAACATTTCAAAATCAACTTTGCCTTCCTGAGCTTGGTAGGACACATTTTAGAAGTAAACATAAGTTAAAAAGGGATCGCTAAAGTCGTTGTTTCCACAGAACTAATACCGCCTAGCTGTGAGGCGTGCTAGCCTGACCCTAACACCCATCTCTCCTGTACAAATAGCTCGGCATGCAGACAGCCCTTCTACTGCTTCTGCGTGGATTTTACGCACTGAAACAAATAGGATTATGACCGGGCCAGCAGACTCCGCAGTCGCAATAAGAATCCGGCTTTAGATTTAAAGACGCAGTCTGACCCGTCCGGCGATCAGCCTGGGTGTCTGCTGGAGAGCCCTGTGCAGTTGGTCCGCCCTTTTTGCAGCTGCCTGCACCTCTGTCCACACAACTTGTTCTTCTGGGGCACCACTTGGGCGTCGGCCAGCCCAGTTGCCAGCTACCGCACATTCCGGGTGCGCAGCGCCTTCCGAAATCATACAAACCCGCGCCGACCAATGGAGCTTTCCAGAAAGTGTCGGGAAGCTTCAACAAAGTGCACCAGTCTCATGCTGCCGGTGGGTCTTTACTTAGACTATTACTGAATGGGCACAAGCGTCATAAGTCAACATCCCCCCACAGAAACTCAACAAGTCCATCTGCAGCCAGCATCGACTCTCGAGTTCCCCGCATCTTCACTTCACTCCACATACATCGGCAAAAATGTGGAGCAGAACTGAAAGACAGAACTGTCATACCTCCGGCAAGCTGCTTCACACCATCTCATCAACAGCCAAACGTCCACTCTGGTCATCGGGCAGAAGGTCCAGAAATAGATGTCTGGCTAAAGGTCAAGTAAGCACCTGCAGCAGAGCGGAGGGAACTGGGCCGTCGCTGCAGTGACTGAGAGGATCGGTCTATTCGGGCGAAGTCCAGGGGTCACCGGACACATGGCTGGTCACACCACTTCACATGCTGGAGTGTCGCGATGTCAAACAAAGTGCTACATGCACAAAGAGACTCTTTACAGGACAACAAAGGCAGACTAGGCTGGACTGAGTTTTACAATGTGCTAGGAGTCCCCCCCCCCAGTACAGGAGCACTCAGGACACACAAAAAGACTCTAAAAACAATTTAGGAACTCAAACTCATTTAATTGACCCAGAAAGCCAGAGCCAGGAATTGAACCGATATCGCTGGAGACGTTTGACCACAGTGCTGCGGCTTAATCTCATATAGGGGGTGTGGGGCTCAGCACTGTGCCGGTGATCAGAAGGTTGTCAGTTCAAATCCCCAAAACAGAGTGATTTCACCTTTGTACCCCTAAGCGAAGCCCTTAACCCCCCCAACTGCTCCAGGGACAGTCTGCCCCCACCTTGGAGGATAAAATAAATGTAAATGTGGTGCAGAATCAAAACGATACCTATCAGGGGGGTGATTTCAGTTTCAGATTCAATTAAACAATACATTCCCAACCCTCACACGCAACAGTCACACATCTGTTAACAGAAGCATCCAGAATAACCGGTACCAACAACACACGCTGCCAGAATGGGGAAAGGCTCCGCAGAGACAAAACAGCAATGATCTTCGTCATGAATGCATTCCATTAAAGCGAAAGCGTGGGACTGCAAATGAGCTTTAGGGGGAATTTCAGTGACCCGAATCATGCAGAAACACGACTGTTACACTGGTGTTTGAGGCCCTGCTCTCTCTATCCTCGCTTGCCGAGGAAGGTGCCGATCAGGTCTTCTGCCCTTTCATCATGCAATTAACTTTATTCAAATAAGAGAGACAGAATGAGGTTCAGATGTGGGGAAAGTGGTTGGTTCAACGGACAGGGGCCCTGCAACCTGATCGGATGGTCGCTGGTTCCAATCGCATAGTTGGAAGAGTGGAATTAACGTCTGACCTTTCAGCAAGGTCCTTAACCGCCAGTGCCGGCCTTACCTTCTGACTGTATGTCGCTTGGGATAAAAGCATCTACTAAAGATATAAATCCCTAGGAGTGCTTAAGAAAACCATATGAAAGGGAATTAAGTTGTTATTCTCTGTGGAAAGTCTAAAAGTCTCTATTCTTCTAAACGTTTGGCAATATTCTGGCAATTGCGGACTTACACAGTCTCCAATGACCTTTGTTACTTAACATTTGTCTATTTCCTACATAGATACAAGAATCCTAAAAAGAAAATAAATGGCGTAAAAAAGTGGAGTAAAAAACACATACATGCCACACTTGCTGTGTGTGTCCCTGTCTGGCTGGTTGACAGACTCCTATGGCCAGATGCAAGTCAATAATATTCAGATCATTTATGGGTGACGGGTAGCGTTCCCATGGAGATGAACGGAGCCGAATGCAAGGTGTTTGTTCTTGGTGGGAGGGGAGCCATACGTTCGAAACTGCTGTCACGGCACTCAGTGCCGAGGGACCGTCGGCGCAAACAGTGCCGGTGGAAGCGACCCCCCCAGAAAGAGCGGTGTCCTCATTAGCCCCTGATTTGCTGGAGGGGAAATAAGGGAGAGAGGTGTTTTTAAGCAGATAGGGCAACTGTGTGTATGAGGGCAAACAAACGACATAAAGGTGGACCGGTAAGCTGTGCTGTCCAATCCCCGGCCACCAGTCTGTGTGCTACAGCTCTGAGGGCGAAGGGCCCGGAACAGGGCTCAGTCCATGTAAACATTTGGTCTTTATGTGTTCCAGCATGCAGTGTGTGGTTCTGAAACTGGTCCTGCATGACACCAGAAGGTAAACAAATTCACAGAGTGTCATTATACCTCAGGCGGGAGCCCCCCTTCGTCTCCTTCTATGCACTGGCAGGGGGGGGTACCTGAGCCTCCCCAGCCCCGCCCTCCTGCCCAGACACTCCTCTCCACCTCCCCGCCGACACTCCTAAATATGCCTGCCCTTGTCTCTGGGGTGACCCCTCCATCTGCCTCTCGCCCTTCTGGGCTGGATTCACACGTCACGCCACCTTCCCACCCGGCGCTGCGCAGAAAATCAACCAGTATCATACACACGCAGCACATTCCGGCACCCGTGGCCTGCCGACAATGAGGCTCCGCCCACTCCTCCAACCGCCATCATCAACAAAAAAGGTTTCATGTCTCAAACACTTAATTAGGATAAACAATCTAACAAATGAGTCAAATAGAGCTGATCAATCACGGAGGTAGAAAAATAGCCAAAAACGCCAATTCATTCGGGCCCTTAAGTTGTGAGTCACAGTGAAAAGGCGAGACTGTGCTCGTGCACGAATGCCACTTCAACTGGTACAACCAGCCTGACGTGGGTGAAGATGCTGTGGTGAAACATCTAACTAAACCTAGGGCGGCTGGTTTGGGGGGGCAGCAGCTGTCACCTGTAGGTGAAGGCAGGGGACGGCCTGTGGCACACGCCGAGCGAGTGAAGAAGCAAGATAGAGGGTGAGGGATCCTGTAATAAGACACCCTGACCGCAGAGGACATGTGGGCAGAGCCTGGGTAAGAGCCCCTGGCTCATATTCATTCATATTCATATTTTTATGGAGGGCGGGGGGGGGGGGGGGGGGGGTCCTGGCAGTGGGCATTTTTGGTGAGTCCGATGCCAGGGTCAGCCAGCAGCCGGCTTCCCAGGGCCAGGTGGAGGTTAAGGGTCCCACTCAAAGGCACAAGGAATGATTACTTTGCTAGCCGGGATTCAAACCCACGCCCTTCCTGACCTACTGAGGGGCACACGTCATCAGTAGGATGACAGCTGGCTGAGGATTATCCAGTTACTTTTCTGTATTAAATTGGAAAGGAGGGGAGGAGGGACACCTAGATCCAAGAAGGGTGCTTATGCTGTCCTCTTGAATGAAGTGACGACTAGTCACCAATAATACAGGTATATCAGAACGCACCTTTTCACATCTGCCGGACCATTTTCATACACATATACAGCTGAGAGCAAAGCTTAGGGTCTGAACACAGGGTCAGCCATTTATCCAACCTTGATGTGACTCTTCAGCAAAACATGGGATTTGAACCAGCAAACTTCCGATCACAGCAACAGAAGCCTAAGCTGCTGAGCCACAGACTAAGGCTTGACTTAACCTCCTAAGCTTATCAGTTACGTAAAAGGGCAAGATCACATGGGACTGAGCGCACGGGCTATGCAGAGAAATAATAATCACGATTGTAATGCCTTTCGGATGGCTCTCTGCTGATCCTTTCCTGTAGCTACGCAGCAGGTTGGATGAAGCCGGTCTCCATGGCAATCCCAGGATTCAGACCCTGAGGAGGGGGGGTTTCACGGCTGCTGCATTTTCCTCTGAGCGCACACAGGCGTGTAAGACTGCCTCCCTCGCTCCGTCGCAGACCTGGCACGGGGTATCGGGCCGTTAACGTCACGGTATGCTGAGAGGGTACTGGACGACACCAAACCCGTGCCACGAGGAGCCCCAGGCCTGCGGAAGCTCCATCAGTCACCATCTGCCGGCAGGAGAATTTTCCGGATACGAGAGTCTGCGATGAGGCCATCACCTGCAGGAGGCAGGATGCAGGCAGCCAAGGAGCTCAGTTTCGCCATTAATAAAACGTAAAGTTTAGTGATCTGAAATCGAGGGCCTCTGCTTTGCCGATCACCATGGAAACCAAGCGGATTTGCCTCTCGTAGTCGTGAGGCGAGGCCAGGTGTGGCAGACGAGATTCGTCCTGAGAGTGGGACGGCTCTGACGTGCCTCGTGACGGCAGAGGGTCAATGCACAGATGGGGGGGAGGGGGGAGGGAGGTCCCATGGGGATGTGAGGGCTGGTTGCAGCTCCATAGATACTGCCGTGTCGACCTTCAGGAAAGAGAGGAGGCAGCCCTCATGTCACCATCCAATCACATCGTGCCCTCGGGCATCCTTCATCTTCTGATTTTCACACTGACTTACCATTCTTGAAATCTGTCTGATCTGAACATGCTGCACAGAGCCACATTAATCACAAAACCAATACAGTCACAATCAGTCTCACCGCATCTTCGCCATCTTCGCATTTCAAGGTCACAACCTTTCCCGTCATCGCAGGGCCTCCGGGTAACTGGGGACGACTACACAATCGATTCAATATTGACGTTCAAGGCTCCCAGATGTATTATTTAGCAGGCCCTTTATCCAAAGTGACATACAGTTGAGAAAGCAGGGTCAGACAATGTCTGTATAATGTGGGTTTTAGGCTTTTGCTCAAGGGCACAACTGTGAAATCACTCTGCTGACCACGGGATCTGAACCAATGACCTATCGACCCTGGGTTCACTGAGCACCACGCCTCCCCATTCTCAAATGAACACAAACTGAGATCTTAGGCCATAGGTGGTGGGGTTGTAAAGGGGCTCTCCATTGCAGAGCGCTGGGCAGCTTCTTTTATGATTTCCCAGCATTCAATGAGGCTCCTCAGCCCTACACCCTCAGGGGAATGTAGGTCACACATAATCTGCTCGTCTAAACGAGCAAGGTACCCACAGATGCTGCAGACAATTAAAAACGTGCGAACCTGAAGCCTCTGCCGGTTGTTATGGCGATTGTGGACAAGAAGAATATCCAACTGCATCTTCCGGCAATAGCCTAGGACACTAAAGAAGCCTGAGGAATCAAAACCAGCACGCTCCTCCGCATTTTTGGCTGCCAGCTGCTGATACCCGTCCTAGTATTACACAAAAAGACTGGCTAAATGTGTCCCTCTCGCCGGACACCCAGTCTGGGTGGAATATGACCCAGAGACTGACCCCGCCTCCAGCGTCAGCCAGGGGAGGGGCAACAGTCACATATTAACAGTTGTCTGGAATGGCTTTCTGTGATGCAGTACACTGTTTATTCAGGGGGCTTGACAGTTAAAAGGAGGGCAGCTCAATGTGGGGCTGGACGGTAGATTAAATGCATGCAAAACCAGGACCACAATCCCAGGCCCCTCCCAGCTAAATGCCAACACTGACAGCCCTGTCTCACCCCAACAGTGACACTTGTTCAATGAGCACTCTCAGTAAATTATCCCATTTCCTCCCTCTCAAAATCTCTGCCTGACAAACTCCATAAACTGGGCAATGAAGCACACTATTTTTACTAGCACCAATTTGGCCATGCTTGAAAAAAGCTTTTTATTCGTTTTTGTGTACAAGTTCGTTGTATCACACTGAGTCTTACTTGGTTTATAATTTATAAATTCAGAGGTACACTGTTGCATCAAACAGCACTACAGAGTAATTTTGAACGTATCTATGTGCACACAATAACTGCAACGGCATAGTCCATGAATCAGTACGTTGAAACGTTCAGTGCAGCGCGGCCAGCGACTAAATTCAGCGCTCCTCTGCCAGCATGCGGTGCTTACGGTTCATTTCGAAACGCTTTTTCATTTTCCGTAGGACTGAAAAAAAATATTTGTAACCTATTACTTTTTTCTGACTTTTCATCCTATCAATGCACTCGCCATCGCTCACGCAAAAAAAAAAAAAAAAACAAATAGATCAATAAAATAATAAAGGCTTTACAGACATTGAAACCGTCTCCACTTGTCTGTGTTAATGAGGCTTGTGAAAATAATCAGTTTGTCTTGGACATGCGCCACTTGATAAGAGACACCCTCCAGAAGCACGATCAGTCGAAAAGCCAGGGTGCCGTTATACTGGCCGTTTGGATATAACTAGCCTGCTCCCTTATAAGTCAGTCGTTTGAACATTGTTAATAAACTGAATTTTATATTGTACTATTACCACTAAACGGAGCTTTCGAGAATGGAAAATACGATTTAAAAGGAATACCCTGCCAAGAATCTGTATGCAACATTGTATCCATAAACTGTATCCACTTTCCGTGTCCTATACATAAGTATTTATGTAAAATGTATCCATGAACCGAATTTCCGTTTGTTACAAATACTCATATATATTTATTTTAATTATTCAGTTTCGCTTGAAATTGACGTCATACACTAAAGCTTTAGGTTTCTTATTGTAATTTAATCACAACGAATTCTATTTCATCGTAAACACTTATTTTTTATAAGTATTTATTATTTCGTACGCCGTTATCGTGGTCTATACCCAACATCTTACATATTAGATGGAGTGACTCACTTCTCGCTCGCCAGCTCACCGCTACCTCCATCACCGGCTGCTACCGCGCCTTCGGTCTTCGTGCACAGCGCTCGGACTCCGGCTGGGAGGCACAACCATGGCCGGTGTCTTCCTGCATGGAAGGACTTCACTTTTGATACCACATTGACATCGGGACAGGCGGTACTGAAGCTGTAGAAGACGGGTGATGACGCCTTATTTCTGCTAATACTTGTCAATGGACGCTTGAGGCTGGAACGAAACAACTCCTTCAACACTACCGAGGACCTAAACTGTAACATTTCAATCCGTTCAAGCTGATTTTATGGAAATGTCCTCGTCAAAAAATTATTCCGAGATATAAAATTTTTAATATCGTTTCTGAACAATTCCCGTAACGTACAAACCGCTCACACGCAACGTGCGCAATGACTTATTCTATGATGCATCACCACAGTTCAGCAGACGAAATGCTTACACATACCCCTTCGATAAATTCAATTGGTGGAAACGTCGCTACCGGTATAACACATCGGCATCGTGATTGGCTTATTTCTACGTCCGTCATCTTTTGTCCTTGCATCATATCTCTCAGCCAATGTCTTCCCTTGATAGCGGTAAAGAAATTGCTCCCCTTTGAGGCGAAAGGTAGGATAGTGAAGGACATCAGACGGGGCCGATAAACACGTGGAGCTGCCTAATTCCTATAATAAAAGTGGCATGTAATAGGCTCTTAAGCTATTACACTAGTCTTATATCCAAAGTTCGGAGCCATGCTGTCCTTAGTCCTTAGCTAAATGATAAATGGAAACATAAGATTGTGAAACATGTAAAATTTCAGTTTCAATATAACTTTATTTTGATCTGTTTCATCTGTTTAAAAAGCGACATGCATTACACATACCCCTTCACATACCATATATACATGTGTGTGTATGTATGTATGCATGGCGCTTTAAATATATATATATATCGGATAATTGGATACAAGCAATGTTTATGAGTTTTATCTAATTTCAGAATAAAACACACACATACACGTACGCACGCACACTAGTGCTGTCTCTCTGCAAACTCAGGAAGCAATTACGCCTGTCACACCCAGGAACCGGTACTGTGTAATATTCGTGAACTTGCATAAATTTCAGCTGCATAAATTTACATCTAAGTTAAGAAAAGACATTAGATTCCCATCCCTCCTCTATCTTCCATGTCTCTTATCCAGCAAGGGGCCACTATGAGCATAGAGCCTGTATGAGGTAGTGGGGAATTTTTACATAATTGCCGATTTGAAATGTCCCCAGTGGCAGGTAAAATGAATGAGACGGAGTAACGACGTGATCTCACACCTTCGGATCAGCCTGTGCTGTTTCAGATCCTTGTGCCGTAAAAGCCAAGAGAAACCACGTTAGTCGCAAAGCTTTAGGGACTGTCCAACTGATACATGGGAAAACTAACTAGATTTTTTTTCTCCTTCCTTTTAGAGTGTTTTTTCAGACCTCTCTTCCTTTGCTCAGGCTATGAGTCACAGAGGCACTTCCTGCAGGAAGTTAGTAAAATGCCACAGAGTTAGACTCCACTTACAGCAGAATGACTGCAGGTCTGTGGTGAACATGAACTGCTCATAGCAGATCCCCACGTGGCAAACTTACCATCTCTCAGTACAACGATTACAGCTGCCATAGTTTAGATAAAAATAATCAGTTATACATTAGATAAAACCACCGCAGTTCCCCAATTAAAGACTTAAACAAGGCTGGGACTTGCAGAGGAATAGAATTTTCCTGGAACACAATCAATACTGGCCGTGCATTTTCTGCCCATGGTAATGAGGCAGTTTAGTGGTGAGTCATGCTCTGGGAAGTTCTACTTCCTCAAATCGCTCATTTGTGGTCCCATCTCACTTCCAGTGCCCTTCAAAACAATAGGTCTTTTCAACTTGGAAATAACTCTTTACAATTCCCTTATTTTTCAAGACAAGCAAGACTCAATATACAGTGGGCTAAGCCTGTGTGCCTGTAATCAGAAGGTTGCCGGTTCAAACCCAGTCTCACCACGTCTGCAAGTCCTTGAACATGACACTTAACCCCCAGCTCCCTGGGTCCCGCTATGGCTGGCTCCCCTTTGCAAACAGCTTACTCTACAAAGTGCGAGTTGAGGGAGGTGTAAAGAGAATTTCCTCATGGGGATCAATAAAGTATTGATTATTATTACATCTGATAGTGTTATCTGAAAAGTATCTGGAAGAGTGGGAATGAGAAGGAGAACTCAACAAACGCAACTTCAGTAGCAGGCCTCTCCATGGCTGGTCTTATTCATGTCAGTCTGGGCAGCTCCGAAGAGGAAAGTTTATGTAACTCAAGCCACTTCTGATTCTACAAGTACAACCCACACATCCCAGCCAGTTATTCTGGCCGAAAGATATGTTTTGCCAGCGTGAAATTTGACGCAGTGATAGAAAAAAACAGGTATATTTATAGAGGAACTGGTCACCCACGTAAGTTTTGTTTGTTGCCAGGTAATTATCGAAATATTCCAATGAAATTCTCTAAAAATGGATCTTAAGTAGAAAATCGAGGAACGACACAGGAAATTATCCAATTTAGGTGAGCTTCCACCCGGATTCCAATTTTATTGCTGCTAAAAAAAAACCCCAAAGTTTATTTTGTAATAAATGCAGAGGCTGTGTGGACAGATAATGATGCCAATTAAAAGCATCATTATTTTAAGGACCTGGGTTAGTTGACTCCAGTTATGCCTGGTACGCCCATTACATCCTGCTATCAGGCGGTACAGTGGCCACCAACACTGGTGCTGAATATCTCCATTCTAGAAGTCAGGTATGTCACGTACAGCATGACACAGATAAACTGCAGGCTCAGTACTGAATCTTAAGCGTAAAGGCGTTCCCATAATCCTCTTGATATCCTAGTCACCATAGCTTAGGTAATCCATAGAGAAAGCCACACCCTTTCAG